>NC_141000.1:59625001-60079851 GCF_052327205.1 Somniosus microcephalus | reverse complement strand
GCAGCAGGAGAAAGGTGGAAGACTTTAGCAACAAAAGCTTCCGTCTGCAACAGGCACTGACTACCCTTCTACCACGGTGCAGAGTGAGCCGATCAGCAGGGAACAAGGCGGCCGAAGAGACTGTGAGTAGGGGAAGGTGTAGAAGTATCCGGAGGATAAGGGCAGAGCACTCGACCTCGGTCGAGGGGGAGCTGAGCCGGTCAGAAGTCGGGTCCAACGGCGTCGGGTGACAGCCGGACCGCGATCGGCGGGAAAAGCCGGGCAGCGCCCGCAGCCACGAAGCGCTGCGACTGGGAGTAGGCGCGGGAAGAGAAACCCAGCCGCAGCCGGGGAGGGAAACACCGGTCTGCGAGAGGGCTGGGAGGCGAACAGGAACCGTGCGGGTGGGAGAGAGAGACAGAGCCGAGCAAGGGGAGAGAGACTGTGCGAGAGCCAGTCCAGCGGCTGAACTGTTCTCCACCAACGGGGTACCCAGGGCCGGTAGAACCGAACGTGCGGGAGAGAGAGCGACAGAGCCGGGTACGGAGAGAGAGACTGCGCGAGAGCCAGTCCAGCGGCTGAACTGTCCTCCGTTAACGGGGTGTACCCAGCGCCGGTAGAGCCGTGCGGGCGGGAAGAAAAGACAGAGCCGAGTAAGGGGAGCTGTGCGGAAGCCAGCCCAGCAGCTGAACCTATCCGCTGTGGGGAGAGCGTACCCCTTCCACCAGGGAAGAAACGCGGGAAGCCGCCATTAGGCGGAGAAGACGATTGAAGTGGGCGGGGCGAGAAGGAAAGAGCGGGAAACCGCCATTTTCGCGGGAAAACCGCCATCTTAGAAATAAACAAATAAATAAGAATACTTGAAGAAATACTTGTGTTGTACCCAAGGAAAGAAAGATGCCTAAGCGGGCGGACATCAACGAGTTCAATTCGGAGATAGAAGACTGGGCCACGTATGTAGAACGTATTGAGATACATTGTAAGGCTAACAAAATAGCTAAGGAGGAAAAAGCTTTAACCTTACTTAACATGATGGGTGCGAAAACATTCGGGTTGTTGAAGCATCTTCTCTCACCAGCTAAACCGGCAGATCAGACTTTCGATGATATTGTAGCAGTGCTGAAGGATCACTTGAACCCCACACCGTTGATGCTGGCTGAACGATTCAAATTCTACGCAAGAACGCAGAGGAAAGACGAAAGCAATGCGGAATACTTGGTCGAACTGCGTAGGATAGCGAAATACTGCCAGTTTGGAGGGAATCTGACAGAAGCACTGCGTGACAAGTTCGTATGCGGATTGTCCAAAGAAGGAACGCAGAAGCGACTACTGGAAGAAAATGACCTCACACTGGACAGGGCTGTCCTCATAGCTGCATCGCACGAAGCCGCAGCGAAAGGAACGGCGGAAATGCAGCTAAAGGCGGCGGCACTAGGGGTGGACCAAATTACTTCGAGCACAACAAAATGCTACCGTTGTGGGAAGACAACACACGACCAGAAGCAATGCTGGGTTAAAAACCAAGAATGCAGGAAATGTGGCAAGATCGGGCACATAGCTAAGGTATGCCGGTCAGGAGCAACGTACAACAATAAGAAGTCACCACAAAAATGGTACGGAAAGGTACAAGAGGTGACTAAGAAGAGTCTGAGGGAACAGAAGTCGGGCTCACACTTCAAATGCAAAGGACTGGACAGTCTGAGAATTCACAACGTGAGCAATGAAGCTGACCGACAAACCATCTGGATAACGCTACAGATTGCAAAGGTCCAAGTAAAAATGGAAGTGGACACCGGATCGGTGTTGACGGTCATGAATAAGCATGACTATAAGAAATTTTTCAAGCATATTCCACTACGGGATACGGAACTAGTACTACAGACATACACGGGGCACAAAGTATTCCCCATCGGAATGATAGAAGTCAAGGTGAGATACAAGGATAAAGATCATCACCGGTTGGACCTGTATGTATTGCCTGAGGGAGGACCACCACTTCTGGGACGGGAGTGGATCCGAAAAATAAAGTTGGACTGGCAGTCACTAAACACCATGACAGTGGATTCCGAAAAAGAGGATGTCAAACCTGAACGGTTGTCCAGAATATTGGACGAAGCTAAGGAGGTATTCCAGCAAGGACTGGGAACGCTGCGAGGTATTAAAGCAAAGGTTAAGATTGCAGAGAATGCAAGCCCAAAGTTTTTTAAGGCCAGATCGGTACCTTACGCAATACGACCAGCAGTGGAGGCAGAACTTGAAGAACTTGAACGATCAGGGGTTCTGTCGAAAGTGGACTGGAGTGAGTGGGCCACGCCCATTGTTCCCGTCATGAAGTCCTCACCGAGTAATAAGCCAGGGGGACCGGGGAAGGTCCGTATCTGCGGAGATTTCAAGATTACTGTGAATCCGGTGCTTCACACGGTACAATACCCACTTCCGTGGATTGAAGATATCTTTGCTTCGTTGGCTGGAGGGAAGCATTTCACGAAAATAGATCTGGCTCAAGCATATCTACAGATGGAGGTCGAGGAAGAGTCACGCCAGTACCTCACCATCAACACTCACAGAGGCTTGTATCGCTACAATAGACTGGTCTTTGGGGTAGCTTCGGCGCCAGCAATTTGGCAGAGGGCCATGGAACAGGTATTACAAGGAATTCCAAGCACGCAGTGCTACTTAGATGACATTTTAATCACGGGAAAAGATGAGGAAGAACACCTCACGAATTTGAAACTGGTACTCACCAGGTTGAAGGAGTATGGCCTTCGGGTTAATCGCAAGAAGTGTGAGTTCTTCCAAAAACGGATCTCATACTGCGGTCATGTCATTGACCGAGAGGGACTGCATAAGTCACCTGAAAAGATAGAAGCGGTCGTGAAGGCCCCCGCTCCAGGAAACGTATCACAGTTAAGATCATTCTTGGGGTTGATTAATTACTATCACAAGTTTCTGCCAAATTTATCCACGGTACTGCATCCGCTGAATGACCTGTTGCGGAAAGAAACACCATGGAAGTGGAGTGAAGAATGCAAAAAGGCTTTTCGCAGAAGCAAGGAGTTGATTACCTCTGAAGAAGTGTTGGCTCATTTCAACCCAGCATTACCCCTTCATCTAGCTTGCGATGCTTCCCCGTACGGAATTGGGGCAGTACTCTCGCACAGGCTACCAAATGGCTCGGAAAGGCCAGTGGCTTTCGCGTCCCGATCATTGACACCCGCGGAGCGAAATTACGCCCAAATAGATAGGGAGGCCCTCAGTCTTGTGTGGGGCGTGAAGAAATTCAACCATTACCTACAATGTAAAAAGTTCACATTGCTGACAGACCACCAGCCGTTGGTGTCCATATTCAACCCAAATAAGGCCGTTTCCACCATGACAGCACAAAGGTTACAAAGGTGGTCCGTGTTACTTGGGGCACACCAATACGAAATTGAGTACAAAAGGTCTAAACAGCATGGAAATGCTGATGGGTTGTCACGCTTGCCATTGCCGATGGTAGAAGAAGCGAGTATAGTGGACCCAGTAGAGTTGTTCCACTCATCCATAGTGGAGTGTCTACCGATAACAAACTCAATGATTGAGAATGAGACAAGGAATGACCCGACTCTTTCACGAGTCTATGATGTAACGGTGGAGGGATGGCCAGCACGGAGCGAACCAACACTGCAAGCATTTGCACAGAGGAAAGAACAACTGTCAGTGTGTCGAGGAACCCTGATGTGTGGATCTAGAGTGGTGATTCCACCCAAACTCCAAAAGAAGGTGCTAAAGGAGCTGCACGAAGGACATCTGGGGGGAGTAAAGATGAAGAATCTAGCAAGAGCGTTTGTGTGGTGGCCAGGCATTGATGGAGACATAGAGGAGATCACGAAGAACTGCCTAGGATGTCAGAGGGTTCAGAACGCGCCACCCCAGGCTCCTCTGCATCCATGGGAGTGGCCCTCCTCGCCCTGGCAAAGAGTACACATCGACTTTGCTGGTCCATTTATGGACTCGATGTTTCTAATAGCGGTGGATGCCCACTCCAAGTGGCCGAAAGTAATTAAGATGACCACCACCACGACGGAAAAAAACCCATCACAGTGTTAAGGACTATGTTTGCTCGGAATGGCCTGCCGGAACAGATCTGTTCTGATAATGGACCACAATTTGTGTCCGAAGAATTCAAGAAATTCTTAAAGAGCAATGGGGTTAAACATTACACGTCAGCCCCATACCATCCCGCCTCCAATGGATTGGCTGAAAGGTTTGTCCAGACCTTCAAGAAGGCCGTAAAGGCCATGAGTAATGAAAATATAAGTCTGCAACATAAGGTGGATAGCTTTTTGTTGGCATACCGAAATGCGACACATGCGGTCACAAATCAAACTCCCGCAATGATGTTCTGTAATAGACGCCTAAGATGCCGGCTGGATTTACTAAAACCAAACGTCAGAAGAGACGTAGAGAACCGGCAATTCCAGGGCATGAACGACAGGGTCACTAGATCTTTCCAGATCGGTCAACGAGTTTTGGCCCGGGACTACCGTACTGAGAAATGGCAGCCTGGAACTATTGGGAAAAGGCTGGGGCCATTAATGTACACCGTGGACATTGGAGACAATATAATAAGGCGCCATGTTGACCAAATCATAGGGTCCGCCACCAATGGGCAACCGACTTCACCACCTTATCCGGGTAATGTTGAAACTGAGTTACCCAGAACACCTACTTCCGATCTAGTGATACTGGAGTCAGCTGAACCTGACACGGCTTTTCAAGCCGAATCGACCTTGCCAGAAGCACCTCCTAGCCCGCCTGAAATGACGACACCACTGCAGCGTTATCCGGACAGAATCCGGAAACCCCCGGAAAGACTGAATCTATGAACTGTTTTACATAAACCTGTATATATGTTAGAATGTATGTTCACTATGGACTTAGTAAGTAATAAGCTAAAAAGGGAGGATTGTAGTGTATGTACCCGTCTACCTTTAAGGGAACTATTGAATGTAACCGTTCACCTTTAAGAGGACTACTTTCGGTGTGGCACTATTTGGTTGGCTTCTGTATACTGTAATACCGATAGTGACCACACCAGTATATAAGTGTTGTGGCAGGATTGCTGGGGCAGATTCGCCCGGACCTTCGAATAGTAAAGACCTGTTTGTTTGTTATTTCTGAAGTCTGTGTATTTATTAACTGCACAACCCACAGACTTTACACCCTCCCTCCCCCTCTCTCTCCACCCTCCCTCCCCCTCACCCTCCCCCTCTCCCTCTGCCCCCTCCCTCCCCCTCTTTCTCTGCCCCCTCCCTCCCCCTCTCTCTCTCCCCTTCCCGCCCCCTCCCCTTCCCTCCCCCTCTCTCTCTGCCCCCTCCCTCCCCCCCTCTCTCTCCCCTTTCCTCCCCCTCTCTCTCTCTCCCCTTCCCTTCCCCTCTCTCTCTCCCCTTCCCTTCCCTCCCCCTCTCTCTCTCCCCCTCCCTCCCCCTCTCTCCCCCTCCCTCCCCCTCTCTCTCTCCCTCCCCCTCTCTCTCTGCCCCCTCCCTCTCTGCCCCCTCCCTCCCCCTCCCCCTCTCCCCCCTCCCTCCCCCCCCTCTCCCCCCTCCCTCCCAATTCAATTCAATTCAATTCAAATCGCTTTATTGGCATGACAAGGTACATCTTATGTTGCCAAAGCATCGAAAAACATTCATGGTTGAACACATAAATACAGATCTATCCATACAGTGTATAAACAGATATATCCCTGAGTGTATAAATATACATTCATATAATTTGTATATACTCTTTTCTTATATTTAGTGGTTGTCCCTCTGTTTATGGCAAGCTGTAACATAGTGTGCCGCTAAGGTTACACAATTTCTCTCTCCCCCTAGTAGGTATGAGAGTTTTTGGTCGTCATTCAAATTTCTGAATTCCGGGCATATTTTTGTGAATTTTGGGTAGAAATTCTCCCTTATGCCCTGATATTTTCTACAAGCTGTGAGGAAGTGCATCTCTGTCTCCACCACTCCCTGACTGCAGTGAGAGCATATCCTGTCCTCTCTTGGTAGCCGGGTCTGTCTGTGTCTACCTTTTTCGATCGCCAGGCTATGTTCACTAAGTCTGTACATTGTCAAGGTTTTTCTCAGTTTGCTATCCTTTACCATGGTCAGGTAATCAGCCATGTTGTATTGTCTGTTTAGGGCCAAGTAGCAATTGAGTTTGTTTTGGGTTTTTGTTGTTTCTGCCCAATATGACAGATATTTTTCCTTTTGCTCAGTGACGATTGTGTTGGGTCGAATTCTTTGTGTTACGCTGTCACTGTCCTGGGGCTGGTTATTGTTAGTAGTTACTTCACTGAGTCCCAGGACTGGTTGACTGAGGGTATTCTTCTTCATGGTCCTCTCTTGGCATTTCAGGGCTTCGTAATGATAGCAGTGGGGGTTGCTCATTTTTAGGTGTTTCCAAAATTTGGTGGCTCTTTTTTGGATAGTGATTATTAATGGATATTGGCCTAGTTCTGCCCTGCATGCATTGTTTACGGTTTTCCTTTGAGTCCGGAGGATACTTTTACAGAATTCTGCATGTAGGATCTCAATTGGGTGTTTGTCCCATTTTGCAAATTCTTGTTGTGTTAGCGGTCCCCACACCTCACTGCCATAGAGTGCAATTGGTTCAATTACTGACTTAAAAATTTTGAGCCAAATGCTAATTGGGATTTCTATTTGGATTGATTTTTTAATGGCATAGAAAGCCCTTCTTGCTTTCTCTTTCAGTTCATTCACAGCCAGATGAAAAGTTCCCGTAGAACTGATTTTTAAGCCCAAGTATGTGTAGTTAGTGGTTTGTTCAATTTTGGTTGTTCCTAGTGTGAAATTTATCCTCCCCCCCTCTCTCTCTCTCCCCTCCCTCCTCCCTGTCCCCCCCTCTCTCTCTCCCCTCAGTCGCTCTCTCTCTTCCCCCAGTCGCTGTCTCTCTTCCCCCCAGTCGCGCTCTCTCTTCCCCCCAGTCGCTCTCTCTTCCCCCCAGTCGCGCTCTCTCTTCCCCCCAGTCGCGCTCTCTCTTCCCCCAGTCGCGCTCTCTCTTCCCCCAGTTGCTCTCTTTCTTCCCCCCAGTCGCTCTCTTTCTTCCCCCCGTCGCTCTCTCTCTTCCCCCCAGTCGCTCTCTCTCTTCCCCCCAGTCGCTCTCCCTCTTCTCCCCAGTCGCTCTCTCTCTTCTCCCCAGTCGCTCTCTCTCCTCCCCAGTCGCTCTCTCTCCTCCCCAGTCGCTCTCTCTCTTCCCCCCGTCGCTCTCTCTCTTCCCCCCAGTCGCTCTCTCTCTTCCCCCCAGTCGCTCTCTCTCTTCCCCCCAGTCGCTCTCTCTTCCCCCCAGTCGCTCTCTCTCTTCCCCCCAGTCGCTCTCTCTCTTCCCCCCAGTCGCTCTCTCTCTTCCCCCCAGTCGCTCTCTCTCTTCCCCCCAGTCGCTCTCTCTCTTCCCCCCAGTCGTTCTCTCTCTCTCTCTTCCAACAACATCATGCTCTCAAAAAAGCCTCGGCACTGCCGGGCACTCCAGCTAGTTGATAACAAACTCATCCATGACATGGTAAATCTTCAAAGTTGGGAAAAAAGTTTTATGCCCATCAGTGCCTATGAGAATGCAATAGTTTGAATGTAACCAGATCAAACTGAAGCAAGCGTGACAGCCAAATTATAAGAGGGTTTGAAAGCATTCAATCCCGAGAAATTGAGTATTGACAGGGCAGTTTTGTTTCAGTCAATCTACAGTGCTGGGGGGCACGGTGGCATAGTGGTTAGCACTGTTGCCTCACAGCACCAGGGACCCGGGTTCAAATCTGGCCTCGGGCAACTGTCTGTGTGGAGTTTGCACATTCTCCCTGTGTCTGCGTGGGTTTCCTCTGGGTGCTCCGGTTTCCTCCCACAGTCCAAAGATGTGCGGGTTAGGTTGATTTGGCTATGATAAATTGACCCTTAGTGTTAGGGGATTAAATACGTGGGGTTACGGGGATAGGGTGGGATATGTGTCGGTGCAGGCTCGATGGGCCGAAATGGCCTCTATCTGCACTGTGGGGATTCTGTGATTCTGTGATTGTTATATTCATTTTCATAGTATATACTGAAGACTTTAAAGGAGCAGTATGTCATGTATGTTTCAATCGATATATCCACCTTTTCAACGTTGAAACAGCTGATGAGGAAATAAAATAGTGAATTAAAATGTCCTGAAGAAATCAACCATTAATGGAGACAAGAAAAACACAGAAGCCATGGAGAATACCTGCGGTACAAAAATAATTTCTCTTGAGTTGTATTGCCTTGTCCCTATAGCATATTTACTTGCTCTGATCCATCCTAAGCCAATTTTTTTCAGTTTATTTATTAAATGGTTCAAACAATGCACCCCCAATCCACCTAGTTTCCCCATTCTCCGCCGACCTCTAGGTCAATTACAGTGAACCCACTGTGCCCCTCTCGGAAGAGCAAAACCTGGGAAATGGGGTCAGGCTGAAACAGGGAAGACACAGACTGCTGGAGTTCCCTCACCCGGCCTATAACAAAAAATTGTGGTTATGAAGAAGAAATCTGTGTGTTCCTTAGCTGAAAAAATGAGCAAAAACGTGTTTTTTTTTTAAAAAAGGTTGTGTTTATCATGTTTTATTTGCATTCATAGAATCATAGAATGATACAGCACAAGAGGAGGCCATTCGACCTATCATGCATGTACCGGCTCTTCAGTAGATCTATCCAATTAATCCCACGCCCTTGCTCTTACCCCATAGCCCTGTAAATTTTTCCCTTCAAGTATTTATTCAATTCCCTTTTGAAAGTTACTATACTGAATCAGCTCCACCATCCTTTCAGGCAGTGCATTCCAAATCACGACAACTCACTGCGTAATTTATTTCCCCACGTCACCTCTACTTCTTTTGCCTATCACCTTAAATCCGTGTCCTCTGGTTACCGACCCTTCTGCCACTGGAAATAGTTTCTCCCTATTTACTCTATCCAAACGGTTCATGATTTTCAACACCTCGATCAAATCTCCTAACCTTCTCTGCTCCAAGGAGAACAACCCCAGACTCCAGTCTCTCCACAAGAAGCTGGGTCATAGTGGTATTGCAATTCTATGAACCATCTTCACTTAGAACACGCTGCTCCTATTAAGTTATTTTCAGCCAGTGGCAAAGTTGTGTGCGTGTGACTATTACAGTATGGGTAGAAGAAAGTGCTTGTAGAATCATGTGTTGAATACATGTGCCTGTGTGATTGAGAGTAAACAGATCACAAGCAACAGTGATCTCTTCACATGGACTGTGCAAACACCTTAGTTTCTTATTCAAACCATCCATAAAGCTGAAGATAGCAATGAAGGAGTTAGATATATTTCTTAAGGCTAAAGGGATCAAGGGATATGGGGAGAAAGCAGGGACAGGGTACTGAATTTGGATGATCAGCCATGATCTCATTAAATGGCAGAGCAGGCTCGAGGGGCCGAATGGCCTACTCCTGCTCCTATCTTCTATGTTTCTATGAAATAAACTGTAAATCCTTCTCAAGCTGCAGCTAGTGGCTGTGTTATGAAGATACACACTGGACTTGATGCAAGTGACATCAAAGCAAAGCTTCTAAGCATGTTCTACTTTGTGTTCTGCTGCTGATGGTGTCACCAGCCTCCTACTCATTTTGGAATTCCCTAAAAAATCCCCTTAAATGAATATTTCCCAGTCCTTGGGCGTGCTGCATACAAAGAATGTGCAAAACTACAGTGCCTTATTACCTGCAATAACTGAAAAATAAAATAAAAATGAAGGTGTTGCTTTTTTTAACGATAAGAAAACAGAGGCATACAGAAGTAATATGCTGCAATATTAATCATCAGTGCAAAAATACATGCCTGGGGCAAGAGCTGAGTGAAGTGTACTGAGCGGGTGGGCCCAGTCTCCGCCTGCAGTGATCAAACAATCTGCTGCATCTGGAAAGGTCAAATTAATCATTTCCAAATGCTCGGCCACAAACTGCACTTTAATTACCTGTGTTAATGCCTGCCATACCCACTGACTAAAAAACATGAGACAAATGCATCCTTCTAAATACATCCATTAGCACTAGAATCACACCTGCTTAAAACTGCACCCCATTCATCAGGACCTAGTAGTTATTAACTGTAAAACTATTTTATTAACCCTGCCAAGAATATCAGTGTACTTTTGTGCCACAATGTATCAGAGGTACAACATTTCACTTTAGTCCAAGAATATCAGGAACAAAGAGCTGTCCTTAGGTTCAACTGATTTCTCCAAAGCTATTTGACAACAACAACAACTTGCATTTCCATAGCGCCTTTGCCGTAGTAAAACATCCCAAGCTACTCCACATGAGCATAAATCAGACAAAAGAAATGACACCGACCTGAAGAGGGAGGCATTGGGACAAGTGACCAAAAGCTTGGTCAGGTTTCAAGTGGTATTTTAAAAGAGGAGAGAGCAGTGGAGAGGTTTAGGGAGGAAATTCCAGCACTTAGGGCCTAGACAGCTGAAGGCACAGCTGCCAATGGTGCAGCGAAGTAAGTCGGGATTCATAAGAGGCCGGAACTGGAGGAACACAGTTCTTGGAGGACTGTAGGAAGTTACAGAGACAGGGAGGGGTGAAGCCTTCGGGGGATGTGAACACAACAATGAGAATTTTAAATTCAAGGTGTTGGTGGGCCAGGAGTCAATGTACACCATCATAAAATGGCAGAGAAATTATTTTTAAGATGTGGGTATGAAATTAATTTAAAAAACACAAAGGCATATTTTCTATATTACCAAAAATGCTGAGAGCTAAGCATTGGAAACTATTGACTGTGATTAAATATACAGTATTTTGCATTGATGGGCTTGTTCTATTTTGAACACTGTCTGTTCAATTACTCTGGTAAAATATAGCCCAATTATTTGATGTATAACTGATGATGCTTTCAAATATATATTTATAATTAACACCCTTGATTTTGTTTGATTCTGAACTGGCTTGCAATAACAAGATTAATAAATCTCAACCAATTCATAACTGGTAACAGAATAATATTTGAAGTTGTTCAGAAACAAAATAAATATACATAAGTAAGGTTTGTTACTCCATCATGCTGCACCAATATGGAACATAATTAACACAAATTGAGATGTCCAGCAAGGCGCTGTCATTTCTTAACAATATAGGTTAAATTCAGATGTCAGTGAACTACTCATAGGAAGACATTGGGGTAAAAACAGTGCCTCAGTTTCTTAAAGGAATATTGGGCCATACATTCCGATCCCTACGGGTGGGTACGGGCTGTGTACACACCCGTAGGGATAACGGAAATACCGGTTTCAGGCATACGAAGCGCTTGTGCTGAAAACCGGCATTTCCAATCTGTCAAGAATGTTCTTGACAGATCGGACGCCTGCCTTAGAGAAGGGCCTCTGCGGGCGGATAGTTCCACTTTCTGGAGAACCTCCGTCCGCAGAAAACACTTAGAAATCTTACGCCTGGTAAAAGCAGGTGTAAGGCTTGCTTTTACCAGCATAAGAGTTGAAAAAAGTTTTTAAAACACTTTTCACTGATTTATTATTTAAAAATACTTTTTAAAAAGGTAAGTTTATTTTTAGCCCTGTAAAAAACTTCAATTATTTTTTTCAAAAAATTACATTTTTGTTTAAAATATTTAATTTATTGTAATTTCAACTAATTTTAAAAATGTGATGTTTTTAAAAATTTTATTTAATGTTTTACTATGGTTTTGGGGTGATCTCCATTCATATATTTGACAGGTCTATCTGTCAAATGTATGAAAGGAGATTCCCTTCTCCCATTGGCTCCCCATGGCCCACGTGATCCCAGGGACGCTTGTCAACTGCATGCGCCTCTGGGATACATGGGCCCTGCGCATTTCGAGTTGGAGAGGCCCAGGAGCAGAAGTGTCTGGACCTTGGGAGCCCTCAGGTAAGTCCGTAGATTTTTTCCAGATCAGAGGCATCCAATCGGAAAATACAAGCCATTGTATCCACGATAAAGTGTCAATACCGATAACAGAGCACGACACATTAGATGCCTTTGTGGATTCCATCAAATCTGTTGCAACAAATTATTTTTACCTTATCTTCAGTAAGAAAATTGACATGAAAATATTTTAAAAGGTATAATGTCTGCCGGATTGGCCATTATTAAGTATTTTAGTAGTTTTAAACAGTTTATAAAACATGCTCAAAAGTCCCACCACAATTAAAACGCCCCTTACAGGGGAGAACAATACTTGGTGTGAATTCTTCTTCTTAGGCAGTCCCTCGGAACCGAGGATGACTTGCTTCCACATTAAAAATGAGTTCGCAGGTGACTGATGAGTCCAATGCGGGACCTACAGTCTCTGTCACAGGTGGGGCAGACGGTGGTTGAAGGGGTGGGTGGGGTGCTTGGGTTGACGTGCGCTCCTTGCGCTGCCTGCGCTTGGCTTCCGCTTGCTCCCGGCGAAGAGACTCGAGGTGTTCGGCGCCTTCCCGGATGCTTCTCCTCCACTTTGTGCAGTCTTGGGCCAGGGATTCCCAGGTGTCGGTGGGGATGTTGCAGTTTTTCAAGGAGGCTTTGAGGGTGTCCTTGAAGCGTTTCCTCTGCCCATGTGTGAATACTTGGGTTGTAAAGTACTTACTATACTTGTATTTTTATTTTTTTAATGGATTTAGTTAGAAACTGGTATTTTGCTCTCCTGGTAATTCAATGATCAGGCAGGGCAAAAGTCCTTCACGGGTACATGTTGTTAGCTGATCTTAGCTAGGATAGTAATATGAGCCAAACAACTGGCCTCAGTGGTCCAATACTAAGGAAGAGAAATGTCACACAGGGTAACCAGCTTTGGTTACTAATCAGTCACCCATCCTGAAAGGCGTGTGGACTTAGGAGTGAGGACTTGGTTAGTTTCCCTCTATCTGCAACTCCCCTGGAACACTCACAGCCTTGGCTCACACATTACAAAAGGTCACTTGGGCAAGGTAAAAGGCAGTGAATGCCCTTGGAACTACACAAGCCCCAGCACATATCAGTGCCTAATTGTGTAGCAAAAGAAAACAGGAATCAAGAAGTGAGAAAATAATATAAGGAAATTGAATAATTGTGTTAATTTTGTGGTGTTTTCTGTGAGGAAAGCAGTTAATACAGCCCTGATGTAATTTCCTTTTTTTCTTGAAATGGGAAACTTAATATAGAGGAAAACTGTTTTGCCAGAAATCTCTTTGATTTCTTAATGTTAAAGAATTTTATTCTCATGTTTTTGAAGAAATGCAGAAAATGTACAAGTCATTATCATTTGCGTAGAAAACCATAATCCGAGTGAATTTCGTGTTCATACATAATTTTTTCTAAAATCATTGTTCTTTTGAAATTTTCCTGCCCCTGGCCCAATGGATGTTGTGTAGAACCATCCCAAAAGATCTTCTCCACTGGGCACCGTCATTCCATAGATTGCCAACTTTACAGTTGTATTCAAAATGGCAGTCATATAGACACTTTCTACATGTGCTGTCTGAGAATAGGAACAGGTTGTTGGTGGTAAAAATCAAATGTTTATTTGCTAGATGGGATACTTGTGAATATTAAGTCAGCGCAATTTCTTACCTGCCAATATTTTATTTCACCTGCTTGCTCTCTCGCATGCTCTCTCTCCTCACAACCACCACCCCCCCCAAACTATAATTCCATTAAATGCAAACCATTCGATATTTATACTTTTAGTTACAAAGTATTGGCAATAGTTGAGTGAAGGCCTGCGGTGGTCCTGTTTCCAGTGGTTCATATCTCTCACTAATGGCTTGATGCTCAAGACAGAATATATTAAATCAAAAATTCATACCTGAAACTGAATAGAAAGTGAATTAAATGTATAATACACGGTAGAACATGAGCATAATGTATAGGTGAATGGAATCTATTAATTGTGTGTGACTTGCTTTTAATAAACATAGATAAGGGGTGACCGAATAGAGGTCTTTAAAATTATGAAAGGTTTTGATAGAGTGGATACAGAGAGAATGTTTCCACTTGTGGGGAAGAGCATGACTAGAGGCCATCAATACAAGATAGTCACCAAGAAATCCAATAGGGAATTCAGAAGAAATGTGGAAGTCACTACCACAGGGAGTGGTTGAAGCGAAAAGTATAGATTCTCAGACAGCACATGTAGAAAGTGTCTATATGACTGCCATTTTGAATACAACTGTAAAGTTGGCAATCTATGGAATGACGCTGGTGCCTGTGGTGTATGTGCCTTTAAGAGCCCCCTGTGTACTGTAATGCCGATAATGGCCACTCGGGCTATATAAGCCTGTATAGTGTCTTGTATCTGTTAGTTCACCTCCAGACTTTGTTCAGTAAACACCTGTGAAACCAACTCCTGCATTCCGTGTCTCCATTAACACACGGATACAACAGTGACGACGAATTGGAAAAGGACTTACCTGCAATTCGGCAACACCTCAAGGAGATCGATTCCTCAGACGAAAGTCAAAGAAAAACAAGAAAGAAAAAAAAAAAATGTGGTTTCACCAGCTAGCCGAGCTGGTGGCAGGTACTGCAATAATCCTTCCTGGGCGGCGGGCTGGGGCTCCATCGGCTGGCTCTGCAGCGGGGCCGAGCAGCGAAGGCAGAGGCAAACAGAGACAGAGGGTGGAGCACTCGGGAGACGGCCGGCGCTGCAAAGCAGGTCGGCGTTCGGACCAAGCAGAGGGAGGGAAAAGTCCCAGAGAGTCCAGCGGGAACGAGTCTCCACCTATTAAAAATACCTATGTAAATAAAAAACCGCGGAGAACAGCGTTGTCAGCAGCGGCAGCGGCGGGAAAGCGCGGGAGGCGCCATTTTTTTTTCTGCGGGGAAGAAAGGAAAGCGCGGGAGGCGCCGTTTTTTTTCAGGATGCCTAAGACTGGCAATATTACTGCTTTCGATAGCGATATAGAGGATTGGACCAGATATGTGGAAAGAGTGGAGGTATATTGCACATCAAATGAAATAGAGGATGATAAAAAGGCATCAGTACTTCTAAATCTAATGGGCGCAAGGACATACGGGCTGTTACGAAACTTAATCACTCCAGCCAAACCGAAGGACAAGAATTTTAAGGAGATTGTTGATACCCTACAGGAGCACTTAAACCCAACACCGCTGCTGATAGCGGAACGATTCAAATTCTTCAGGAGGAATCAGCACAAGAATGAAAGTAACGCTGATTACCTCACCGAATTAAGGAAGCTGTCAAAGCACTGCCAATTCGGGGCAGGACTGGCAGATTCTCTTCGAGACAAATTCGTCTGCGGTCTCCTAAGTGAAGGAACACAGAAAAGGCTACTTTCTGAGAAAGATTTGACACTGGACAAGGCTTTCAGTGTGGCTGTATCATACGAAGCAGCCGCAAGAGGAGCTGCAGAGATACAGCAAAAGCCACAGGACTTCGGCACCCATGAAATGACACAGGGTTTTGAGAGATGTTATTGCTGCGGCAGATCCACCCATGACGAGAGGGACTGCTGGTTCAAGGACAAAGCATGAAGGCAATGCGGAAAGATTGGACACATTGCACGTGTATGCCGATCTGGAAACAAAAAATCCACGGACAGGAAAAAAATCAATAAGGAAAAGTACAGAAAGGTAGAAATGATGACAGACAGTAGCTCCGAAGACCAGAAGCGCGATAGCGACTCCGGAAACAAGAGACTAAGCTGTCTCAAATTACATAATGTAATTGCCAAAGAAGATTACCAGACCATTTGGGTTACCCTCACGATAGCGGGGTCCCCAGTTAAAATGGAGCTAGATACAGGATCAGCTCTGACCGTCATAAGTCGACGGGATTACGAGCGGCTATTTCCGCATATACCTTTGAAAGACACATCCATTAACTTGAAAACATATACGGGGCAGAAAGTATACCCCAAAGGGAAAATAAGGGTGCCTGTTGTATACAACGGCAAGGAAATACAGAAGTTGTATTTATACGTTCTGCAAGATGGTGGTCCACCGCTGTTGGGACGTGAATGGATCAGGAAGATACGTTTAGACTGGCACTCCATTCAGGCACTGGCGGTGACCAGTAAGAAAAAAAATGATGAGGACGTCATACCTGAACAATTAAAAGACATCTTGGCCAACGCCAAGGAAGTGTTTCAACAGGAACTAGGAACCTTGAAAGGCGTCACCGCCTCAATAAAAGTGGAAGATGCGGCAATTCCCAAGTCTTTTAAGGCAAGGCCGGTGCCATACGCAATTCGTCCAGCAGTCGAGGCAGAGCTGGAGAATTTGGAAAAGGCAGGCGTATTATCCAAGATAGATTGGAGCGAGTGGGCAACACCCATCGTCCCGGTCATGAAGAAAACGTTGAATAATGATAAACCTGAAGAACAGAGAAAAATTTGCATCTGTGGGGGCTTCAAGGTGACTGTAAACCCGGTCCTTCACATGGTACAGTATCCTCTTCCAAGGATAGAAGATATTTTTGCCTCACTATCCGGAGGGAAACGTTTCACCAAAATTGACTTGGCACAGGCATATCTACAGATGGAGGTTGAAGAGGCCTCTAAAAAGTATCTCACGATAAATACACACAAAGGCCTGTACCAGTACAATCGACTGGTTTTCGGAGTAGCATCAGCTCCAGCTATCTGGCAAAGAGCTATGGAGCAAGTCCTCCAAGGGATTCCGGGGACTCAATGCTACCTAGACGACATCCTTGTAACAGGAGAAAACGACAACGAGCACCTTGCCAATTTGGAGCAGGTGCTCACTAGGCTGAGAGAACGGGGCCTACGAGCAAATCGCCCCAAGTGCGAATTTTTCCAGAAACAAATATCATATTGTGGCCACATAATTAACGAGGAAGGGTTGCATAAGTCACCTGAAAAAATTGAAGCGGTCATAAAAGCCCCAGCACCTGAAAATGTCTCACAATTAAGGTCGTTCCTGGGATTGATAAATTACTATCATAAATTTTTACCGAACTTGTCAACTCTTCTGCACCCTCTTAACGAACTGCTACAAACGGGAGTAATTTGGAAATGGAGCGAAGACTGTAAACGTGCCTTCCATAAATGCAAAGGCTTGATCACGTCCAAGGAAGTTTTGGCTCATTACAACCCATCACTGCCAATCAGACTGGCGTGCGATGCATCCCCTTACGGCGTAGGAGCGGTATTATCGCATAGATTCCCTGATGGCTCGGAGCGGCCGATAGCTTTTGCGTCACGCTCATTCAACTCAGCTGAGCGTAACTATGCCCAGATCGACAGGGAAGCACTCAGCCTGGTATGGGGAGTGAAGAAATTCAACCATTACCTACACGGACAAAAATTTACCTTGTTGACTGACCATCAACCCCTCGTCTCCATATTCAACCCTAAAAAGGGTGTTCCCATTATGACAGCGCAAAGGCTACAGAGGTGGTCCCTTTTCCTAGGGCACACCAATATGACATAGAATACAAAGGATCAAAACAGCATGGGAATGCTGATGGTTTATCGCGCCTACCGTTGCCAATGGTAGAAGAGGCACCTATAGTGGACCCAGTGGAGATGTTCCACTCAACCATAGTGGAATGTCTACCAGTAACAAATTCTGCCATTGAAAAGGAAACGAGAAATGACCCGACTCTCTCACGAGTCTACGATTTAACGGTGAAGGGATGGCCAGCACATGGCGAACCACTGTTGCCAGCATTCTCGCAAAGAAGAGAACAGCTGTCAGTGTGCCGAGGAACCTTGATGTGTGGATCCAGAGTGGTGATTCCACCCAAACTCCAGGATAAAGTGCTAAAGGAGCTTCACGAGGAGCATCTGGGTGGAGTGAAAATGAAGAACCTAGCCAGAGTGTTTGTGTGGTGGCCAGGTATCGATGGAGACATCGAAGAAATGACCAAGAGCTGCCTAGGATGCCAGAAGGTCCAAAACGCCCCACCACAAGCCCCTCTACATCCATGGGAGTGGCCCTCATCTCCATGGCAAAGGGTACACATCGACTTTGCTGGTCCATTTATGGACTCAATGTTCTTAATCGCGGTGGATGCACACTCCAAGTGGCCGGAGGTAATAAAGATGTCCTCCACCACCACGGAAAAAACCATCACAGTATTAAGGACCATATTTGCCAGGAATGGGCTGCCTGAACAGATCTGTTCTGATAATGGACCGCAATTTGTGTCCGAAGAATTCAGGAAGTTCTTAAAAAAACAATGGGGTTAAGCACTACACGTCCACCCCATACCATCCCGCCACCAATGGATTGGCTGAAAGGTTTGTCCAGACCTTCAAGAAGGCCATAAAGGCCATGGGTAATGAAGACATAAATCTACAGCATAAGGTAGATAACTTCTTGTTTGCATACAGGAATGCAACACATGTGGTTACAAACCAAACTCCCGCCATGATGTTCTTCAATAGAAGCCTAAGATGCCAGCTGGATTTGATCAAGCCAAACATCAGAAGGGACATGGAGAACCGGCAATTTCAAGGCATGAATGAAAGGCCAACTAGAACCTTCCAGATAGGTCAACAAGTTTTGGCCCGGGACTACCGTACCAAGAAATGGCAGCCTGGAACTATTTGCACACGACTAGGACCGCTGATGTATACCGTGGACATTGGAGAAAGCATAATAAGGCGCCATGCTGACCAGATCATAGAATCATCCGAAAAGGGACAACCTACACCACAACTCTATACGCCTAATGAGGAAGCAGAGATACCCATAGTATCTACCTCCGATCTGGTGATACTGGAACCAGATGAACCCGACACTGGCATTCAAGCCGAATCGACCTTGCCAAAAGAACCTACTACACCACCAAAAACTACTGCACCACCGAGGCGTTATCCGGACCGAGTCAGGAAGCCTCCAGAGAGACTGACTTATAATTGATTAACTGCAGCAATGTGTAGATTATTGTTCTTGTAACATTAGATTATTGTTCTTGTAACATGTTAATTAATGATTACTTAAAATGTTATGTACTGGTTGTCTAAAAGGGGAGGAATTGTGGTGTATGTGCCTTTAAGAGCCGCCTGTGTACTGTAATGCCGGTAATGGCCACTCGGGCTATATAAGCCTGTATAGTGTCTTGTATCTGTTAGTTCACCTCCAGACTTTGTTCAGTAAACACCTGTGAAACCAACTCCTGCATTCCGTGTCTCCAATAACACACGGATACAACAGTGCCCAGTGGAGCAGATCTTTTGGGATGGTTCTACACAACATCCACTGGGCCAGAGGCAGGAAAATTTCAAAAGAACAATGATTTTAGAAAAAATTATGTATGAACACGAAATTCACTCGGATTATGGTTTTCTACGCAAATGATAATGACTTGTACATTTTCTGCATTTCTTCAAAAACATGAGAATAAAATTCTTTAACATTAAGAAATCAAAGGGGAGTTTAGACAAGCATATGAGGGGAAAAGGGAATAGAGGGTTATGCTGATAGAGTGGAGCATAAACACTGGCATGGACTGGTTGGGCCGAATGGCCTGTTTCTGTGCCGTATATCCTATGTAATCATTATTTTAGGAATATCCCTACATAGCCTAAAAGATGCCCGTCTGCTTCACTGAAAAGTTGAGCAATCACACTCTGGTGATATCAGTCGAAGGGAATCTTTGGAACATGTCACTCACCAATACCATTAGTCTAGCTCCAGATTGTCCAAGCTTTTGTCTTCATTGACCACTTAGATGGGCACAACGGAGCTTTGTGTACCATATGTAAAGTTTCAAATCAGTGTTCCTAATATTTTATATGTTTCTCTATCTGTTGACATTAACAGACTGTGATATTCTGAATTAAGATTTATCCACCAGTATCACAAAAAGAATGGCCTTTTCCAATCCTCCAGGCCCATGAAATTCAAAGAGGCCAAATCAAGCATTAAGAAGTAAAAGTAGAAGTAGAATTAAGTTGCCCAGGTTTTGTAGGCCAGTTTGCCACATATAACCTGTGGGCCATAGTTTGGGCATGATTGATCTAGCTGGTCCAGATCCATCAGAGTTGGTGGCTACCTTTTTTTGACGTTTTCAGTCTTATTGGCCTAGAAATTCGGTGGCGCCCCTAGGCTGGGCACCGGAATTACTGCTCCGGACGGAGCCGCTTGTGCCAGCCCGATATTCAGTTTCAGCGCCCCAAACGGAAGCGGGGCGCTGCTCGAGGCACCCCGCATCCCTCTTGGGGCGCTGCAACTGAATATCGCAGCCCAACGTGCTGCAGCGCCACACGCTGTGGCACGGCGTGCTGCGGTACTGCAGGCCTTCCTCCCCTTCTTAAAGGGGAGGGGCCTGCACCAGCGCGATCAGAGATCGCGAGTGCCAGCAAAAGAGCCCGGCACCGAGGAGAAGTGCCGGGCTCTTGGGACACAGCCGGCACTGCCCGGGGTGGGGGGAGGCTCAGGAGGCCGAGGACGGCGGCGCAAGGAGGTGCTGGCAGGCGACCAGCAAAAAAAAATGGCCGCCCGCACCTCCCCTTTAATTAGCGCCACTACCGCCGCAGGTAGGCCCCCCTGAACCGGTCGCAAATTGCGACCGGCATTAGAGCGGGTGGCGCGACCAAATATCGCGATCGGGGCGGTAGCGGGGCGCTGCGCACACCGATGATGTCATCGGTGGCGGCGCAGCGCTACAGGCTAATGCCGCCATTAGCGCCCCGCTAAATTTCACGGGAGGCGTGGCCAGTGGCGCTAAACCCACTAAGTGCACTCTTTGGGCGCTAACTGGTGGCGCAGCCCACCGAATTTCTAGGCCATTGTGTTTGGTTTTAGGACTCGCTTTTACAGATTTTAAGTTGTGTGTGCGCATGTGCATGTGTGTATGTGTGTGTATGTGCAAATTAGGAGCATCAAAGGAAACAATCGGTCCCCATTGCTAATATTGGGTTGTAATACTTCTTCAATCCAAGATGATTATTTTTGCTTTGGTCAGTCATTGTGGCACTCTGGTGTCTGGGAAATTTCAATCAGCTGATAAAACTGGCTGCAAAGAATAAATGGGCTGCTGGCCAATACATTCCGGCAATAGGCACACACTTGACCGAGCAAGGGTAATCAGCTGGGCTCATTGCTGCATCAAGGAAAACTTGGAAAACTGCAGACATGGTGAGTTCAATCATCAGAAATCGGGTGAGCAAGCAGAGGGTGACAGAGCATGAGAGGAATTCAACAGGAGTGGCTCGATTCATCACCTCTGTTTTGGTCCCCAGAAATCTCACCCAAGTTGATTCATGCATGTGTTACAATATCTGATGAGGATCTACTATTTTTTTTTTACTTTGAGGATGACAGTCTGTTTTACAGCTCATGTCAAGACTTCTTTACATATGGATTCTTACTACAAAGATCCAAGTGCACCTGTATGTATTTCTAAGTCCACTTTTACACAAAATCAACTTTTAATACATCTTGAAACGATAAAGTGCCAAATAGTTTTTGTGCAAACCAGAAGACAGTTTTCATGGCCCAACAGAGGGAGGATTAATGCCTGGAACATTGACTATCCTTATACTTAGCATTCACTATATTGCTCAGGCTTTTGAGAAGGACCCTAGGAGCAAGTCTGCCTGCCCTGATATGATCCTTAGCATAAGTTGCCACAGAATTTGCTGATGGGATTCAGCCACGCATTCCCCATAACAATCAATGTGAAGGAAAGCTGCCTGCTTACCCTGGGCCTCTGCAGGTCGTTGTTTTTGCAGCAGTGCTGGATGGTACCATAACATTTAAACACAGGAATCAATCTGACTGAGTGTTGGCATGCCTCGGAGTCTGAAGATTGTGTATTCAAGACCCACTCCAGGATTTACGCACCTAATCCAGGGCAACAGTGAGAGAATACTCTATTGTGAGGTGTGACTTAATAAAACTCACTACACACTTGGTTTCAGTATAAAGCAAGGCTTTAATCAACTTGTTTCAAAACATGGTGGTCCAGTTATCTTTCACTAGTTCCTGTTTACACAATGTCCTGGGCAAGCTGGGCCCACGGCCGAGTATTTATACTCCTTGGACGGCGCCACCAGCTGGCCGTCCAGTGTTACTTTATGAGTCTTTCTTCATGGATCATAAGATTCATAACATTCTTCCTCCCTAAAGATTTGGAAGTCCAATGACTTCCTTTTAACGGATTAGCCGGACCACGAATAGCCGCAGTCTTTTAGCTCTTCGCTTGTGGCTGGAAGGCACGTCTCCCCGGACCGTGTCTGGGTCCCTGGGTCACTTGATCCGTACTGGTAGGTCGACAGGGCCCGTGTCGCCTTGATCGACCTGAGGGAGACTGGGGAGATCGTGACTCCAGGTGCGGGTCCCCACAGGCGCAGAGCTGGCTTCATTTTGTTTGATAGCCGGGGATTGACTGCCGTCCTGGCTTCGGGTGGCCATCCCATGGGGAGCGCTTGGCTCCCTGAGTTGATCTGGTGGAGTAGCCGGCAGATCTCTTGATGTCCCAGGTAGGGCGTCATCTTCAAAGGTGCGCAGAGTGTCGGCATCATTACCGTGGGACCCTCTATCATTTGGGTCCATGGGACCGGTTGGACAGGGAGCCAGCTCTCTGGGCGAAACGGTGGACTCCCGGCCATCAGGGTACCGCACGTGCGCGTAAGTGGGATTAACGTCCGTTAATGCCACCTCGTCGACGAGGGGATCGTTTTTGGCAGATCGGACGAATCTTCGGAGCAGCACGGGGCCGGGAGCTGCCAACCATGATGGTAGGGACGTCCCATGTGTAGAGCGACGCTGGAACCTGAAGAATCGCTCGTGAGGCATGACATTGGTGGCTGTGGAAAGAAGAGACCTGATGGAATGCAACACGTCAGGGAGCACAGTTTCCCACTGCTGGTCTGGTAGGCTGCGTGACCTCAGTGCAAGACGAACAGCGTTCCAAATGAGAGCGTTGTATCTCTCAACCAGTCCGTTACCGATGGGATTTAGATGGTGGAAAGGCTTTGGGGAGTCAGGACGTAAGACACTCACTGCAGAGTGGTAGAATGGCAGACAGATGTTGCCTGTCGCATAAATGAACAATAGTGATGTCAGCCTAAGAAGTGAGTGATGCCACCCAAGGATAATGGGCTGAAATGCATCTGTGATAATATAGATTCACAAATAAGATTCCCAGCCAATATTAAATAATCATTTGCACCAAAATCTGCTTCTGCAAAATTTGTTTAGCCTTTTGGTCCTGATAAAAATGTTTTATTTTGTGTTTTGGGGGTTTACTCATCCATAATTAGTAATAACTGCATGATATAAAGTTCACTTACCAATCAGAGGCAAATGGTTTCTGAATGATGTGTGTCAGGAAGGAAAGCAGCATGATTCCAAAATGGTAACCATTTCTAAAAGTCTTTTTGCACAATCACAGCTTATACACCAGGAATTAGTGCAAGGCAAAAATTTGCTTGTGTTTCTGGAGCAAATGTTGCTGTTTCTTTCACAGTTGCTCATTTAAGCATACAGTTGCAAACTGCAACCAAATCACCGCAACCGCAAATATGCTTGCATCTTTGTTTTGTGCCTAACTTCAAAACTTTGTGGGATAGAACGCTGTAAAACAGTAACGTTCTCACAGTACAGTACAAATAAAGATTTCCAGAACATTTACAGTTGGTGCAGCATGGTGGCTCCCAAGTGGGGTACCATGGCTGTGGGACATCCCAGTTCAATGTCTCATGCTACTGAATTGCTGATCACAACTCAGGCTGTGAGTGGGAACAGAATGGACAGAGGCCAGGTAACTGCCTGAGCAGAACTGAAATCGGAGTGACAGTCAAGAACAACAACAACTTGTATTTATCTCTTGCAGTCATTTCCTGAACATTGTTGAATACCTTCTTGTGGCTGTTTTTAAGCAGATAACGGCAGAGGTTACTCCCGCAGAGGATTTTCCAATGAACAAACTTTCAATTCCAAGAAAAAAAAACCCAATCACTACTTTGTGAAAGCGCAACACAGAGTCTGTTTCAGAATGAACTGTCCCTGAAGCGAACACTGCAGCCTGTCTGAAAATGTCATACTGAGGTAACATTGCCAATCGCTCAAGTACTAGTTCCAGCATTTATAGTGCCAAGGGTTCCTGTTGCCTAAGCATTGAAAACTCCAAGCTCAAAGATCTTATGCTAAAATAACTAACCCTCAAATTATTTTTAACATTTATACCACCTGTCCTTTTTTTCATTTTTACTTTTGTAGGATTTCCTCACCTCTCCACCACACATCAATCCCCAACGGGGGTCAGGAAACCTGCCTGTAGGCATCTTCCAAAGATGCTCCATAACCAGTTATTAGAGGATGTGCAAGAAGAACATTGGGCGATTCATGCTCTCATGGTCTTCCCCCACCAGCTTTGTGTTGATTGCTTCACCTTCCCTCAGGGTCCTTTTCCTCTTACACCAGCTGAGATTAGATCAACAACTCACTGTGGGGGAATCATGGGTACAACATGCATCTTACCACTTAATCATGTAGTGTTTAACGTACTGATGTCAGTAGGCTGCCAAAGCCAAATCAAATTCTAATCACCATGATTCCGATACCTCCCCCTCACTTATAGACAGGTGGTTCTATGAAGAAGGCGGATTGATTTGTTAACTAATCAGTAATTTAGATGAATTATCCTTCAATTTCAAATTGGTCAGCCTAGTTGACGAAGACAGAAATGAGCAGGCTGCGTCCTTTCTTTCCACTGTTGGGTGAGATACGCTTTTCTGCAGACAGCAAGTGCCAGGTAGTCACTTTATAATACTATAATAGGCTTTAGTGCATTTGATCTGTGAGAGTGTGAAAGACATGCGTACTGAATTAAAATTGCAGTTATTACCGGGAACAAGAGCAAAAGAGATCAAGTGACAAAGCACAATTTTGTGAAATTGTAAATATCAAATGAATAATGAAAGTGTTTAGAAAACTGATGGAACCGACCTGTCATGCGAAAGGGTGCTTCACAGAGCAACACAAGCAAATCTTTAGCTCACTGTATCCTGTGCCTTTCCTGAAGGCATGTAATTATTGGAGGTTCCATCAGCATTATGGGTTAAAATGCATGGGCCCAGATTTTCGGGTCTCCACGGGTGAGCATGCACGGGGTACTCACCCGTAGGCCCGATGGAAGTGCCGGTTTCCTGCATGCACTGCGCATGCGCGGGAAACCGGCACTTCCGTTCCTCTGAACGAAGGGGTTCAGAGGTCGAACGCATGCGCGGGGGAGGCTGCGCGTGCGCATCAAACTTAGGTTTTTTTTACAGCCTTCTCCAGGAATGTAAGCCTGCAGAATTTAGAAATATAAAAAGCAGGCATAAGGCCTGCTTTTTACAAGGTAAGTGGTGAATTAATTAAAATTAAAACATTTTTTCCACAGGTTTATTATTTTTAAATACTTTAAAGCAAGGTAAGTTGATTTTTAGCCCCATTAGAATATAAAATTATATTTTTCAAAAATGTAAATTATCGTTCATGTAATTTATAGTTTATTTTAAAAATGTGATGTTTTTTTAAAATTTATTTGAAGGTTTAGTGCTATTTTGGGGCCGTAGTATTGAAAAGTCTTGACAGCAATTCCTGTCAGACTTATGAATGGAGCACTCCCTGCTCCGATTGGCTGCCCATGGCCCACGTGATCCCAGGGGGTGCATCGAACTAACTGCGCCCCTGGGATACGCAAGCACTGCACGCCGGCAGCTGGACCAGGCCCCGGATCGGAATTCCACGGGAGCCCACAGCTCAACGGCCGGCGTGCAAGGTAAGTGCAGGTTGGGGGCTTGCACCCGCAGGAAGCCCCCGACCCGAATTTCTGGGCCATTACCTGCATTCTAATACAACTTCCCATTCGAAAGATTGCCTTAATGCAGAGAAGATTGTTGAAGAGACATGCAATAAAGGGGATATTTTGATAATGATGGATAAGTAAAGGAGTAATCGCAAAACCACTGTTAAAACAAATAATGATTTTCAATACATCAAACAGAACTTAAGTGAAATGAATACTATTACCAGTAAAAATACTACAATTCTCCTGCAGTAAGAATACCAAACATATCATATAATTCAGAAGTTGTTGCAAGAAGAAAACTCTGATAAAGAAATCTGATTGACGACTGCTCAAAAAGCGACTATTTTTTCATCTATTTGGCAAACTGCATCTCTAAAACATAGGCATCTCCAAAAACAAGCATTTTTATGAACTGGGAGTGAAAATGTGGCTTCAACTTTGCTACAGTCTAGTCTTGTTAAAAGCAAAGTTGTTTCCTGCTTTAAAAAAAAATGAATTATCCAGAAGTTTGAAGTAAGCAATTTGAACAAAATAGCACAGGAGGCATTTTTTACCTGAAGAAAATTGAGTTAACAAATAATTCATATTAAGCAACTTCAAATTAAGATAGGTGGACTGTATTGTGTTTCCAGATTTAAGCTGCATTGTAGGAGAATGAGTGTTGCAGTGAATTTGTATACTGTAGGAGTGCTTGAACTCCTAACGAAAGTACTGAGACTGAAACTAACAGTTAACCAAACGTGGTTTAATGCACTAGTAAAAGTTACAAACAAAAACGCAGGAGAAACTCTATACAGGTCTGTACACCAACTGGTTCCACGAGGACTGAGGGGGAACGCCTCTCCCCTCTGACATCATGACGTCATCACATTTCCCGCCATTGGGAACGTCACGTGACCTGCGTGATGACGTCATCGCGCTGGATCGCCATTTTACCGAACCCGCGCTGTTTATACAGAGCACACACTTAAAGGTAACAAGCCCCTGTTAAAGGCAATTATATACATTACTGCAAGAGTCTCTTGGTGGCTTTGCCACATATGCCCCCCCAGAATTGTCTTTAATAAGGAAAGTCAATCGCAGAGGAGGTCGGACAAGCCTGTTTGAACGACTCCTAAATTCCCGGCTTCCCTCTGAGGGCCTCATAGAGCGGCCGCATGAGCTGTGCAACCCTGGGAACAAAACGATGGTAAAAATTTACCATACCCAGGAACTCCTGGAGTGCCTTCGCGGACTGCAGCCGCAGAAATGCGGCGATCATCTCCACCTTAGCCCGAAACGGCAATGCCCCCTCTGAAGTGATGCGGTGGCCTAAGAAGTCGATTTGCTGCAGGCCGAACTGGCATTTGGCCGGGTTGACAATGAGGCCGCGCTGCTGAAGGCGATGAAAGAGAATGCGCAGATGCTTGAGATGGTCCTCCTTTGTGGCGCTGGCGATCAGTATGTCATCCAGATAGACGAACAAAAATTTCAGATCCCGCAGCACCAAATCCATTAGGCGTTGGAATGCCTGCGCCACGTTTTTAAGTCCGAAAGGCATGCGGAGGAACTCAAACAGGCCAAAAGGGGTGATGCCCGCTGTCTTTTGGACGTCCTGGGGATGCACCGGTACCTGATGGTACCCACGGACGAGGTCGACCTTGGAGAAGATCGAATTCCCCGCCAAATGTGCGGAGAAATCCTGTATGTGCGGTATGGGGTACCGGTCGGGGGTCGTGACATCATTGAGGCGGCGGTAGTTGCCGCAGGGCCGCCATTCACCCCTGGGCTTAGGGACGATGTGGAGAGGCAAGGACCAGGGACTATTCGACCGGCGAATAATCCCCAACTTTTCCATGGCGGTGAACTCCGCCTTAGCAGCCGCGAGCTTGCTGGGCTCTAGCCGCCGTGCCCTGGTGTAGACGGGAGAGCCAGTCGTCGTTATGTGGTGCTCCACCCTATGTTTGGCGGTCGAAGCCGAGAAGGTGGGCTTAGTCAGCTCTGGAAAGTCCCCGAGGAGGCAGGAGAAAACGTCGGGGGGTGGCCGAGCGCAGGAGACCGAGCGCGGTGCGACCGTGCCGCGCACACAGGGAATACAGTCGGATGTGGCAGCGTGAACGAGCCGACGATTTTTTAAATCAACCAACAGGCCGTTGGCACATAAAAAGTCAGCGCCTAGGAGTGCCTGTGAAATTTTGGCGGTGACGAAGTCCCATATAAAGCGTTGGCCACTGAAGCAGACCTGGACCCGCCGTGTCCCGCAAGTATGAATCGCACCCCCATTGGCAGCTTGGAGGGGAGAACCACGCCTGCCGGACCGAAGGTCGAGGACTGACGCGGGAAGGATGCTGCACTGCGCCCGTGTCACACAAAAAATGACGGCCCGAGATGGAGTCGGTTAAACAAAGTAGTTTCCCGGAATAGCCGATCGCCATCGTGGCCGCGGGGCACGCCCCGGAGTCGGTGTTCTTGACGCGCAGTTGCTTGTTCGGTGTTTTGGGCACGAAACTGCAAGGCGGACGGCAGCTTCTGGCCTTCACGCCAAACCGAGCGTGGTAATAACAAAAACCGGTCGTTGGAGGCGTCGAGGCAGGGCCCTTTGGGGCGGGGCATCTCGTGACGGTGCAGTGTTGTTGTTGGACCACGTATATTTTATCCACCTCTTCGGCGAGCGTTATGCAATCCCCGGCGTCCGATCTGGCGAGGGCCGCCTGCACCTGTTCGGGCAGTTGACTGAGGAACAGTTCGCGGAACAGGAAACATTGCGGTTCAGACCCCAGGAGTGTGAGCATCTGGCTCATCAACTCCGAAGGTTTGGAGTCTCCTAACCCGGGCAGCGTGAGTAGGCGGCGTGCGCGCTCTGCCTTCGTAAGGCCGAATACCTGCATTAGCCGTGCCTTAATGGCGACATACTTGTCAGTGGCTGGGGGGTTCTCCAGTGGGCTGATGATCCTCGACGCCGTCGAGCTGTCGAGTGCGGAGACCACGTAAAGATAACGGGTCTGATCCTGCACGACACTGCGGAGCTCGAACTGCGCCTCTGCTTGTACGAACCAGGAGGCCGCCTGTTGTTCCCAAAATTGGGGGAGCTTCAAAGCCACTGCGTTGGCTTCCATCATGGCCCTGCGTTCTGTTTCCGCCGCAAAGAACGTCCGCGAGGATTCAGGGTCACCAATGTAGGAGTGCTTGAACTCCTAACGAAAGTACTGAGACTGAAACTAGCAGTTAACCAAACATGGTTTAATGCACTAGTAAAAGTTACAAACAAAAACGCAGGAGAAACTCGATACAGGTCTGTGTAATGTCCGTGTGTAATTGAGACACGGACTGCAGAAGTTGGTTATAACAGGTGTTTACTAAATGGAGACAAAACTGGAACTACTATACAAAGTTACTGCACAGGCTTATATACAGGGGTGGTCACTGTACTGCAGTATACAGGGGCTGCAGAATATAGTTCCTTCTTCAAAGTACATACACTACAATTCCTCCCCTTTTAGCTAAACAGTACCTAACATTTGATTAATAATTAAATAACATATTTACAATTACAGTTGCTATATACATTAGCTGAAGTTAATCAATTATAAATTCAGTCTTTGAGGAGGCTTCCTGATTCTGTCCAGATAACGCCTCTTTGGGGTATCAGGTTATTCTGGCAAAGTTGATTCGGGATCAACGTCGTTGTTTGGTTCGTCTGCTTCCAATATCACCGATTCTGAGGTAGATGCAATTGGTACTTCGGTTTCATCACCAGGTGTATAGGATCGTGGTGTAGATTTGATGTTTTCCAGTGACTCTAGAATCTGGTCAGCATGGCGTCTTACAATGCTCTCTCCAACGTCCACGGTATACATTAGAGGTCCTTGCCGTGTGCAGATCGTTCCTGGCTGCCATTTCTCTGTGCGGTAGTCCCGGGCCAAAACTGGTTAACCTATCTTGAAACTCCTGGTCGGCCTTTCATTCATATTCTGAAACTGCCTGTTCTCCACATCTCTTCTGATGTTTGGCTTAACCAAATCCAAGCGGCATCTTAGTCTTCGATTGAAGAACATCATGGCTGGAGTTTGGTTGGTAACCGCATGTGTCGCATTCCGGTAGGCAAACAAGAAGTTATCCACCTTGTGTTGTAGGGGTATGTCTTCATTACACATTGCCTTCATAGCCTTCCTGAATGTTTGAACGAATCTCTCAGCCAATCCATTGGTGGCTGGATGATATGGGGCGGATGTGTAATGCTTAACACCATTGTTCTTTAAGAACCTCCGGAACTCTTCAGACACAAACTGTGGTCCATTGTCGGAGCAAATCTGTTCAGGCTGCCCATTTCTGGCGAATATGTTTCGTAAGACTGTGATAGTTTTTTCTGTGGTGGTTGAGGACATTTTTATTACCTCTGGCCACTTTGAATGTGCATCCACCGCAATTAAAAACATCGAGTCCATAAATGGACCAGCAAAATCAATGTGTACCCTTTGCCATGGAGATGAGGGCCACTCCCATGGATGTAGAGGGGCTTGTGGTGGGGCGTTTTGGACCTTCTGGCATCCTGTACAGCTCTTGGTCATCTCTTTGATTTCTCTATCGATTCCTGGCCACCACACAAACGCTCTGGCTAAGTTCTTCATTTTTACCCCTCCCAGATGACCCTCATGAAGCTCATTGAGCACTCTATCCTTCAATTTGGGTGGAATTACTACTCTGGATCCACACATCAAGGTTCCTCGGCACACTGACAGCTGTTCTCTTCTCGGCGAGAATGCTGGCAACAGTGGTTCGCCATATGCTGGCCATCCCTTCACCGTTAAATCATAGACCCTGGAGAGTGTCGGGTCATTTCGTGTTTCCTTTTCTATGTTTGCATTCATCACAGGTAGACATTCGACTATGGTCGAGTGGAATATCTCCACAGGATCCACTGCAGGTGCTTCATCCACCGTCGGCAACGGTAGGCGCGACAATCCATCAGCATTCCCATGCTGTTTAGTTCCTTTGTACTCGATGTCATATTGGTGTGCCCCTAGGAAAAGGGACCACCTCTGTAGCCGTTGTGCTGTCATTATCGGGACGCCCTTCTTAGGGTTGAAAATGGAGACAAGAGGTTGATGATCAGTTAGTAGAGTAAATTTCTGTCCGTGCAGGTAGTGATTGAACTTCTTCACCCCCCACACCAGGCTGAGGGCCTCTCTGTCAATCTGGGCGTAGTTACGCTCGGCTGAAGTTAACGAGCGTGACGCAAAAGCTATCGGCCTCTCTGAACCATCAAGGAATTTATGTGACAGTACCGCTCCAACGCCGTAGGGAGACGCATCACACGCCAGTCTTATCGGTAGTGATGGGTTGTATTGAGCCAATACTTCTCTTGAAGTGTTCAGGCCTTTACACTTCTGAAAGGCCCGCTTACATTCATCGCTCCATTTCCATGCTACTCCAGTTTGTAGCAGGGCATTCAGAATTGTGGACAAATTCGGCAAAAACGTATGGTAGTAATTCACCAATCCGAGGAATGACCTCAGTTGCGACACATTTTCAGGCGCTGGAGCCTTAACTACTGCTTCAATTTTGTCAGGGGACTTATGTAACCCCTCTTCATCAATCACGTGGCCACAATACGATACTTGTTTCTTAAAAAACTCGCACTTGGGGCGATTGGCTCGTAGCCCATGTTCTCTTAGTCTAGTGAGCACCTGCTCTAGGTTGGCAAGGTGTTGACTGTCATTTTCACCTGTCACTAGGATGTCGTCCAAGTAACACTGAGTCCCCGGAATCCCTTGCAGGACTTGTTCCATCGCTCTTTGCCATATAGCCGGAGCTGATGCTACTCCGAATACCAGTCGATTATACTGGTAAAGACCTTTGTGAGTGTTTATCGTGAGATATTTCCTAGAGGATTCTTCAACCTCCATCTGCAAATATGCTTGCGCTAGGTCAATTTTTGTAAAACGTTTCCCTCCAGATAGTGAGGCAAAAATATCTTCTATCCTCGGAAGAGGATACTGTACTGTGTGAAGGATTGGGTTCACAGTCACCTTGAAGTCCCCACAGATGCGAACCTTCCTTGGCTCCTCAGACTTATTGTTTAACGTTTTCTTCATGACAGGAACGATGGGTGTCGCCCACTCGCTCCAGTCTACCTTAGATAACACGCCTGCATTCTCCAGATTCTCCAGCTCTGCCTCGACGGCTGGGCAAATTGCATACGGTACCGGTCTTGCTTTGAAAAACTTGGGAATTGCATTCTCTTCTATTTTTATCGAGGTGGTTACGCCTTTAAGAGTTCCCAGTTCTTGTTGAAATACCTCTTTGGCATTAGCTAAGATTTTTGACAATCGTCCAGGTGTGACATCGTCATCCTTTTTATCAGCCACAGTCAGTGCCTGAATGGAGTGCCAGTCTAAACTTATCTTTCTGATCCATTCACATCCCAATAACGGTGGTCCACCATCTTGCAGTATGCACAGATACAATTTCTGTATTTCCTTGCCGTTGTATTCGACAGGCACCCTTATTTTCCCTCTGGGGTATACTTTCTGCCCCGCATATGTCTTCAAGACAATGGATGTGTCTTTCAAGGGTATGTGTGAGAATAGCCACTCGTAATCTCGTCGATTCATGACGGTCAGGGCTGATCCTGTATCCAATTCCATTTTGACTTGGGACCCTGCTATCGTGAGGGTGACCCAAATGGTTCGGTGATCCTCTTTTGTGATTACGTTGTGTAGTTTGAGACAGCTTAGTCTCTTGTTCCCGGATTCACTATCGCTCTTCTGGTCTTCGGAACTACTGTCCGTCATCTTTTGTACTTTCCTGTACTTTTCCTTAGTAGTCTTTTTGTTGTCGTTAGTCTTCTTCCCAGACCTGCAGATTCGTGCAATGTGTCCCATCTTTCCGCATTGCCTGCATGTTTTGTCCTTGAACCAGCAGTCCTTCTGGTCATGGGTTGTTCTGCCGCAGCGATAACATTTTTCAAATCCCCATGTCATTTCATGGGTGCCGTATTCCTGTGGCTTTTGCTGTATTTCCGCAGCTCCCCTTGCTGCTGCTTCGTACGATACTGCCACGCTGAAAGCCTTATCTAGCGTCAGCTCTTTCTCTGAGAGTAACCTCTTCTGGGTTCCTTCACGCAGGAGTCCACAGACAAATTTGTCCCATAGGGTATCTGCCAGTCCTGCTCCGAACTGGCAGTGCTTTGATAGCTTGTGTAGTTCCGTAAGGTAATCAGCATTGCTCTCATCTTTATGCTGATTTCTCTTGTGGAATTTAAATCTTTCTGCTATCAGCAGCGGTGTAGGATTGAGGTGTTCCTGTAGGATATCAACAATTTCGTTAAAACTCTTCTCCATCGGTTTGACTGGAGTGATCAGGTTCCACAATAGGCCGTACGTTCTTGCGCCCATTAAGTTTAGTAGTACCGATGCCTTTTTCTCATCGGCTACTTCATTTGCCTTGCAATATACTTCGACTCTTTCCACATACGTGGTCCAGTCTTCTATTTCATTATCGAAGGCAGTGATATTGCCAGACTTCGGCATCTTGGAGATCTAAGATGGCGCCTCCCGCGCTTTGCCTTCTTCCCCGATTGAACAAAATGGCACCTCCCGCGCTTTGTCTTCTTACCCGATTGAACAAAATGGCGCCTCCCGCGCTTTTCCTTCTTCCCCGCTGGATTAAGATGGCGCCTCCCATGCTTTCTGTCTTTTCCGCTGCTGCCAACGCTGTTGCTGGCGTTTTTATGCCTTGATGGCAACGCCCTATGGTCTTCACGTGCTTCCCCCCGCGCTGCTGCCAACGCCGCTCTCCGCGGTCTCCGTGGCAAACTGCAGCTCCTCGCGGCCTTCTGCGCTTCTAATGTCTTTTTCTTTTATTTTAATTACTGTTCCTGTCGTCAGAGCAGACCCTATGGGACACTTTCCTCCCTCTTCTCGGGTCTGTATGCTGCCCAGCTTCGTAGCACCGGCCGCGCCCTGTGTGCTCCACCCTCTCTCTCTCTCTCTCTCCTCTTCCCGACAACGCTGCTCGGCCCCATTGAAAAGCCACCCGATCGAGCTCTAGCCCGCCGCAGCCCAGGAAGGATCAGTGTACTACCTGCCACCAGCCCGATTAGCTGGAACACCATAGACTGGAGAACCAAGCCCAGCTCTCGACAGCCTCTCCTGCAAATCTTCGAATTCGATGAATCAGAGTGTGGTTGCCCACGGTCGACGCCCGTTTCTTCTGTTTGTTTTTTCTTTTTGGATTTCTTCCTTCTGGCTTCGACCTCTAATAACTTCGCTTCAGGGATGGATCCCCGTGAGGTGGTGCAGAACTGTAGCTAAGTTCGGATCTGTTCGTTGCCAATGTAATGTCCGTGTGTAATTGAGACACGGACTGCAGAAGTTGGTTATAACAGGTGTTTACTGAATGGAGACAAAGCTGGAACTACTATACAAAGTTACTACACAGGCTTATATACAGGGGTGGTCACTACTGGCACTGCAGTATACAGGGGCTGCAGAATATAGTTCCTTCTTCAAAGTACATACACTACAGTCTGTACACCAACTGGTTCCACGAGGACGGAGGGGGAACGCCTCTCCCCTCTGACGTCATCACGTTTCCTGCCGTTGGGAACGTCACGTGACCTGCGTGATGACGTCATTGCGCTGGATCGCCATTTTACCGAACCCGCGCTGTTTATACAGAGCACACACTTAAAGGTAACAAGCCCCTGTTAAAGGCAATTATATACATTACTGCAAGAGTCTCTTGGTGGCTTTGCCACAATACTACTCTTTCATTTCTGGGATCTGGGTTTGAAAGCAGCCAGACTGTAAGGATGGAAGTCTTTTATATTGCGGCCAGCTGTAAAGGACTTATCGAAACAAGTGTGAGCAATCATAAGCCAGTTCCTACTCCGTGTATGCACACAGTACAAAACTGTTCACAATTTACCACTAATAAACACGCACCCTTCAAGGATGAATATCGAAACAGAGGAAAATGTAAAATTGAAGAACATTTTACAGTCCAAATGGCCAGTATGAAGAAAAAAGATTTGCATTTAAAGAGCATCTTTCATGATCTCAGGATATCCTACAGCGCTTTACAGCCAATTAATACTTTTGAAGGAAAAACTCAGCAGGCCAGGCAACATCCGTGGAGAGAAATTAGAGTTGACGTTTCGGGTCTAACCCTTTTTCAAAACCCTTTTTCGGGTTAGACCCGAAACGTCAACTCTAATTTCTCTCCACAGATGTTGCCTGGCCTGCTGAGTTTTTCCAGCATTTTCTGTTGTTATTTCGGATTTCCAGCATCTGCAGTATTTTGCTATCGTAATACTTTTGAAGTATAGTCACTGTTGTAATGTAGGAAATGTGGTATTAAATTTAGTTGCACTTTGTCAACTATAACTCGAGAGTTTTCTTGGGATGGTATAGAATATGGTCTTAGCAGCTCAAACGAGTGAGCTCCCTGGGCAGATAAGTTAAGGCACAACCCTGCATTGGTCAGTCTGCATTAGGTCACTGTATTTACATATGCAGTACAGTTAATGCATTGGGCAAATATGACACTAGCAGAAGGTCTATTTAATGAGAGCCTGCCATACGAGAGCAACGTTGGTTCAACAGCAATCTCTCCTGACTCCTCAGGTTGGAATTTCCGCAAGGGTTATCCCAATCTTTCCCTGTAACTTCGGCTCTGCTCGTGGTTGCAGACTGGAGTTGTCCCCCTCCACCCGCTCCAATCTCACTCTTTTTCACATGGCAAAATTGTGAAGTACTATGATGATGTTGGAGACCCAAGCTGGGCTATATTATAAGATGTTGCCAATCTGTCCAAATATCTGTTTAATATGCTTATAATTTTGGTGGCTTCATGGGCTTCAGTATATTTGCACTTTGTTCCTGTCTGAAGGATGTCAGGAGCCATGGCTGAAGAGGTCACCTAGTAATATTCCTTTCCATCAAATATTCCTGGCAAAAGTATATTACCTTAAAATAGAAGTTCACAATGGGCACAGAATGGGCAGAGATCCAGCAACATCAATCTTGCCTGAGTTACTGACCCTGCACTGCCTCCTTTGCTTCAGTACAATCTGTGGTGGTGACTGGAAATTCTTCCCTGTGATGATGAGAACAATTATCCCCTCTTCCCCCCTCATGGTTGAAATAGTATAGAGGGAGCGTTATGCTGCACCTAATCAATGTTATAGATAACCTCATAGTACATCATGCTGACATTGAACGAGATTTCCATTCCCCAAGGTTTACATTCTTCATGTTAATAAATGTTCACCAAAATCATTAAAAATAACTCCACCAATAAGTTAAACAGTGCAATTAAAAAAAAAGAACATTGTGCATTGATTAGCTAGCCAAAAGTCAAGAGTTTAATTCATTCTGAGAGATGCCATTCTCTATATGCAGGGCATTCTGGAGGGGGAGGGTGAACAGCCAGTTGTCGTGGTGCATATAGGTACCAACGATATAGGTAAAAAATGGGATGAGGTCCTAAAAGCTGAATATAGGGAGTTAGGAGGTAAATTAAAAAATAGGACCTCAAAGGTAGTAATCTCAGGATTGCTACCAGTGCCACATGCTAGTCAGAGTAGAAATAGAAGGATATTTCAGATGAATATGTGGCTAGAGGAATGGTGCAAGGGGAGGGATTCAAATTCCTGGGACATTGGAACCGGTTCTGGGGGAGGTGGGACCAGTACAAACTGGACAGTTTGCACCTGGGCAGGACCGGGACCGATGTCCTAGGGGGAGTGTTTGCTACTGCTGTTGGGGAGGGTTTAAACTAAAATGTCAGGGGTTTGGGAACCTGTGCAGGGAGACAGAGGAAAGGGAAGCAAGGATAGAAGCAAAAGACAGGAAGGAGAAAAGCAAAAGTGGAAGTCAGAGAAATCAAGGGTGTAAATCAAACATGGCCGCAGTAAACAATAATTCTAAACTGTCTAAGAGTGTTAAAAAAAACAAGCCTGAAGGCTTTGGCCTAGAAATTCAGTGAGCTGCACCACCCGTTAGCGCCTTAAGAGGGCGCTAAGTGGGTCAGAAGCCACTGGTCACGCCTCCCGCTAAATTTAGCGGGACGCTAATGGTGGAGCTAGCCGTTAGCGCTGCGCCGCTACCGATGACGTCATCAGTGTGCGCAGCGCCCCGCTGATGCCCCGATCACAATATTTAGATGTGCCCCCTGATTTAACGCCGGACGCTATGTACGATCGGATCAGGGGGGCCTACCTGCGGCGGTAGAGGTGCTAATTAAAGAAGTGTGGGGCAGCCATTTTTGTTGCTGGCCGCGTGCCAGCACCTCGCCGCGCTGCCGTCCCCAGCCTCCTGAGCCCCCCACCTGCGGAGTGCCAACTGCATTCCAAGAGCCCGGCACTTCTCCTCGGTGCCGGGTTCTTTTGCCGGCACTCGCGATCCTCGGGGGCCCAGCTGGGCCCCAGATCGCGCTGCACAATGCCCCTCCCCTTTAAGAAGGGGAGGAAGGCCTGCAGTACCACAGCGCGACGTGCCGCAGCATGTGGCGCTGTGGCACATTGCGCAGCGATATTCAGTTGCAGCGCCCCAAGAGGGATGCGGGGCGCCTCCAGTAGTGCCGCGCTTCCCTTTGGGGTGCTCCAACTGAATTTCCGGCAGGCACCCGCGACTGCTTCCGGGGCGCTACTTTTAGCACCCTGGCGAGGCTGGCGCCCCAAACGGGGCTATAGTCAATTTCTAGGCCTTTGTGTCTTAATGCGAGGAGCATTTGTAATAAGGTGGATGAATTAGCTGCGCAAATAGATGTAAACGGATATGATATAATTGGGATTACGGAAACATGGCTCCAGGGTGACCAAGGCTGGGAATTCAACATCCAGGGGTATTCAATATTCAGGAAGGACAGGCAAAAAGGAAAAGGCGGTGGGGTAACATTGCTGGTTAAAGAGGAGATTAACACAATAGTAAGGAAGGATATTAGCTCTGATGATGTGGAATCTATATGGGTAGAGCTGAGAAATACCAAGGGGCAGAAAACATTAGTGGGAGTTGTATACAGACCCCCAAACAATAATACTGAGGTTGGGGATGGCATTAAATGGGAAATTAGAGATGCGTGCAATAAGGGCACATTAGTTGTCATGGGTGACTTTAATTTACATATAGATTGGTCTAACCAAATTAGTAACAATACTGTGGAAGAGGAATTCCTAGAGTGTATACGGGATGATTTCCTGGACCAATATGCTGAGGAACCAACTAGAGATCAGGCCATCTTAGACTGGGTATTATGCAATGAGAAAGGATTAATTAGCAATCTTGTTGTGCGAGGCCCCTTGGGGAGGAGCGATCATAATATGATAGAATTTTTCATTAAGGTGGAGGGTGAAGAAGTTGATTCAGAGACTTGGGTACTGAATTTAAATAAAGGAAACTACGATGGTATGAGGCGCGAGTTGGCTAGGATGGATTGGGGAATGTTACTTAAAGGGTTGACGGTGAATAGGAAATGGCAAACATTTAAAAATCGCATGGATGAACTACAGAATTTGTTCATCCCTGTTTGGCATAAAAATAAAACAAAAAAGGTGACTCAACATTGGCTAACAAGGGAAATTAGGGATAGCATAAGATCCAAGGAGAGGACATGTAAATTGGTCAGAAAAAGCGCAAACCTGAGGATTGGGAGCAGTTTAGGATTCAGCAAAGGAGGACCAAGGGATTAATTAAGAGGGGGAAAATAGAGTATGAGAGTAAGCTTGCAGGGAACATAAAAACTGACTGTAAAAGATTCTACAGATATGTGAAGAGAAAAAGATTGGTAAAGTCAAGCACAGGTCCCTTGCAGTCAGAATCAGGGGAGTTTATAATGAGGAACAAAGACATGGCAGACCAATTAAATACATACTTTGGTTCCGTCTTCACAAAGGAGGACACAAATAAACTCCTAGAGATGTCGGGGAACATAGGGTCTAATGAGAGGGAGCAACTGAATGAAATCAGTATTTGTAGGGAAATGGTGTTAGGGAAATTGACAGGATTGAAGGCCGCTAAATCCCCAGGGCCTGATAATCTACATCCTAGGGTACTTAAGGAAGTGACCCTAGAAATAGTAGATGCATTGCTGGTCATCTTCCAAATTCTATAGACTCAGGAACAGTTCCCATGGATTTCAGGGTAGCTAATCTAATCCCACTATTTAAAAAAGGTGGTAGAGAAAAAATGGGGAATTATAGACTGTTAAGCCTGACATCAGTAGTGGGGAAAATGCTAGAGTCCATTATAAAAGATGTAATAGCAGAGCACTTGGAAAACAGTGACAGGATCGGACAAAGTCAACATGGATTTACAAAAGGTAAATCATGCTTGACTAATCTACTGGAATTTTTTGAGGATGTAACTGGTAGAATAGATAAGGGAGAACCAGTGGATGTGGTGTATTTGGACTTTCAGAAGGCTTTCGATAAGGTCCCGCATAAGAGACTAGCGTGCAAAGTTAAAGCACATGGGATTGGGGGTAAGTTACTGACTTGGAAAGAAAACTGATTGGCAGACAGGAAGCAAAGAGTTGCAATAAATGGGTCTTTTTCCGAGTGGGGTACCGCAGGGATCGGTGCTAGGACCCCAGTTATTTACAATATATATTAATGATCTAGACGAAGGAACTAGATGTAATATCTCCAAGTTTTCAGATGACACAAGCTGGTTGGGCGTGTGTGCTGTGAGGAGGATGCAGAGAAACTCCAGTACGGTTTGGACAGGTTGGGCGATTGGGCAGATGCATGGCAGATGCAGTATAATGTGGATAAATGCGAGGTTATCCACTTTGGTAGCAAAAACAGGAAGGCAGATTATTATCTGAACGGTAATAGATTGGGAAATGGGGAAGTGCAACGAGACCTGAGTGTCCTTGTGCACCAGTCGCTGAAGGTAAGCATGCAGGTGCAGCAGGCGGTTAAGAAGGCAAATGGTATGCTGGCCTTCATAGCGAGAGGATTCGAGTACAGGAGCAAGGATGTCTTGCTGCAGTTGTACAGGGCCTTGGTGAGACCACATCTTGAGTATTGTTTGCAGTCTTGGTCGCCTTATCTGAGGAAGGATGTTCTTGCCATGGAGGGAGTGCAGCGAAGTTTCACCAGACTGATACCTGGGATGGCAGGAATGACGTATGAAGAGAGATTGGGTCGATTAGGCTTATATTCGCCAGAGTTTAGAAGAATGAGAGGGGATCGCATTGAAACTTATAAAATTCGAACAGGACTAGATAGACTAGATGCAGGAAGGCTGTTCCCGATGGCGGGGAAGTCCAGAACCAGGGATCACAGTCTAAGGATAAGGGGTAAGCCATTTAGGACTGAGATGAGGAGGAATTTCTTCACCCAGAGAGTGGTGAACCTGTGTAATTCCCTACCACAGAAGACAGTTGAGGCCAATTCATTAAATATATTCAAGAAGGAGTTAGATATATTTCTTAAGGCTAAAGGGATCAAGGGATATGGGGAGAAAGCAGGGACAGGGTACTGAATTTGGACGATCTGCCGTGATTGCATTGAATGGCGGAGCAGGCTCGAGGGGCCAAATGGCCTACTCCTGCTCCTAGTTTCTATACTTCCAGAGAACTTCATATCCACTCACATTTTCAATAAGAACCCTCTGCTTCTGTAATATTACATTGGCAAAATTGTGTTTCATTCACCAAGGTGAAGTGAATACAGACTGAATAAATTGTATCCAATTTTTCAGTCATATTGGCATGGAACATACAATCCAGTACAGACCCTAGAATTATACTCCCACAGCTCTGCACTGGAGTGTCAGCTGAGATTTTGTTCTCAAGTCTCTGGAGTGGGACTTGAACCCACAAGCTTCTGACTCAGAGGCGAGAGTGCTGCCAATGAGCCACAGCTGACATAGGAAACTCTTCACTTGTCCTTCATATCAACCTGCTAAAGTTTATCCTTGAAACCCAAATGCAAAGCCACTCAAAAACTTACCAATTCCAAATGTTAGTTTTGATTTACTGTTGCTGAGCCACGCCAGCTTGAATATCAGACACAGAATGATAATCTGCGATTTAATGGGGACATTTTAACCATGCCCTACAAATAGGTAGTGTGCTGATCTTCATTCAAGTGATCTGTAATTACTAAATATTTATTCTCACTTACTTGAACAGGAAGCAGTCTATCCAAAACTATCAGGCTGGTTACAGATAAGGTGCCAAATATACATCAAAACTGACCAATAAACTATTTACTAATATAGTTATAAGATTAAAAATAAGCTCCTATGTTGGCTCGGTGGGTTAATGTTTTGCAGCTATATGGAGGAAGGTGGCCCCAGATTTGATCCTAATATCTATTGACTTAGCTGAACTCAGCACTAGAATTGGCCTCAATACCACTGTACTAGGGAGATGAAACATGAACCAGGTTCCCTTTCCTGATCCCTATCCAGTGTGAGTGTGTGGATTTTGGGAGAGGACATCATTGGGCATACCCCTAGAGTCAGAAGCTTCAGAGAGAAGTGGAAAAATGAGAGAAAAAATTACTTATAAAATTAAAAAAATTCCACCCCTGCACAGATATGAATGGAAAGCAGTTACTACAGTCAACGGACTACAGCATAATAACTGTCCCATGAACTGGGAAGTGCTGCCTTCACAACAAGAAACCTAGTTGCGAGAGCAGGCATGATTTAAAAAAAAGAGAAATAGCTTATAGGGATTTATTGATTGATGTGAGATTTCTAAGGCATATCTCCCCATTAACTGAATGCCCACCTACACAGAATATTGAGTAGCTCAGTTTCTGAAAAAGCCAGCCTCCACCATCTGCAACAGTACAATAAGCAGAAGGATTATACAGTCTGTCTCCTCATTCTGTCAGTTCGTGCTTGATGATAAAAAAAATCTTTAATAAGAATGTAATTTGATCATTTCTATCTCACAAACATTACAGAAACAGAATGCCTGATCTTCTGAGTAGATCTCAAAAGAAAACACACTAATACATCCTTGAAGGAAGCCCATTCAGAGAGAAGACGACAGGATCACATTATATTAGTATGCAAACAATTTCAAACAAAGGTATTCATTAACATACTATATTTCCTCACCTAGATAGGGATATTATTTCAGGTATTGACAGCTAAGGGTTTAAACAAAAGAAAGGCTAAGAAATACTCTGCTTTATTTTAATAACATAGTATATTCTCCATGGCTAGAGGTTTAATAAATTAGTCATGCAAGCAGACATCCAATGGAATTGCTGACACTAAATCAGAATATATGCTGTCACAACAAAAAGAAGCCATTCAGCTAATAAAGTCTATGCCGGTGTTTTTCTCCATGAGTTGCCTATTCTAATCCTGCTCTCCTGTTCACTCACCATTCGCTATAATATTCCTCTGTTTCTAGCAACTACCTAGATCACTTTTAAAGAATTTATGAACTCTGTTTCTAGACAAAGGCCCAGATATTCCGATCGCAGGCCTCCCGCGGGCAGAGGTCTGCGATCTGGAAAAAATCTGCGCCCTTACCTGAGGGGTCCTGGGAGGCGATGCTGGGCCACTCCAAACTGCCGGTGCGCAGGGCCCACATATCCCAGAGGCGCAGATAGTTTGCAGCGTACCTGGGATCACGTGGGCCATGGGGAGCCAATCAACGAAGGGAATCTCCTTTCATACATTTGACAGGAATGCCTGTCAAATATATGAATGGAGATCACCCCCAAAACATAGTAAAACTTTAAATACATTTTTTTTAAATCACATTTTTAAAATGAAAGTACAAATAAATTAACTATTTTAAACAAAACTTTAAATTTTAGAAAAAAATAAATAACGTTTTTTACGGGGCTAAAAATAAACTTACCTTTTTTAAAGTATTTTTGAATGATAAATCAGTGGAAAAAACATTTTTTTTAAAACTTTTTTCAACTCTTATCCTGGTAAAAGCAGGCCTTACCCCTGCTTTTACCAGGCGCAAGAATTGTAAGGGTTTTCTGCAGGCGGAGGGTCTCCAAAAAGCGGAACTATCCGCCCGCAGAGGCTCTTCTCCCGGGCAGCTAGAGGAGCAGAGGCTCTTCTCCCGGGCAGCTAGAGGAGCAGAGGCTCTTCTCCCGGGCAGCTAGAGGAGCAGAGGCTCTTCTCCCGGGCAGCTAGAGGAGCAGAGGCTCTTCTCCCGGGCAGCTAGAGGAGCAGAGGCTCTTCTCCCGGGCAGCTAGAGGAGCAGAGGCTCTTCTCCCGGGCAGCTAGAGGATCTGTCAAGAGCTTTCTTGACATAAAAGGCAAATATTCTAGCACTTTAATTGCTCCCTATTTTTCTTATAAAATTTAAAATAAAGGTTAGAATGCCAATAAGAGGTACTTCTTTAAAAATACTAATCACTTTGTAGTGTCAGATTATTTAAAAGAGGGTTGATTGTCACATCAGATCAAACATTACCATAGTGCTTGTGACGATTACCATTTCCCTCAAGTGACATAATTCAAATTTCAAATACTAATAAAGTATTAAATAATGCAAAAGGCAAAATACTGCAGATACTAGGAATCTGAAATATAAACAGAAAAAGCTGGGGATGATGGGCAAGACAAAAAGGGGTGGCAATGGGAAAAGTGAAGAAATAAAGGATGGGTCTAGAGGAGCTGCAAATGGCAACAGCAGACTTACCACCACTTGCTATCTGAAAAAATGGGAGCAGTGGCTATGATCTGAAATTGGTGAACTCAGTGTTGAGTCCGGAAGGTTGGAAAGTGCCTAATCGAAAGGAGAGATGCTGTTCCTCGAGCTTCCGTTGAGCTTCATTGGAACAGTGTAAGAGGCCAAGGACAGAGAGGTCGGACTGGGAATGGGGCTAAGAATTAAAATGGCAAGCGACCAGGAGCTCAGGGTCATGCTTGCAGACTGAAAGGAGGTTTTCAGTAAAGCGATCACCCAATCTGCATTTGGTCTCCCCAATGTCGAGGAGACCGCATATTGAGCAGAGAATACACTATACTAAATTGAAAGGAGTGCAAGTAAATTGCCGTTTCACGTGTTTGGGCCCTGGATAGGGGAAAAGAGAGGAGGTGAAAGAGCAGGTGTTGCATCTCCTGCGTTTGCATGAGAAGGTGCCGTGGGAAGGAGAACGGGTGTTGGGGATGAGGGAAAAGTGCACCAAGATGTCGCGGAAGGAACGGCCTCGTCGGAATGCTGCAAGGGGTGGGGAACATGTGTTTGGTGGAGGCATCGCACAGGAGATGGCGGAAATGGCAGAGGATCATCCGTTGAATGTGGAGGCTGGTGGGATGGAAGGTGAGGACAAGAGGAACCGTATCGTGGTTCTGGGAGGGAGGGGAAGGAGTGAGAGCAGAAGTTCAGGAAATGAGATGGGCACAGTCGACCACAGTGGAGGTGAATCCTCAGTTGAGGAAAAAGGAAGACATAAACAGCAATAAATGCTGGCCTTGCCAGCGACGCCCACATCCCATGAACACATTTTAAAAAACATATCGGAAGCATTGGCGTGGAAGGTGGCATCATCAGAACAGATTCAACAGCGACGGAGAAACTGAGAGAATGGAATAGAGTCCTTACAGGAAGCGGGGTGGGAGGAAGCAAAATCAAGGTAGCTGTGGGAGTCTGTCGGCTTATAAGTAGATATTGAGATATTGGCTGGCAGCCTATCCCCAGAAATGGAGATGGTGAAGTTAGAAAGTGAAGGGAGGAGTCAGAGATGGATCAGGTGAAGGCAAGGTAGGGGTGGAAATTTGAAGCAAAGTTGATGTAATGTTGCAGTTCAACAACAACATGTTGTATTTATATAGCGCCTTTGACATAGCCAAACATCCCAAGGCGCTGCACAGGAGTATTTTAAGGCAAAAAATTTGACACCGATCCACATAACGATAAATTAGGGCAGGTGACCAAAAGCTTGGTCAAAGGGGTAGGTTTTAAGCAGCGTCTTAAAGGAGGAAAGAGAGGTAGCGAGGCAAACAGGCAGGAAACTCCAGAGCTTAGGGCCTAGGCAACAGAAGGCACGGTCACCAAAGGTCGAGCAATTATAATCAGGGATGCTCAAGAGGGCAGAATTAGAGGAGCGCAGATATCTCGGGGGGGTTGTGGGGCTGAAGGAGATTACAGAGATAGGAAGGGGCGAGGCCATGGAGGGATTTGAAAACAAGGATGAGAATTTTGAAATCGAGGCGCTGCTTAACTGGGAGCCAATGTGGGTCAGCGAGCAAAGGGGTGATAGGAGAACGGGACTTGGTGCGAGTTAGGACGCGGGCAGCCGTGTTTTGGATGACCTTAAGTTTATGAAGGGTGGAATGTGGGAGGCCAGCAAGGAGTGCGTTGGAATCGTCAAGTCTAGATGCAACAAAGGCATGGATGAGGGTTTCAGCAGCGGATGAGCTGAGGCAAGGGCGGAGACGGGCGATGTTACGGAGGTGGAAGTAGGCGGTCTTTGTTATACTGCGGATATGTGGTCAGAAGCTCATTTCAGGGTCAAATATGACACCAAAGTTGCGAACAGTATGGTTCAGCCTCAGACAGATTTTAGGGAGAGGGATAGAGTCAGTGGCTAGGGAGCAGAGTTTGTGGCGGGGACCGAAAACAATGGCTTCGGTCTTCCCAATATTTAATTGGAGAACATTTTTGCTCATCCAGAACTGTATGTCAGACAAGCAGTCTGACAATTTAGACACCGTGGAGGGGTCGAGGGAAGAGGTAGTGAGGTAGAGCTGGGTGTCGTCTGCGTACATGTGGAAACTGACGCTGTGTTTACAGATGATGTCGCCAAGGGGCAATGTGTAGATGAGAAATAGGAGGGGGGCCAAGGATAGGTCCTTGGGGGACACCAGAGGTAACGATGCAGGAGCGGGAAGAGAAGCCGTTGCAGGTGATTCTCTGGTTACAATTAGATGGATAAGAATGGAACCAGGTGAGTGCAGTCCCACCAAGCTGGATGACGGTGGAGAGGCGTTGGAGAAGGATGGAGTGGTCAACTGTGTCAAAGGCTGCAGACAAGTCAAGAAAGACAAGGAGGGATAGTTTACCTATGTCACAGTCACAAATGATGTCATTTGTGAATTTGAGAGCCGTTTCGGTATTGTGGCAAGGGCGGGGGGGAAACCTGATTGGAGGGATTCAAACGGGGAAGTGTGGGAAAGATGGGAACGGATTTGGGTGGTGACAACATGTTCAAGGACTTTGGAGAGGAAAGGGAGGTTGGAGATGAGGCGATAGTTTCCAAGGACAGAGGAATCAAGGTTTGGTTTTTTGAGGAGAGGGGTGATGATGGCAGATTTGAGGGAGAGGGGGACAGTACCTGAGGAGAGGGAACTGTTAACAGTATCTGCTAACATGGAAGCCAGAAAAGGAAGTTGGGTGGTCAGCAGCTTAGTGGGAATAGGTTCGAGGGAGCAGGAAGTGGGTCTCATGGACAAAGATGAGCGCAGAGAGGTCATGAGGGGAGATCGGAGACATTCAAAGACCGAATGGATGAACTACAGAATTTGTTCATCCCAGTTTGGCATAAAAATAAAACAAAAAAGGTGACCCAACCGTGGCTAAAAAGGGAAATTAGGGATAGCATAAGGTCCAAGGAGAGGGCATATAAATTGGCCAGAAAAAGCAATAATCCTGAGGATTGGGAGCAGTTTAGGATTCAACAAAGGAGGTCAAGGGGATTAATTAAGAAAGGGAAAATAGAATATGAGAGTAAGCTTGCAGGAAACATAAAAACTGACTGTAAAAGCTTTTATAGATATGTGAAGAGAAAAAGATTGGTGAAGTCAAGCGTAGGTCTCTTGCAGTCAGAATCGGGGGAATTTATAATGGGGAACAAAGAAATGGCTGACCAACTAAATACATATTTTGGTTCTGTCTTCACAAAGGAGGACACAAATAACCTCCCAGAGATGCTGGGGAACATAGGGTCTGATGAAAGGGTGGAACTGAAAGAAATCAGTATTTGTAGGGAAATGATGTTAGGAAAATTGATGGGACTGAAGGCCGATAAATCCCCAGGGCCTGATAATCTACATCCCAGGGTACTTAAGGAAGTGGCCCTAGAAATAGTAGATGCATTGCTGGTCATCTTCCAGAACTCGATAGACTCTGGAACGGTACCCATGGATTGGCGGGTAGCTAATGTTACCCCACTATTCAAAAAAGGTGGTAGAGAAAAGGCGGGGAATTATATTGACATCGGTAGTGGGGAAAATGCTAGAGTCCATTATAAAAGATGTAATAGCAGAGCACTTGGAAAGCAGTGACTGGATCAGACAAAGTCAACATGGATTTACAAATGGTAAATCATGCTTGACTAATCTACTGGAATTTTTTGAGGATGTAACTGGTAGAATAGATAAGGGAGAACCAGTGGATGTGGTGTATTTGGACTTTCAGAAGGCTTTCGATAAGGTCCCGCATAAGAGATTAGCGTGCAAAATTAAGGCACATGGGATTGGGGGCAAGGTATTGACTTGGATAGAGAACTGGTTGGCGGGCAGAAAGCAAAGAGTTGGAATAAACGGGTCGTTTTCCGAGTGGCAGGCAGTGACTAGTGGGGTACCGCAAGGATCGGTCCTAGGACCCCAGCTGTTCACAATATATATTAATGATCTGGACGAGGGAATTGGATGTAATATCTCCAAATTTGCAGACGACACAAAGCTGGGTGGGAGGGTATGCTGTGAGGAGGATGTCGTGAAACTCCAGTACGATTTGGACAGGTTGGGTGATTGGGCAGAAACATGGCAAATGCACTATAATGTGGATAAATGTAAGGTTATCCACTTTGGTGGCAAAAACAGGAAGGCAGATTATTATTTGAATGGCAATAGATTGGGAGAAGGGGAAGTGCAAAGAGACCTGGGTGTTCTTGTGCACCAGTCGCTGAAGGTAAGCATGCAGGTGCATCAGGCGGTTAAGAAGGCAAATGGTATGTTGGCCTTCGTAGCAAGAGGGTTCGAGTACAAGAACAAGGATGTCTTGCTGCAGTTGTACAGGGCCTTGGTGAGACCACACCTTGAGTATTGTGTGCAGTTTTGGTCGCCTTACCTGAGGAAGGATGTTCTTGCCATGGAAGGAGTGCAGCGAAGATTCACCAGGCTGATACCTGGGATGGCAGGAATGACATATGAGGAGAGATTGTGTCGATTGGGCTTATACTCACTGGAGTTTAGAAGATTGAGAGGGGATCTCATCGAAACCTATAAAATTCTGTCAGGCCTGGACAGACTAGATGCAGGAAGGATGTTTCTGATGGCCGGGGAGTCCAGAACCAGGAGACATAGTCTAAGGATAAGGGGTAAGCCATTTAGGACTGAAATGAGGAGGAATTTCTTCACCCAGAGAGTGGTGAACCTGTGGAATTCTCTGCCACAGAGGGCGGTGGAGGCCAGTTCATTAAGTATATTCAAGAAAGAGTTGGATATATTTCTTAAGGCTAAAGGGATCAAGGGATATGGGGAGAAGGCAGGGACAGGGTACTGAATTTGGATGATCAGCCATGATCTCATTGAATGGCGGAGCAGGCTCGAAGGGCCGAATGGCCTACTCCTGCTCCTATCTTCTATGTTTCTATGTTTCTATGAGAGAAACTGGAGAAAGATGTGAGTTCAGTGATAGGGCAGGGGGGAACCTTAGAGGAAGTTTGGCCCAATGGGCTAGGGGAAGGAAGGGAAGTGGCAGAGGCAGCTGAACGGATGGTCTCAATCTTAGAGACAAAGAAGTCCATGAGCTCCTCATACTTGTTATCGGAGGTGAGAGTGGAGGAAACAGGGGAGAGGGGTTTAAGAAGACAGTTGGCAGTAGAGAATAGGAGCCAGGGTTTATCTTTGCATTCCAGAATGTTTCTGGAATAGTGAGCAATTTTGGCAGATGAGAGCAGGGCCCAATAATGCTTTATGTGGTCTAGCCAGATCTGGTGGTGAATGGCTGAACCAGTTGTCCGCCATATCACTTCGAGTCTGTGTCCCTTGGACTTAAGGGAGCGAAGATGAGAGCTATACCAGGGAGAATGGCCAGGGTGAGAGAGGGTAATTATTTTAGTAGGGACTAGGGCAACGATAGTGGTGAGAGTGTGGTTGAGCAGATCGGTAGCTGCAGCAATGTCATGGTGAATGGAAGGCCAGAGGCTGGACAGTTGGCATTTCATAAGTGCAGTTGTAAGAGAGTTGGGAGAGTGTTTTTTCCAGGGATGGGCACAGAAGGAAGTAGGGTTGGGGGGGGGGGGTTGATGGAAGGGGGATGTGGGTTTAGAGCGATACGAGGAAAGGGCCAGAGATGGCCTTATCTGTAATTGACACAATGGGAGTAGCGAAGCCACGAGAGATGGCAAGGTCGAGGGGGTGGCCGTAAATATGGGTTGGGGAGTTTACATGGAGGGAGAGATTAATGGAGGATAGGAGGCTATTGAACTCAGAGGAGAGAGAGCATGATGAATTGAGATGGAGGTTGAAATCACCGAGGATGAGAAGTCGTTCGGTGCAGAGGCTGAGGGAGGAGAACAGTGAAGATATCTCGGTAATAAAAATTTTATGGTACTTGGGTGGGCGGTAGAGAACAAGAATTTTAAATAAGAGGTGAGAGGGGTGGAATAAGGTGAGATGCTGAAAGGAGGAGAAAGTGCCGGAGGAGTAGGGGGACAGTCTAAGGTGTGATTTGGTGATGAGAGCCACACTGCCACCATGGCGGTCTGAGCGGGGCAAGTGGTGGAAGGTATAGCCAGGTGGGGAGGCTTCATTTAAGGGTAACGTGTGATCACCCCTCAACCAAGTTTCCATCAGGGCCATGATGTCGATGCAGTCATCCACGATAAGCTCATGAGTCTTACAGTGTAATCCAATGCAGAAACGGAGTGTAATCCAATGTAGTTCCAAGCAGAAACATAGTCTAGATGTCCGGAGAAGTCCAGGAGATCGGAAACTAATTTGACAAAAGAATTCCCAGTTTAAGATTGATGTGACTGAAAAACAAAGCAGCGCCACAGCCGCTGAGTCAAACCGTGTGGTCAACGAAGTCCTGTCCATGAGGAATCCAGTGATAGAGGTCAAGTTTCAGCAGAGTTCCAGCAGTTGAAAGAGCTCAACTGCTGGAACTCTGCTGTTGAAAGAATTCAGGGAAAGAACAGGAAGCGAAACCGATACAGACATCAATGTACCAGAAAAATAGGTGAGGGAGGGGACCAGAGTAGGACTGGAAAAACGAATGATCCATGTATCCCACAAAAAGGCAGGCATAGCTAGGACCCATATGGGTTCCCATAGCAACACCGTTTTATTAGAGGAAGTGAGAGCAGTCAAAGGAAAAGTTGTTCAATGTAAGAACAAGTTCTGCCAGGCAGAATAGGGTGGTGGTGGTTGGGCCTCTGCTCAAAGAAGAAGCAGAGGGCCCGCAGCCTTCCAGACTCAACACTGAGTTCAACATTTTCAGATCAGAAACACTGCTCCCATTGTCTCAGACAGCAGGTGCTGGTAATGATTCTGCTGTTGCTATTTACAGCTCCTCTGGACCCAGCTTTTGTTTCTCCACTCATCCCATTACCACCCCACTTTTGCTCGCACCATCATTCCTTTCGTCATTTAATCACTCCTGCTTTCCACCCTATCACAACCCTTCCCTTTTTTTCTTGCCTCCCCTACTCCTCACCCTCTTTCCCTGCCTCTGTACATCTTAAAAACTGTTACATCTCTAACTTCTTCCCGTTCTGACGAAAGGTCAAGAATCTGAAACGTTAACTCTGTTTCTCTCTCCACAGACGCTGCTTGACCTGCTGAGTATTTCCAACATTTTCTGTTGCTTTGTACTATCATCCCTTTTGTCTTTTAATCTCCCCTGCCTTCCACCCTATCATAGACCTTCCCTTTTGTTCTTTCCCCCCCTCCCCGCTTTCCTTGCCTCTGCACTTGCTTAAAATCTGTAACATCTCTAACTTTTTCCAATTCTGACAAAAGCCTGACCTGCTGAGTATTTCCAGCATTTTCTGTTTACTAAGTAATGTACACCACCTAAAATGTAAAAATGTTTCTGGTACATATTTAATTGAAAAATGTGACTGGAACACACCAATCATTTTATAGGCTAATTGAAAAATTATCACACAGAATAGCATACGCATTGAATTATTAAAGATCCGTCAGTGGCAAATGGTGCATGGGAAAAGTAATCAGTCGGGTCTGATTTTAAAATATTTAAAATACAGCAAGCACAGGTCAATAAAAGAGAACACCTTTCTTTAAACTGTTTTCCACATATTACAACATTACCTAATTAAAAAGACTGTAAAAGCAGATATATGCATATGGCTTTTTACGTAGGTAGTGGAGCTGAGCTGCCAGTATGCATCAATAAAAATAAATATCAGGCTTGCTCCTGTCCAGAAGAGGGCTGGTGGCTTTAGCTATCAATGTACGTCATCCTCCTTTGTTTATTCAATCTCTAACACACAAAGAGCAAGAATCTGTATGTCAATTCACTGTCACATACATAGCATCCAATACGGACAAAAAATAATTTCAGAGTCAATTAGGATTAGTTCTGGTGTACTGATTTTATCCATTAAAAATGGGAGGAGATTTGTGCATGAATTGGAGAGCACTTGTGCTGAATGCCTTCCAGTCCATCAGTCTGACAACATTCACTCAACATCTGTCAATCAAACAATGCTGTAGAGCATTTAAGGGTGCAACAAGCTTAAAAAATGATTTGTTTTTCCCTGGCCACACCCTTATAGTCTAGAATCTCACTGGCTTTTAATAATCTTTTTGAAATTTGTGCTAGATTGCACACATAAAAGCAACAGGAGCATATTTTACAACTGTTCAATATCCTTTCTGACTGCTAAATAACCATTTCAGCAGCATATCCAAGAGATTGTATCCATTTTGGAGCTATATAATGTAATTTAGAACACCCCAAATCAATGGTAGCCCAGCCATTTTTTAAAAATTCATTGATGGGATGTGGGCGTCGCTGGCTAGGCCTGCATTTAGTGCCCATCCCTAATTGCCCTTGAGAAGACGGTGGTGAGCTGCCTTCTTGAACTGCTGCAGTCCATATGGTGTAGGTACACCCACAATGCTGTTAGGACGGGAGTTCCAGGATTTTGGCCCAGCGACAGTGAAGGAATGGCGATACAGGTCCAAGTCAGGATGGTGTGTGGCTTGGAGGGGAACTTGTAGGTGGTGATGTTCCCATGCGTCTGCTGCCCTTGTCCTTCTAAGTGGTAGAGGTCGCGGGTTTGGAAGGTGCTGTTGAAGGAGCTTTGGCGAGTTGCTGCAGCGCATCTTGTAGATGGTACACACTGCAGCCACAGTGCGCCGGTGGTGGAGGGAGTGAATGTTGAAGGTGGTGGATGGAGTGCCAATCAAGCGGGCTGCTTTATCCTGAATGGTGTCGAGCTTCTTGAGTGTTGTTGGAGCTGCACTTATCCAGGCAAGTGGAGAGTATTCCATCACACTCCTGACTTGTGCCTTGTAGATGGTGGAAAGGCTTTGGGGAGTCAGGAGGTGAGACACTCGCCGCAGAATTCCCAGCCTCTGGCCTGCTCTTGTAGCCACAGTATTTATATGGTTGGTCCAGTTCAGTTTCTGATCAATGGTAACCCCCAGGATGTTGATAGTGGGGGATTCAGCAATGGTAATGCCATTGAATGTCAAGGGGAGATGGTTAGAGTCTTGCTTGTTGGAGATGGTCATTGCCTGGCACTTGTGTGGTGCGAATGTTACTTGCCACTTGTCAGCCCAAGTCTGAATGTTGTCCAGGTCTTGCTGCATATGGACACGGACTGCGTCAGTATCTGACGAGTCTCGAATGGTGCTGAACAGTGTGCAATCATCAGCGAACATCCCCACTTCTGACCTTATGATGGAGGGAAGGTCATTGATGAAACAGCTGAAGATGGTTGGGCCTAGGACACTGCCCTGAGGAACTCCTGCAGTGATGTCATGTGATTGAGATGAATGACCTCCAACAACCACAGCCAACTTCCTTTGTGCTAGGTATGATTCCAACCAATGGAGAGTTTTCCCCTTGATTCCCATTGACTTCAGTTTTGCTAGGGCTCCTTGATGCCACACTCGATCAAATGCTGCCTTGATGTCAAGGGCAGTCACTCTCACCTCACCTCTTGAGTTCAGCTCTTTTGTCCATGTTTGGACCAAGGCTGTAATGAGGTCAGGAGCTGAGTGGCCCTGGCGGAACCCAAACTGGGCGTCAGTTAGCAGGTTATTGCTGAGTAAGTGCCGCTTGATAGCACTGTCGATGACACCTTCCATCACTTTGGAAAGAAGGACACTGATTGGCGGAAATCCATGTTGAAATCAACAAATGCGCAGGATTACACATATTAAAAAGCATCTTCTCTTGTATACAAGGTTACTTCTGAGACTTTGAAGTAATAATTTACAAGCTATCAACATAGTAGCTTAGTTAATCGATGTCCTACATAAAATCTGGCTTATGCCCTGCATGCTGTTTTTTGTGGCTGTGATTCTTAATGTTTAAACATGAAGCATTTCAGTACTTAAGGCACAATTTGAGTGATTACACAAACAGGTATGAAGGCACAGCCCGTGCAAGACACTTTCACAACTATCTTTTGTAAAAAATGTACAGCAGGAATGTATGGAAACTATAGTAATCTGGGATGTAATGTTTAAGTTATCCACCAGATGGAGCCAAATATTAAGGGTTCACATTCACCAGTTTTTAAGGTAATTGGTCGTGTATTCAATGTCCTGGTACACCAGTTTATATGGTAATGTGGCGTTGCATTATGGGTATGAGTCAGAGGTTCTTCCTCCATCTTGCCATCGTGCAGTAAGAATTGTGTGTCTTGCCTGCAGCCTGTCAGAGATGTTTCTCTGCTACACCGGGTAAATAAACAGTTGGGTTTTGTTCCTAATATCTCGCTTCTCTCAGTTTCTGACCATACCACTCGGATATCACATAGAAAGGACTCAAGATTTTTTTTGTTTAAATATTACTTAATTGAACTGGGCTCAGAGTTGAAGAAAATAATGGGTACACAAATAGAATTGCTAAAACATCTTATAAAAAGCAGGGTGCAGGCTGCTGTAGCGTGTACCCAATTATTTTGCGAACTGCTATGGAGTGTACCCAATGGCTTCCCATTATCTCAAAATTGATAATAACAAGCACAGGTACATAATTTGATGACTGCGCCATCTGAATGAACAGTCTAAATGGCTTCCATATTTCTTAGAGTTAACCCTTTGCAAACTGAGCCTGACTTTATATCAACGTAAATATCCAAACAGGTAAAATCTTATAAAAAAACAGTAAATGAGCCGCTGTTGCAAGATCTTAATTGCAATAATGTGCTATTTGGTCATCAATTGGGTTTCAGAGCAAACCAGCTGATTTGCCTTCTCAATTTCAATGCCCAGAAATGCAGGGAATCCTTTTATAAAGTTGCTGTGGTATTGCTGAATCCATCTGGGACATTGCTGAATCTTGAAAAGCTAATCTTGATTGCATTGATGTACTGGATATATCGCTGCTTTAGCAGTCCTCTGGTAGACCACAACCAGACCAGTAAAACAAGTTATTGGTGTATTAGCCAAACCTCCACATTTATGCAAGGAACAGATGAGCTGCTGCAATTGCGCATCTTTGTGTTCTATCATTACAAAAGCCCTTATTGAATCTCAATGCATAACACCCACAGTTCCAGCCTGTGTAACTCTCTTCCAAACAGTGTAATTTCCTGGAACTCTTGTCAATCAAGAATAGACATTCAGATACAATTTTGAGCTAAGAGAGCTGGTATATGAATTAGGCTTCAGGAAATATCTGACTGGTTTGTTGGTATTCCAGTACAATTCTTCAAATCCTTCTGTTCTCCCAGAAAGTACCTGGGCCACAATCTGACATAAATAGATATCTTTATCAGATTTGTCCCTGGCTATACTATACTTGATATGCATTAAAAAAGGACTTGGGGGTTCAACACTCTATGCTGCATTGCAATCATACCACAGGTCAACATAGCCATTAATGCCTCAGCAGATAACTATCTTAAAACTGAAGATTTCAAAACATTCAACAAAATAAATGTATAGATTTTTCTATATGATCTAATTTATTTTATTCAACCAACCTATTTATCTATTCAATCACTTAATAAACATTTTGTATCTGTATGATTGATCTGTCTCTTATAATGTTATCAGGTTGGTTCAGCATTGACCAATCAGATTACAAAACCAGTGCACTTCCACCTGATTGTACACCCAACATTCTATAGGAAAGGATATGGCAAAAGAAAACATGGAATAAAAACTTGGACCTGCGACACAGCCCAAGCCTTACATACATTCTCAGTCCAAGCTGCAGTCAATCAAACATCGTCAAGCCAGAATTATTTTTATCATTAAAAAAAGACATGAATTCACAGCACCCCTGCAGAGTGGCAGTTCCCAGTGCTGATCCAGTAAAGTTAATATCTTTTAACAGTGGAAGGTTTTAATGGAGCTGCTATATAATGGATTCCTCAGGCAGGTGCTTCGATTATTCCCCAGTGGCACATCAGCTGTTTCTGCTGGCAGGATTTCAGAAATGATTGCTTTTCATTAATAGTGCTCGTCTCATTTATCTGAGGTATTAACTGCCACCGGGGCTTCACCAGCCCGTATTTTAGAACAACACATTCCCTGACTCACCGTGAACAATGGCACGAGAGATCCACTAGTGTTATGCAATATTTAGGAATTTTAGGAAAGTGGCCACCTAGAATATCAATGGATATATACCAGCTAGTGGTAAAGTGTTAGGGCAATGACTCCATGAATGAGCCAGTAATGATGGCTGTCCATAATCTGTACAAGTAACTGTCTACGGTGACTGGAGAATACGTAGAGAATTACAAGTTCAAATCAGCCACAATTGCAACTCCTAGGATGATGAAAAATAATGGTGATTCAAAAATCAACTATTTGAGCCATAAGTAACAATTTTGACTTGATCATTCATTCACCAGACAGCTTTGGTGATGCAGAAGCTCTCAAAACACAAAGTTCTGCTATAAAAACAGAAAATGTTGATAATGCATGACAGGGTGAGTAGCATCTGAAAGGGTGATGGTCAACATTTCAGCTGTAACTCAGCAGATTTCACTTTTTGAGTGGGACACTTCAACAGAACTGCATTTTCATGAAACATTATTTGATCTTTATCAGATGCTGACTAACCTGCTGTGTATTTCCAGTATTTTCTGATTTATTGCAGATTTCCTGTAAAGGTTTTCTCTACTTTTTTTTTACAAAGTTCTGTTTACTAGTTAAACTGCATTTTGAATGTTGTGTTTGCCACTTATCAATGATTCTTTTATTTTTTATTTTAAGATTCTTAATGAATTGCATTCATTTATTCAAAAAATGATGCACATTGGTATTTATGTTTTGTTTGAATAACAAAGCTTTCACTGTGAACAGAAATTGAGGTTTATGCCTAAACATTGGGGGTTTGCACTGGCAAAGGGGTAAAATGTGAGGATAATCTGTACACATATAACAAGCTCTTATTTGACTTCATATAAGGACATCAATTTTCTATTAGTTTATGGCCTGGATTTTGCAGTCAGTGGTGAAGGAACAGTGCTCACCGTTCACCTCAAAAAAAGTTGCACACAATGTTTTAGCGGGCTCTAGAGCATAGATTTCCTCTTTTACGACATCAGTTTGAATTCGGCACCTTCTACAGGGCTCTGTGGCATTTATGAACAGGTCAAGCAGCAGGCAGGCTGATCAACCATGCAGATTGAAGAATCCTCACAGATGGCAAAGCAGTCAGTAAAAAACAGGAAATATAAATTACATTTAAATCATTGTACAGAAAGCAAAATAAAGATGCACATTGGATTAATGGAGAAACTTAAATAGAAAAACACAAACTTTAAAAAAAATTGAATTTTTATTTTTTTTAAATCTGCAACCATCAATTTTCTTCTAAGAGAATGAGACTCCATACTTGTAAAATTAATTTTTCAGGGCCAGAGAGGTTGTTCAGCAGTAATTATGACTTACTACACCATTAAGAACTCAATTACTCCTGATTGAAGAAGGCTTAAGTTTTTCATTGGCCTTCAGTGCATTAATAGTGGGGAAATTAGTTAAAGTTCACGCCTTAACAGTGATTTCTGTGGTGATTTCATCAGTGAAAACTGCAATAGCGCAGCCTGTGGAGGAGCAGGGTATAACTGACAGCAACTTCTGGATCTCCGCATTTAACTGCGCATTTGCAAACGCCAGAAGTTGCTGTCAGTTTTACCCAGTAATTACGGCGAGCGCTGACAGCCTCACTTTTTACTACAGCAAATTCTGGGCCATTGTCTTTTAAATCAATTTATGAAGCTGTGCAATGCATAGGTAATGGTATTTCAAATGGCATGGATGTAGACATGCACTGCTGTTGAAAATAAATATTTAATTCACTGCTCATAGGCATATTTTGCACTTCATCTACCAAGGTTGTTCACATATAAGGTGTTGGTGGAACCACAATTCAAAATGCTGTGCGTTTTTTAAATTCTAGCTCACTGAATTGGATGACAAGTTTTGTCAGGAGCAACGATGGTTAACGTTACCATCTTTGTATTTCTACTGCTCAACTGCTGTTTCCATCATTTTTCTTGAAGCAGTGAGTGCTTCGATATCATCGGGGTGAGAGGTGTGGCTTGTAGAAGATATTAAATACAGTAGCACCAGAGAAAACAAATTTACATGTAAAGTTAACACAATCACTAAAGCACTCTGGGTTAATAGCAGGATTCAGCCATTAGGCTCACTAACACCTTCAAGATTGTTCTCCAAATATCATCTGTCTACACTGCTTAAAGTATTCAAATTATCAACAAAAGTAGACAGAAAAAACAGAGTGAATGGACCCATTCTTTGTAACTGTTCAAAAAGTAATGACTGCAATATCCACCAGTTAATGCGTAATAATAAAGATTCTCAGTGGAATGCATTCTAAAGTGGGTTTGATTTATAATCATTTTATAACAGAGAGACTACCCAGGACCCAGATGTAATTTTTCACAGTATTGATAAGTGACACAGGAATGTGTTTTATGTGTGTTGAGAGGATTCAGAGAACAGTGGTAGGGCTGATTTTGAGACTTCAGGCTCCAAATTCTGAAAAAGATACAAAACTGAACTTGTTTTCACTGGAGAAAAGCAGATCAAAAGAAGGTATGCTGCAGATTGTTGAAATATTGAGGGGTTTGTAAATGTAAGTAAGTTTTTTAACTTGGACCATCATTGTGGATTTAGAGGGCATCAGTACAAAATTAACAAGCCTCAAGTGAGGCAATGGTTAGAAGTTTTGTTTCCCTACAGAGTAAGCGATATGAGGAACAGCAAAACCAAGTAATAAGTGACTGATATGTAAATTAAATCCTTTAATAAAGAGCTGGTAGGTGAAAGAATATCTGGTCAAGAATATGATTGAAAGTCAGAGAGATACATATAGCCATAGATCATCATCAAATACTCCACAGAACACAATGGTTCATGAGCTGCTGGGATCATGGAAATGTTATTTGTGGAAAAAAATTAGGGAGAGTTGATTAATGTAGGTAAGATCTGACCGATAGTCTGGAGTTTCACTTAATTATCTTTGGTGGAAAGGAAGAAATGTTGCAGAATTTTCCCTCAGATCCATTTACGTAAACGACTTGGACTTGGGAATCAGAAGTACAATTTCAAAATTTGCGGATGACACCAATTGGGGGGTATAGTTAACACTGAGGAAGACTGTGACAAAATACAAGACGACATTAATAAACTTGCAGAATGGGCATGTAAATGGCAAATTAATTTCAATATAGGTAAGTGTGAGGTGGTGCATTTTGACAGGAAGAATGAGGAGGCCACCTACTCCTCAGAAAATTAGAGTCTAAATGAGGTAGAGGAGCAAACAGATCTAGGGGTACAGATTCATAAATCATTAAAAGTATCGGCACAGGTTAAAAAGGCCATAAAAAAACAAACCAAGCTTTTGTTCATTTCTAGAGGGAAAGAATTGAAAAGCAGAGAGGTTATGTTAAACTTGAATAGAAACTTGGTTAAACCACACTTGGGAGTACTGTGCACAGTTCTGGTCTCCATATTATAAAAAGCACTGGAGAAGGGGCAAAAAAGATTTACAAGGATGATAGCAGGTCTGAGAGGTTATAAGTGTCAGGAAAGACTGAACAGGTTGGAGCTCTTTTCTCTAGAAAGGAGCAGGCTGAGGGGTGACCTGATAAGAGGTCTTAAAGATTATGAAAATGTTTGATATGGTAGACATAGAGAAGATGTTTATACTTGTGGGGGAGACCAAAACTAGGGGCCATAAATATGAGTGTTACCCAGAGAGTGTTTAGAATGTGAAACAAGGAGTAGTTGAGGTGAATAGCATAGATGGATTTAAGGAACATAGGCCATTCAGCCCCTCGAGCCTGTTCTGCCATTCACTGAGATCGTGGCTGATCAGCTACCTAACTCCATATACCCGCCTTTGCCCCATATCTCTTAATACCTTTTGGTTAACAAAAATCCATCAATCTCAGCTTTAAAATTGCAGAAGAGTTCCAAACTTCTAACACCCTTTTAATGCAGAAGTGTTTATGCCCCCTCGTCCTAGAATCCCCAACCAGTGGAAATAGTTTCTCTCTACTCTATCTGTTCCCCTTAATATCTTGAAAACTTTGATCAAGTCACCCCTTAACCTTCTAAATTCTAGGGAATACAACCCTAGTTTGTGTAATCTCTCCTCGTAATTTAACCCCTGGAGTCCAGGTATCATTCTGATAAACCTACGCTGCACTCCCTCCAAGGCCAATATATCCTTCCTAAGGTGTGGTGCCCAGAACTGCTCACAGTACCCCAGCTGTGGTCTAACCAAGGCTTTGTATAGCTGCAGCATAACTTATACTCACTTCTAGTAGTCTAGTTCTCTAGATATAAAGGCCAGCATTCCATGAGCCTTTTTGATTATTTTCTGTACCTGTTCATGACATTTTAATGATTAACCTGGACCCCCAAGTCTCTTTGGACTTTCACTGTTGTTAGCTTTTCAACATTTAGAAAGTACCCTGTTCTATTCTTTTTAGGTCCAATGTGAGTGACCTCACATTTGCCACAGTTTTGCCCATTCACTTAATCTATCAATATCTCTTTGTAATTTTATGTTTTCATCTACACTGCCTACAATGCCACCTATCTTTGTGTTATCAGCAAATCTGGATATATGACTTTCTATGCCATTATCTAAGTCGTTAATAAATACAGTGAATAGTTGAGGCCCCAACACATCCTCCCGTCCACTACTTAATCACCTCTTCAAAAAATTCAGTCAGGTTTGTCAGGCATGACCTACCTTTTACAAATCCATTCTGGCTGTCTCTGATCAGCTGAAAATTTGAGAGGTGTTCAGTCACTCTATCCTTTATTATAGACTCTAGCAATTTCCTGCCAACAGATGTTAGGCTAATTGATCTATAATCCCTGGTTTCCCTCGCTCACCATTCTTACACGAGGGAGAAAGGAATAGAAAGTTATGCTAATAGGGTTAGATGAAGTGGGGTGGGAGGAAGCTCATGCAGAGCTTAAACATGGACCAGTTGTGCTGAATGGTCTGTTTCTGTCTGTACATTGTACAGGAAACTTAGTGCTATCTGGAAGTTGAATGTCCGGCAACTTTGATCTAATGGCAGAAATCAGCAGTTGGTTAGGTGTTTTTTTTTCTCCTAGCATTCTTTTCACAGGCAGGCTCTGGAAAGCGTCTTTGTCGCTTAGCAACAGCTTCAGAGACGCTTCCAAGCTACTGGGCCGAGTGTTTACAAGCTGTTGCTGAGCGACAGTGTTTGTGGTCAGACACGGCAGGCTCTAGAAAGCGTCTCTGTATCTTAGCAACAGCTTCAGAGACGCTTCCAAGCCACGGGCCAAGTGTTTACAAGCTGTTGCTGAGCAACAGTGTTTGTGGTCCGATACTGCGATGAAAAGCTCCTATCTGATAACATTGACGCTGGTCTATCCGGAGCTTTTAAAAAAACGGCAGTAGCTTGGTCCCATGGGTGCCGGATAGCACAAAGTTTCCTGTATATAATTCTACGTAATTAAATAAGGTGGGGACTTCACATTGTACATTGTCTATGGAGGGAACGGGCACAATGAGCCAAATGGCTTTTCCTCATTTCATGCTTTTCATCCTAATTTCCAGTACAACATGCTCACAAGACTCTACTAATGTCCCTGTTCAGCATGCCTTTCCCCCATGGCTCTCCACCGCCCTAGTTCAAAACCTGCATCCTTCTCTAGCTTCTCTCCCATCTCCCTCATGCGCTCTCTGAGCTCATCCCATCCATGAGACCCACTTGCTGTTCTCTCAACCCCATTCCCACGAATCTGCAAACCACCCAATTTCCCTTCCTGACACCCATGTGAGCCAACATTGTAAATGGTTCCCTCTCCTCAGGTCCCCTCCCTTTCAAAACCAGCGTTGTTGAGTAACTCTACTTCTATTTTTCATCCTTCCCTGTGGAGAAGTAAATGTCATCCCCACAATGCCAGAGGCTGGGAAATTGACATATGGAGAATGATGAGTGTCAACTTTAGTCCTGTGATGACTTTGCTGCAGAGTGTGATTTGCGTGCCAACCCATTGTGCCGCTATATTATGTGCTGTGCAAATTTTAAGCTAAAAGGTAACAGCTGATCCTAGCAGAAGTGGACTGTAGTATCTTCACATTCCTGAAGCAAAATTCAAATGCAATCAGTTAAGGACAAGAACATTTCATTTTCACTGTTCTAAACATAAGAAGAACATAAGAACATAAGAAATAGGAGCAGGAGTAGGCCAATCGACCCCTCGAGCCTGCTCCGCCATTCAATAAGACCATGGCTGATCTGATCCTAACCGCCAATCCACTATCACAGAACCATCTCCTGAATCTAACAGAATTAGACACACGAACGAGCAGGATCAGGCTACACGGCCCCTGGGCCCGCTCCGCTACCCACAGGGCCATGACCGATCCGAACCTAGACTCATGTCCAAATTCCTGCCCGCTCCCCGTAACCCTTAATTCCCTTTACTTCTAGGAAACTGTCTATTTCTGTTTTAAATTTATGTAATGATGTAGCTTCTACAGCTTTTTGGGGCAGAATATTCCATGGACCTACCACCCTCTGAGTGAAGTAGTCCCTCCTCATCTCAGTTTTGAAAGAGCAGCCCCTTATTCTAAGACTATGCCCCCTAGTTCTAGTTTCACCCATCATCGGGAACATCCTCCCCGCATCCACCCGATCCAACCCCTTCACCATCTTATATGTTTCAATAAGATCGCCTCTCATTCTTCTGAACTCCAATGAGTAGAGTCCCAATCTACTCAACCTCTCCTCATATGTCCATCCCCTCATCCCCGGGATTAACCGAGTGAACCTTCTTTGTACTGACTCGAGAGCAAGTATGTCCTTTCTTAAGTATGGACACCAAAACTGCACGCAGTATTCCAGGTGCAGTCTCACCAATACCTTGTACAACTGAAGCAATACCTCCCTATTTTTATATTCTATCCCCCTAGCAATGAAAGCCAACATTCCATTGGCCTTCTTAATCACTTGCTGCACCTGCATACTAACCTTTTGAGTTTCGTGCACCAGGACCCCCAGATCCCTTTGTACTTCAGTACTTTCCAGTTTCTTGCCATTAAGATAATAACTTGCTCTACGATTTTTCCTGCCAAAGTGCATAACCTCACACTTTCCAGTATTGTATTCCATCTGCCAAATCTCTGCCCACTTACTTAGCCTGTCTATGTCCCCTTGCAGGTTTTTTATGTCCTCCTCACTCACTACTTTCCCTCCCATCTTAGTATCATCTGCAAACTTTGATATGTTACACTCGGTCCCCTCCTCCAAATCGTTAATATAGATTGTAAAGAGTTGGGGACCCAGCACTGACCCCTGCGGAACACCACTAGTTACTGATTGCCAGTCTGAGAACGAACCATTTATCCCAACTCTCTGCTTTCTGTTAGAAAGCCAATCCTCCACCCATGCCAGAATATTACCCTCAATACCATGATTTTTTATCTTGAGCAATAATCTTTTGTGTGGCACCTTGTCAAATGCCTTTTGGAAGTCTAAATACACTACGTCCACTGGTTCCCCTTTATCCACCCTATATGTTACTTCCTCAAAGAACTCCAGCAAATTTGTCAAACATGACTTCCCCTTCATAAAACCATGCTGACTTTGTCCTATTAAATTATGATTATCCAAATGTCGCGTTACTGTCTCCTTAATAATGGACTCCAAAATTTTACCTGCCGCAGATGTTAGGCTAACCAGTCTATAGTTTCCAGCCTTCTGTCTACTGCCCTTTTTAAATAAGGGTGTTACATTAGCAGTTTTCCAGTCTGCCGGGACCTTTGCCGAGTCCAGGGAGTTTTGGAAAATTATTACCAATGCATCCACAATCCCTACCGCCACTTCCCTCAAGACCCTAGGATGTAAGCCATCAGGTCCAGGTGATTTATCCGCCTTCAGTCCCATTATTTTACCGAGTACCACGTCCTTAGTGATTTTGATTGTGCTTAGCTCCTCCCCCCCTTTAGCCCCCTGTTTGTCCAGTTGTGGTAAACCACTGTTTGTATTCCACTGTGTACATGCCTGGACATGCCTCGGCTGACTCCTCCCACAAGTCCTAGTATAAAGGTGACTGCTCCCCAGCCCTTTGTATTTCTGGACCGGTCGACCACTCGAGGCAGACCTTCATTCTTTTGTTAATAAAAGCCTTTAGTTACTCTCTTAACTCTCAGTCTTTTATGAGTAATTGATAGCGCATCACCAGTGTTGGGATATTCTTAGTGTCTTCTACTGTAAAGGCTGATATAAAATATTCATTCAGTGTTTTTGCCATCTCCATATTTCCCACCATTAATTTCCCGGTCTCATCCTCTAAGGGACCAACATTTACTTTAGCCACCCTTTTTCTTTTTATATAACTATAAAAACTCTTACTATCTGTTTTTATATTTTTTCCAAATTTACTTTCATAATCTATCTTCCCTTTCTTAATCAATCTTTTTGTTATTTTTTGCTGTCTTTTAAAGTTTTCCCAATCCTCTATCCTCCCACTAGATTTGGCTACCTTATATGCCCTTGTTTTTCGTTGAATACTATCCTTAATTTCTTTACTTAGCCACGGATGGCTCTCTTCTTTTACACCCTTTTCTTCTCAGTGGAATATATTTTTTTGGGAAGTTGTAAAATAACTCCTTAAATGTACACCACTGATCATGTATCGTCTTACCCTTTAATCTATTTTCCCAATCCACTCTACTCAATTCCGCTCTCATACCTTCATAGTCTCCTTTATTCAAGCTGAGCACGCTTGTTTGAGATCCAACCTTCTCACCCTCGAATTGAATATGGAATTCAACCATGTTATGGTCACTCATTCCAAGGGGATCCTTTACTAGGACATTTTTAATAAGAACATAAGAAATAGGAGCAGGAGTAGGCCAATCGGCCCCTCGAGCCCGCTCCACCATTCAATAAGATCATGGCTGATCTGATCCTAACCTCAAATCTTCTATCACTCTGCATCCACCCGAACCCATGTGATCTCCCGGGAGAGGCGAAAAACCAGATGGCCAATTTGGGAGAAAAAAATCTGGGAAATTCCTCTCCGACCCATCTAGGCGATCGAAATTCTTCCAGGAGATCACTCTGTCCCTATATTTTCTACAGTACTTACCTTCTGTAAAGGCGATCTCCACCCCAGCCAGGAACAGGAATAAAACCATCTCCTGAAATCTAACAGAATTAGAACACAGTAGGAGCAGAACAAGGCTACACGGCCCCTGGGCCCGCTCCACTACCCACAGGGCCATGACCATTCCGAACCCAGACTCATGTCCAATTTCCTGTCTCGTTACACAGGACCAGATCTAAGGTTGCTTGCCCCCTGGTCGGTTCAGTTACATACTGCTCAAGAAACCCATCCCTAATACACTCAATGAACTCATCCTCAAGGCCCCTGGGCCCGCTCCGCTACCCACAATGTCCAATTAATATGATAGTTAAAATCCCCCATAATTATAGATGTTCCCTTATTACAAGCCTCAACTATTTCCTGATTGATACTCCGTCCAACAGAGTTGCCACTGTTCGGAGGCCGATAGACTACGCCCACTAGTGTTTTTTTCCCCTTATTATTCCTTACCTCCACCCAAATTGTTTCATTATCCTGATCTTTTGACCCAATATCATTTCTCTGTATTACAGTGATTCCTTCCTTTATTAACATAGCCACCCCACCTCCCCTTCCTTCCTGCCTGTCCTTCCTGATCGTTAAATAACCTGGTATGTTTAATTCCCAGGCATTGTCACCCTGCAGCCATGTTTCTGTAATGGCCACAAGATCATACCTATATGTAGTTATTTGTGCCATTAACTCGTCTATTTTGTTACGAATGCTACGTGCATTCAGATAGAGAACTTTCAAATATGTTTTGTGACACTTAGTTCCTGCTTTTGCCCTTTTTATTACTTTACCTTTTACTCCATACCTTTTGCCCCTTCCTGACACGCTCTGGTTTTAATTTCCCCACTGCTACCTAAGTCTATGACCTTTTCTCTGTTGTCATTTTTATTATTTGCTCTCTAGGAACCTCCCCCTCACTAGTTAGTTTAAAGCCCTCTCTACAGCCCTAGTTATATGATCCGCCAGGACTCTAGTCCCAGCACTGGCCAAGTGAAGCCCGTCCCAACGGAACAGCTCCCTCCTGCCCCAGTACTGGTGCCAGTGTCCCAGGAAGCAAAACCCATTTCTCCCACACCAGTCTTTGAGCCACGCATTTAACTCTCTAATTTTATTTGTCCTCGCCAAATTCGCTCGTGGCTCAGGTAATAATCCTTACCCTTGTGGTTCTGCTTTTTAATTTGGCCCCTAGCTGCTCAAACTCCCTCAGCAGAACCTCCTTCCTTGTCCTATCTATGTCGTTGATACCAACATGGACCACGACAACTGGATCCTCCCCCTCCCACTCCAAGTTTCTCTCCAGTCCAGAGGAGATGTCCTTAACCCTGGCACCAGGCAGGCAACACAGCCTTCGGGACTCTCGCTCTCGGCTGCAAAGAATTCTATCTATCCCCCTAACGATACTATCCCCTACCACTACAACATTTCTTTTAACTCCCCCCACTTGAATGGCCCCCCGCTCCACGGTGTTGTGGCCAGGTTGCTCATCCTCCCCGCAGTCCCTGTTCCCATCCTCACAGGGAGTAAGAGCCTCGAACCTGTTGGACAAGTGCAAGGGCTGCGGCTCCTCCAACACTACCTCCTGGATCCCCGTACCTGCCTCACTTCTAGTCACACCATCCTGACCCTGGCCACGGACTACATCTGAATTAATTAATCTAATTGGTGTGAATACCTCGTGATACACAGAGTCCAGGTAACTCTCACCCTCCCTGATGTGTCTCAGTGTTTGAAGCTCGGACTCCAGCTCTTCAACACAGAGCCGGAATTCCTCGAGCAGCCAACACTTACACAAACAAAGTAATAAAACCATTTCAAATGTTGCGGGGAAATTTTGGGATTGATCAGTATGCTTGGTTAGAACATTACCATTTCATCTATGGATCTTAAGTTTGAACCTAGTCCTGATTAATCACTAAGGTTTCAAAATAAAATTAGTTTGGCCACTTGCCATTTAATCAAAGTAAACATACTCAGGGATACTGAAGAGTGTCCAGTCATTAAGTAGTGAGTATGCTTCTGAGGTCACACATTAAGACAGACTGATTAAAAAGGTTTGCCATGCTTTACAATAACTGAGGTAGAAACATTCAATTCCTAAACTTCCAATTCAAAAGTATTCCATCCCTAGTACTGAAATCCCTTGTCTCAATGTAAAATTATTAAAAATGTTCGTGAGTTCATGCACGTCTCTCTGATAAATTCTATTCCTTCCCAGTTGTATGAGAGGTCCCTGCATTGTGTGTTGTTAATTTAATGAATGAGTCACATTCAAGGAAAATCCATCATATTTACATCATTTCATAGCAGTAACAGGACATTTGGATAAGCATAATTTAATTGGACAGAATCAGCATGGTTTCACGAAGGGGAAGTCATGTTTGACAAATTTGCTCGAATTCTTTGAGGACGTAACAAACAGGGTGGATAAAGGGGAACCAGTGGATATGGTGTATTTGGACTTCCAAAAGGCATTTGACAAGGTGCCGCACTAAAGATTACTGCACAAGATAAAAAATCACGGGATTGGGGGCAATATACTGGCATGGGTGGATGATTGGCTATCTAACAGAAAACAGAGAGTTGGGATAAATGGTTCATTCTCAGACTGGCAATCAGTAACTAGTGGTGTTCCGCAGGGGTCAGTGCTGGGACCCCAACTCTTTACAATCTATATTAACGATTTGGAGGAAGGGACCGAGTGCAACGTATCCAAGTTTGCCGATGATACAAAGATGGGAGGGAAAGCAGTGAGTGAGGAGGACATAAAAAACCTGCAAAAGGACATAGACAGGCTAAGTGAGTGGGCAAAAATTTGGCAGATGGAATATAATGTTGGAAAGTGTGAGGTTATGCACTTTGGCAGAAAAAATCAAAGAGCAAGTTATCATCTAAATGAAGAGAAACTGCAAAGTGTTACAGTACAAAGGGATCTGGGGGTCCTGGTGCATGAAACACAGAAGGTTAGTATGCAGGTACAGCAGGTGATCAGGAAGGCCAATGGAATCTTGGCTTTTATTGCAAGGAGGATGGAGTATAAAAGCAGGGAAGTCTTGCTGCAGTTATACAGGGTACTGGTGAGGCCACACCTGGAATACTGCGTACAGTTTTGGTTTCCATATTTAAGAAAAGATATACTTGCTCTCGAGGCAGTTCAGAGAAGGTTCACTCGGTTGATTCCGGATATGAGGGGGTTGACTTATGAGGAAAGGTTGAGTAGGTTGGGCCTCTACTCATTGGAATTCAGAAGAATGAGAGGCGATCTTATCGAAACATATAAGATTGTGAGGGGGCTTGATCGGGTGGATGCGGTGAGGATGTTTCCACTGATGGGTGAGACTAGAACTAGGGGGCATAATCTTAGAATAAGGGGCTGCCCTTTCAAAACTGAGATGAGGAGAAACTTCTTCACTCAGAGGGTAATAAATCTATGGAATTTGCTATCTCAGAGAGCTGTGGAAGCTGCGACATTAAATAAATTTATAACGGAGATAGACAGTTTCCTAGCTGATAAGGGAATAAGGGGTTACGGGGAGAGGGCAGGGAAGTGGACGAGAGTCTAAGTTCGGATCAGCCATGATCTCATTGAATGGCGGAGCAGGCCCGAGGGGCCGTATGGCCTACTCCTGCTCCTACTTCTTATGTTATTATGTTCTTTCAGTGCACCTACCTGTCATTAAAACTGCTTATTCATACTTAATATTACATTTGTCACGGAAGATATGTGGCATGATAACAACAAAAGTTCCCCTTTTTTCTTATCACATGCGTCTTCTAAGGGATATTAAATAACTTAATGGTCTACCCAGTACATCGGATAGCTGGAAAAGTGTAATTCATAGCGCTACAATTAAAATGGAAAACTGCAAATGCTGGAAATCTTAATTAAATACAGAAAAAGAGAAAAGACAGCTTGGAGAAGGGTACACACCCAAAACCCATAGCCTGTCGTTTTACACAAGCTGACTGACCTGTTGTGCATTTTCACTTTTTATTTAAACCTGTTTTTAACTGAGTTTGAGAGTCTGGTATACAACTGTAAAAGTATATTATACAGTCCCCACCACTTGTAGCGTGCACGTTGGTGCTAACACAATTTGCTCACTATATGCGTTGGGTGGTTTGTCTCTTCCATCTGCAACACTCAGTTCCTTATGACTAATCTAAAATTTAAAAAAAAATAGCCCGGAATTTGCGATGAGAATAATGGTGAGTCTCTCAGTGCTTACCGTTATAATAGAGGAAATCTGACAACAACTTCTAGAGTACAAACATGCGCAGTTAAACACTGAAATCCAGAGGTTGCTGTCAGAGATAGTCTGCTCCTCCACAATAGACTCGACACTGAAATTACATACTTGTGCACTAGTTTTGCACTAAAAACAGCTGAAAAAGTTAGGGCTGGTGCATTCAGGAATAAATGAGTTTTTCATGTCGTGATAATTACTGCTGAACAACCTCTCTGGCCCTGAAAAGTTAATTTTGTGCGTGTGGAGACTCATTCCCTCAGAAGAAAATTAGTGTTGGTGACATTTTTAAAAATTATTTTTTTATTATTTTACTTTTTCAGTCTCTCTTTTATCTCTCTCCCTTAATCTCATCTGCAGTTCCCAATCTTTATTTTGCTTTATGTACATCATCTAACTTTATACTTCCTGGATTGGACTCTACGGACGGAATTTTGCTGGCGCGCAGAGTGCGGATTTGGAGGCGGGACCGCTGTCAAAATCACAAAGATTGACAGCGGGTAGGAAACCCACTGTCGACCCGCCTCCAATCAATCTTCCCAAGTGTCGAGTCCCCGATTTGCACATGGACCCGACACCTAGCGGCGGGAAGAGGATTAAAGCCACTTACCTGCCTGTTAACATGTACTTGATAGTTGTTAATGGGCTCTTTTTCAATTTTGCCTCTTTTGCCTCGGGGTTCCCGACGTCGTGACACCACACCAGGTAAGTGTGGCGTGTTTCTGCATTGATGACAGCTGCAGAAGTGGTGCACTGGTGAGTTTCAGAGGTAAGAAAATATTGGGGAAATAATTTTTAATGCATTTGCACTTTTCTGTAGGTAACAACTTTTGAATTGGATGTCTAGTCCCACCTCATTGAGAGAACCTCTCTCACCAGTGACAGATCACTTCTGTCACCTCACCTGTAGCTGTCATCTGTTCTAGCCTATGGAGGGAGTCATTGGAGAGCCTGGGTACAAGAGCTCACCTTTGTACAGTGATTGTCAATGCTGTCAAACACTGCAAAATGAGCTGTCAAAAAAAATTGTGCGTCGTCCCTTTAAGAAAACTGGCAGATAACGGCAAGCTCGCAGGGCGGGCTTAACAAGGTCAATTAAGGGAAAATTACATCCGTGGGCTGGATGCAGTTGGGGGCGGGACTGGAATCCGGAAACCAGCTGACCTGCTCCCAAGCCGCATCCACTTACAAAATTGCGGCCTACGTGTCTCAGTGAGGATAGTTCAATCTGATTGGTTTACTTCGGTGTTGCTTGCCCTCTTCATAGACACCACAGATCCCCTTTAAAGGGCGCCACACTGGAAAAGATGATGGATTAGTGAAATTCTCTGCTGACAAGCCCGTGAAAAGTCTGAGGACAGCTGTGCCGTTCCTTCGCCACTAAGAGCGAGCAAAATCCAGGCCAATGGTCAATGCTCTTTGAAAGATTAAAATTATTAAATCAGTCCGAATACAGTGCAGTCTGTGAGACTTTCTGGTGGTCGCACTACAGCGGAGATGAACGATTATCTGCCGGCTACTTTGTGCTTTGGACATTAATGAGGTGCTATTTACTTATTGAACACGTTTGTTAATGCAGTCAGTGCTGACTAGTGCAATCTGTAACCTGACACCAGGTGGAGGTGATTAAGTATACAAGGGAATTGCATCTGAACAAGGTGCGAACTGAACACTGTAATAAAAACAGAAAATGCTGCAAATCAATGTGCTTAAAATTCTTCATCATATTGTTAAATGTTCTAGCAATAAGGGCTCCCGGCTGGAAGTGTGAGATTCTTGAACATACCCTATGGAGTCAAGTTTAAAAGTAAATATTTAAAAATAAAGCACTTGGCCTACATAGCCATCCAGTGAAACAGAGCAATGTCCTGGATATTATCTTTTCACTGTGAATGGATGGCAGTTCATAGAATAGTATAGCACAGGAAAAGGCCATTCGGCCCATCAAGTCTGTGCCATTTCTTTCGAAGAGCAATTCAATTAGTCCCACTCCCCCGCTCTTTCCCCATATCCCTGCAGTTCCAGCCATTTCTGATGTTTGCACCATTTGCTGCTGATCTCATTCTGTTTGCATTTTCTAGACGACTTCCTCTTGCATCAGGAATGAAGTGCAACATTTTTCTTTACCTACAGTTACTTATTCACGAAATGATGATTTGGCCTCTCAATGCAGCAAATGAATTATTTTAATGTAATTTTTACTTAGAGCTGAAGCTCCTATTCATGCAGCAGAATATGACGTTTACATTTTGAGCAAAAAGAGAAAAGCTTTCGTGCAGAAATAAAGAAATCATTTTTAAAAGCTCTATATGTGGGTTTTTTTTGTTTTGTAATTTGAGTCATTCACTATTGCACTAATGGCAGTGTTCACTGTGACAGCGTAAACATTTAACCAATTTAAGTATCTGGGTGATTATATTCATATCAATGGACTTAAGGCATTACTGCCTGCAGCTGGATGTCAGGGTCTGTTTCCCACCTGTTTCTCATTTGTGCTAGCGAAGCCTAAATTTAAGCATTTTAGATTATCACTGCCAGTACTCAGGCATTCAATAGCTAAAAATGAAATGACAACAGCAATACGCTAGTGTTCGAACAGTTGGTTCAGTGGTAAAGCATTGGCTGGTGGTCCCATCCCACATTGTTTTATCTAATATATAGTGTAAGGTCTGTCCCACTGAGAACAAGTCCCAGTCATTTAGGTGTTTTATTGAAAAAACAACAAGTAAATTGTAAGACAAATGTTGAGGTAAAATTGGAGCTCTCCTGCCCTCCACCCTATCACTGACATTCCCATTTGTTCTTTCCACCCCTTCCCCTTTCCCTGCCTCTCCACTTGCTTAAAATCTGTTACATGTCTAACTTTTTCCAGTTCTGACTAAAGGTCATCGACCTGAAGTGTTAACTCTCTTTCTCTCTCCACAGATGCTGCCTGACCTGCTGAGTATTTGCAGCATTTTCTGTTTTTAATTATAGTGTTCAGTTCGCACCTTGTTAAGATGCAATTCCCTTGTATACTTAATCACCTCTACCTGGTGTCAGGTTACCGATTGCACTAGTCAGCAGGAAACTACGATGGTCTGAGGAGCGAGTTGGGTAGGATTGATTGGGGAATGTCACTCAAAGGGTTGACGGTGGATAGGCAATGGCAAACATTCAAAGACCGAATGGATGAACTACAGAATTTGTTCATCCCAGTTTGGCATAAAAAAACAAAAAAGGTGACTCAACCGTGGCTAACAAGGGAAATTAGGGATAGCATAAGATCCAAGGAGAGGACATATAAATTGGCCAGAAAAAGCAATAATCCTGAGGATTGGGAGCAGTTTAGGATTCTACAAAGGAGGACAAAGGGATTAATTAAGAAAGGGAAAATAGAATGGCCCAGAAATTCGGGTCTCCACGGGTGAGTACGCACGGGGTACTCACCCGTAGGCTGAATGGAAGTGCCGGTTTTCTGCATACACTGCGCATGCGAGGGAAACCGGCACTTCCGATCCTCTGAACGAAGAGGTTCAGAGGTCGAACGCGCGCGCAGGAGAGGCTGCGCGTGCGCTTTGAACTTAGGTTTTTTTTGCAGGTTTTCCCGGGATCGTAAGCCTGCAGTATTTAGAAATGTAAAAAGCAGGCGTAAGGCCTGCTTTTTACAAGGTAAGTGGTCAATTAATTAAAATTAAAACATTTTTTCCACAGGTTTATTATTTTCAAATACTTTAAAGCAAGGTAAGTTTATTTTTAGCCCTGTTACAATATAATTTTTTTTTTTCAAAAATTTAAATTATTGTTTAAAATAGTTATTTAATGTAATTTATAGTCTATTTAAAAAGTGTGATAAAAAAAATTATTTGAAGGTTTACTGCTATTTTGGGGCCGTAGTATTCATAAGTTTTGACAGGTCTTCCTGTCAATCTTATGAATGGGCTTTTCCCTCCTCCGATTGGCTGCCCATGGCTCATGTGATCCCAGGGGACGCATCGCACTAACTACGCCCCTGGGACACGCAAGCACAGCGCGCCGGCAGCTGGGCCAGGCCCCAGAGCGGAATTGCACGGGCCCTACAGCTCAACTGCCGGCGCGCAAGGTAAGTGCAGGTCGGGGTCTTACACCCGCGGGAAGCCCCTGACCCGAATTTCTGGGCCAATATGAGAGTAAGCTTGCAGGGAACATAAAAACTGACTGTAAAAGCTTTTATAGATATGTGAAGAGAAAGAGACTGGTGAAGTCAAGCATAGCTCCCTTGCAGTCAGAATCAGGGGAATTTATAATGGGGAACAAAGAAATGGCAGACCAACTAAATACATATTTTGGTTCTGTCTTCACAAAGGAGGACACAAATAACCTCCCAGAGATGCCGGGGAACATAGGGTCTGATAAAAGGGTGGAACTGAAAGAAATCAGTATTTGTAGGGAAATGGTGTTTGGAAAATTGATGGGACTGAAGGCCGATAAATCCCCAGGGCCTGATAAACTACATCCTAGGGTACTTAAGGAAATGGCCCTAGAAATAGTAGATGCATTGCTGGTCATCTTCCAGAACTCAATAGACTCTGGAACAGTACCCATGAATTGGAGGGTAGCTAATGTTACCCCACTATTCAAAAAAGGTGGTAGAGAAAAAGCGGTGAATTATAGACCGGTAAGCCTGACATTGGTAGTGGGGAAAATGCTAGAGTCCATTATAAAAGATGCAATAGCAGAGCACTTGGAAAGCAGTGACAGGATCGGACAAAGTCAACATGGATTTACAAAAGGTAAATCATGGTTGACTAATCTACTGGAATTTTTTGAGGATGTAACTGGTAAAGTAGATAAGGGAGAACCAGTGGATGTGGTGTATTTGGACTTTCAGAAGGCTTTCGATAAGGACCCGCATAAGAGATTAGCGTGCAAAATTAAGGCACATGGGATTGGCGGCAAGGTATTGACTTGGATAGAGAACTGGTTGGCGGACAGAAAGCAAAGAGTTGGAATAAACGGGTCATTTTCCGAGTGGCAGGCTGTGACTAGTGGGGTACCGCAAGGCTTGGTCCTAGGACCCCAGCTGTTCAGAATATATATTAATGATCTGGACGAGGGAATTGGATGTAATATCTCCAAATTTGCAGACGACACAAAGCTGGGTGGGAGGGTATGCTGTGAGGGGGATATCGTGAAACTCCAGTACGATTTGGACAGGTTGGGTGATTGGGCAGAAACATGGCAAATGCACAATAATGTGGATAAATGTGAGGTTATCCACTTTGGTGGCAAAAACAGGAAGGCAGATTATTTTTTGAATGGCAATAGATTGGGAGAAGGGGAAGTGCAAAGAGACCTGGGTGTTCTTGTGCACCAGTCGCTGAAGGTAAGCATGCAGGTGCAGCAGGCGGTTAAGAAGGCAAATGGTATGTTGGCCTTCGTAGCAAGAGGGTTCACGTACAGGAACAAGGATGTCTTGCTGCAGTTGTACAGGGCCTTGGTGAGACCGCACCTTGAGTATTGTGTGCAGTTTTGGTCGCCTTATCTGAGGAAGGATGTTCTTGCCATGGAAGGAATGCAGCGAAGATTCACCAGGCTGATACCTGGGATGGCAGGAATGATGTATGAGGAGAGATTGTGTCGATTGGGCTTATACTCACTGGAGTTTAGAAGATTGAGAGGGGATCTCCTCGAAACCTGTAAAATTCTGTCAGGTCTGGACAGACTAGATGCAAGAAGGATGTTTCTGATGGCCGGGGAGTCCAGAACCAGGGGTCATAGTCTAAGGATAAGGGGTAAGCCATTTAGGACTGAAATGAGGAGGAATTTCTTCACCCAGAGAGTGGTGAACCTGTGGAATTCTCTGCGACAGAGGGCGGTGGAGGCCAGTTCATTAAATATATTCAGGGCAGGGACAGGGTACTGAATTTGGATGATCAGCCATGATCCCATTGAATGGCGGGGCAGGCGCGAAGGGCCGAATGGCCTACTCCTGCTCCTATCTTCTATGTTTCTATGTTTCTATGACTCCAATGCTCGAGCAGAAGTCAAAGGCTGGAAAATTCCTTGGAGCTGCTCCTGCTTCGCCAGCATTACTTTGCAGGAGTTCTGGCGGAAACCCCATTTACACGCTTCCAGCAAAGTGATGTTGGCGGAGTGGCCGCAGCTCCAAGGAATTTCCTGGTCAAGGACGTTTCATAATGCTGTCACACAATCTATCAATCCGCACATTGTTTGAGCGTGTCGCTGCTGGGAGGGTGGAGTTGGTGTGTTTATTCTCACATTTCTTGCCCCCTCGCAACGTGGCTCACAATAATTTAACACAGATGCGAATCATTTCACTGCAAGTTGACCATTTGATTTAGACAGCTTTAGAAAGTTGGCCGTAATGAGGAAACAGAAAGCCTTCTGGAGCTGTAGATGCATCTTTTAGAGATGGCAACATTAAAAGTGGTAAAATTTTGAGAATATGAGGTGTATTTTCCATTGGTGAAGTTCACATATGAATGCATAAATGAGCTTGTTCAACATCCCTCTGAATTATTTTGGACAGGCCTTATCTCATATAAAATAAACAGGAAACCTATTTAAAGATAGCACATGAGAAATTTGGTATAAGCACATTCAACATTCAGAAACTTCACTAGTTACAAAATATACGCCTGTCCCAATGCACTCCCATCCCAATACAAGTAGGCACTCAGGGTCAATGCTTCATACAAAACCCCGTCATCTCTCTTCTGTACACTATAACCTGTTGTATTAGCAGAAATAAGAACATAAGAACATAAGAAATAGGAGCAGAAGTAGGCCATTTGGCCCTTCGAGCCTGCTCCGCCATTCAATAAGATCATGGCTGATCTTCTACCTCATCTCCACTTTCCTGAACTATCCCCATATATCTTGATTCCCTTAATATTTAAAAATCTATTGATCTCTGTCTTTAATATACTCAATGACTAAGCCTCCACAGCCCTCTGGAGTAGAGAATTCCAAAGATTCACCACCCTCTGAGTGAATAAATTTCTCCTCATCTCAATCCTAAATGGCCTTATTTTGAGACTGTGACCCCTGGATCTAGACTCCCCAGCCAGGGGAAACATCTTCCCTGTATCAACCCTGCCAAGCCCTGTTTCAATGAGATCACCTCTCATTCTTCTAATCTCTAGAGAATATAGGCCTAGTCTACTCAATCTCTCCTGATAGGACAATTCCCCCATCCCAGGAATCAGTCTGGTGTGGCGGTACCACCAGTTGTCCCTTACATTGAGATACATAATTCCCTTTAACTTACCTTACTCTATGTGACTGCTACTATACTCAGGCTTCTCTCCTGTACTCTGACGTCATGACGTCAGAGCTCGGAATCTTCCAACAGTAGAGCTCGGAACCTGCTGGCAGTTGAGCTCGGAACCTGCTGGCAGTTGAGCTGGGAAACTTCTAGTTAGTCCTCGTGGAGTCCCCGCTGGGACAAGACCTATACCACGGTGCTCCTACAGTCAGCCATCTTACCTGAAGTAATTAGTCTGTTCCTGTAAATAAACAACTTGTTAATAGTTCGTCGAAGTCAAACTCTCTTATTTAGTGGCGATCTACACGAACTGCTACACTGGTAACTATTGCTGCATTCCCTCTATGGCAAGTATATCCTTCCTTCGGTAAGGAGACCAAAACTGTATACAATACTCTGGGTGTGGTCTCACCAGGGCCCTATATAATTGTCTTTACTCTTATACTCAAATCTTCTTGTAATAAAGGCCAACATACCATTTGCTTTCCTAATTGCTTGCTGTACCTGCATGTTAACTACCAGTGATTCGTGTACAAGGACACCCAGGTCCCTCTGAACACCAACATTTTCCAATCTCTCTCCATTTAAAAAATACGCTGCTTTTCTGTTTTTTCCCACCAAAGTGGATAACTTCACATTTCTCCACATTATATTCCATTTGCCATATTCATGCCCACTCACTTAGCCTGCCTATATCCAGTTGAAGCCTCCTTGCATCCTCTTCACAGCTTACATTTCCCATCCAACTTTGTATCATCAGCAAACTTGGATATATTACATTTGGTCCCCTCATCCAAATCATTGATGTAGATTGTGAATAGCTGAGGCTCAAGCATTGATCCTTGTGGTACTCCACTAGTTACAGCCCGCCAACCCGAAAATGACCTGTTTATTTAGATTCTGTTTTCTGTCCGTTAACCAATCCTCAATCCATGCTAGTATATTACCCCCAATTCCATGAGCCCTAATTTTGTGTGGCACATTATCGAATGCCTTCTGAAAATCCAAATACACCACCTCCACTGGTTCCCCCTTATGTATTCTGCTAGTTACAACGTCAACAGATTTGTCAAACATGATTTCCCTTTCATAAATCCGTGTTGACTCTGCCCAATCCTATTATTATTTTCTAAGTGCCCTGTTACCACATCCTTAATAATAGAATCTACAGTGACTGAAATCTGCTAAAAAATAAATAGAAAATGCAGCTTCCACTCCAGTGTTAAAGTCATCCAAACTAGTCTACTTAATTAACACTGTTGATCAGATTTTTAAATGTTCCAGCATTAAGAATAATTACATAGATAAAGTATACCGTCAACATGTGGAATCGGTTTCCCCTTCCTGGAACACATTCATTTCAGTTGCAGCATCCTGCTGACACTTTATAAGGCTGCATTTCCATTAAACTTCAAAGTGAAGTGGCACACACTCATTTTAAAGCTATAACTAAAAATAAGCTTAAAAAATAAGCTTAGCAACCCTAGCTCACATTTTATTTCATTGCAAATTATTTTGCCACCTTCAATTTTAACATGCTGACACAACCACTTGTGATCACAGTGACATTCCATTGGTTCCAGTCGATGCACAACAAACCTCCCTTGCAAATGACTGATCAAAATCTTCACTGGAAGTCAGAAGCACGTCTCTGTCCATCATTTACTTCAGAAACAATTAAAATGAACAACAAAAACTTGTGTTTTTTTCCACAACATTGATACTGCCCTGGCCAGGCAAAACAGGACTATGCAGAAACTGTTTGTGACCCAGAGCCAAGCTTCAAAACCCTATCCCTAACCATCACCAACAGTGCTTATTTCCAGCTCTGCAACGCTGTCCACATACACCCATACCTCAGTCCCTCTGTTGCCAAAAGCCTTAACCACGTTTTTTGCCACCTCAACACTTGATTTCTCTAATTTCCTCCTTGCACCATCCAGAAGACAACATTGACAAAATTCAGCCTCCCATAGCCTGTCCCACAGTAAATCTCAGTCATCCATCATCCCAGTTCTGGCTGAGCTATTCTGGCAGTCCTCAAAAAGGAGTCATCAAAACATAAGACACCGAGCCAAAGGAGGAGATATTAAGATGGGAAAGAGGTAAGTTTTAAGGAGGGTCTTTAAAAAAGAGGGAGATGGAGAGGTCTAGGGAGAAAATTTCAGAGCATGGGCCTAAGCATCTGAAAGCACAGCCATTCATGGTCAACGAAGAGAAGTGGGATGCACAAGTGGCTAGAGTCAGAGGAATGAGAGTTTGGGGGGTTGAGGAGGTTGTAGGGTTTGTGGATGTTACAGAGAGAGGAGCAAGGCAACATAGTGATATAATGATGATAACTTTAAATTTGAAGCAATGGGTGACCTGGGGTCATTGACAGAGGTGATGAGTCAGCTGGGCTTGGTGTGGGATAGGTTCTGGAGAGCAGACTTTTGGATGAACTGAGGTATACAGAAGGTGGAGGATGTGAGGATGGCCTGTAGAGTATTGAACTTGCTGAGCTTGAGAAAGGGATGTATAAGTGTTTCAGAAGCAGATAGTTTTAGGTAGGGCAATCTGAAGGAGGTGCAAGCAGGAGGTCTTTGTAATGGAGGGGATTTGGAGTCAGAAGCTTAGCTCAGGATCGAATAGAATCGCGAAGCTGTGAACATTGTGGTTCAGTCTAAGACGGTGGCTGGGTAGGGGGATGAAATTGGTGGCAGTGGTACGGTGTTTGTGGCGGGGGCCGCAGATGATGTCTTTGGCCTTTCCAATGTTGAAGTGGAGGAAATTGTGATTTCCAGCTTTACCTCTGCTCATTACTGAGAATGCATTATCTGCTGAGCTACCTGTATTTCATTACCTGGCCTGCTTCTGTGGGTTTATTTTCTGTTCATCCACTGGGACTTTTCACTCTACACTCAGCTAGCTCCGATCAGTTTCTGTGGTCAAAAAAATTGTTTGCTGATGAAGCTTTAGAATTAGAGAAAGATTCGCCGGAACTTTCTTTGGGGACATAAAAGAGAAAATATCGGATCGGCTGCCCGTGAAACACCCGGTCCAATTTTCCTTTCTGATCCGATCTTGCTGGTTTCATGCTCCCCAAAGTTGAAAGGTCCACCCCATTATATTTTGGGCCTATTTGTAAGGCTGATGCTGCAGCATAGTGCATTGCTGTACCAACAGAATGCATCATACAAGTGGCAATTTTTAATTCCTGAATTCTCCATGTATTGAATTTCTGATATTATCCATGGCAGGTTACTTTCATCCACAAGTACACTGTTATATTTATATTACCTGGAGCCTCTCAGAGTTTACACTACTGGTGACCTGTCCTTAATAGCTTTCATGATAACAACCAGAGTGAAAAATATAATGCAGGCACTGCTCCACTGTGTCTACCACAATGTGTGATATATTTATATATTTTCAATTTTTTTCCCCATCACCATGGGGGAAAGTAATAAAATCTAGTGCTAATGGATTTATCACCAGCGTTAGATTCACTTGTGTCCACCTAGACTAATATTAAGCCGAATATGTTTCAGATTACAAATTCTAATAAGTTATACTGTCTACTTATAGACTGGTTTTATGCTGTGAACTGATTAAAGATTTTATTGGAGAGTTAAAAATGAAGGTGAGAAGGGATAGTTGGGTTCCTGTTATTAGAAAAGTTGCCTTTTAATTCCCTGATAAATTCCTTTCCTGAACTGCAAAATAATTACTTTTACTGTCCTCTCAGTAAACATGCGAAAGTCCTATTTTACAGCGATAACATCACAGTCGACTCTCACAACAGTCAGTGTGATTTCAGTGCAGCTTTTAATGAAATACTCCATGGAAGGCTCAAAAAATTATGCTTATGTGCCATCTTGGGTATGTGATAGTCCCTTAAATAACAGATTTTGTTTACATGTGTATTTGATAAATGTCTTAATCCACCAACTGATGCCACATGATCATGAATGGTCATCACAGCATTCTTGTCTTTGTCTTTGGAATGCTATGTTGTGTGATGACATGGATGTGCTGGATTATGGAACCCAACAAGACCCAACATTGAGCGAAGTGCTGATTGTAAATAAGGTTTTATAAAAAGGATGTTCTTCTCTCCAAGCAGATAGGTCTTCTACATTTATCACCCAAAAAGTACTTTACATTCAGTGCTCAAAAAATAGGTATGAAACCTTGTGATAGCAACTGTCAGCTATGTGGGACAGTTATTGGTTTACTTTTCCGTGAGAGTGAGTCCCTCTAGTTGTCTCAAGTTCCCCAAGGAGCATACACCACCTGCTACCTAGTGTGTGTTGGGGCAGTTTGTTTCCAGGTCATTGCAAAACCTACACGAACAGAACGATTCCAGGTGACGAGAACTTCCCCATTTACAGCAAGAGCAACCAAAATGGCAAGTTAAAAGAATATTTATGCAGACTTTTTGTAAAATGGCTTCTTTTCAGCGGGGCACTATGTAGAGCTGATTAAAGATACAGAAATAACAGGTACAACATTTTGAATTTAAATATGTTAGATAAAACAGCACCAGAAAATCATAGCAAGGACCAGTTAAGTAGAGATAGGAAGTTGACATCCAGATGCATTCTTCAATGAACTGATGTGTTTCGTCTCTACATAAATGGGTAAAACTGCTGATTGGTTTGTGCATCTCAGTAAGCATGTTATTTTCCCTTACATTGTTTACTTTGCAAATGTACAGTTTCTGTTGAAGTCAGAATGAGGATTCTCCATAATTTGGACTTCATATTTTGATTCCAAATATCTGAAATCTTCAAATGCCAAATTCAAATGTTGAAATTATGCAAAGTTAAAATGACAGCAGTTCTTACCTGTGCTTTTCATTGTAGGTAAAATTAGGACTAATAAATGATAAGGAGCATATATAATAAATTACCACAAAAGAGCCCAATGAGTCACCATGAACAGGCTAAAATTCCAAAGCTGAAATACAAAATGAGACATTTTCAGTCTCCTCTAGTTTCCAAATGCTCTTTAATCAAAATTCATACTCCAGGTTCACAAAACATAGTTCTTGCGAGGATCAGAAACTGAAAATTAAATCTGGTCAGTATAAAAACAATCCTGTAAAAAAAAGACAATAGTGCAGAAAGACAGGAAAAAAATCGTACTACGATACCTGGAAGGAAATCATAAATTTCTCACTCACTAATACATGCGCCTGGAATTTTTTTTTTTGCCTTTTCTTACCCCCTTACATTTATACGGACTGCTGCGGTTCAAGGCGGCGGCTCACCACCACGTTCTCAAGGGCAATTAGGGATGGGCAATAAATGCTGGTGTTGCCAGCGACACCCACATCCCATGAACAAATAGTAAAAAAAACTTTTCATATTTTTCTAGGCTTATTATTGTCTCTGTTGCATATTGTTATGTCCTCTCCAATTTTGCCCCCCATTCCTTTCCTGAAAGTGATGATTCATGCTGGAGCATGGGTCCAAGGGCATCAGCATTCCTCCAGTACTTCACCCATGTGGTCATTCCTGGTGTGTGAGCCTTTCTATTGAGTGTTGGCAGGCTATTAAACAGTGGATGACATGACAGCTAAGTATGATTGTGACTTTATCCAACGTCCAACTACATTTATCTTGATTAGCACAAAACTTCATCAAAAATAAAATAAAAAATTTAAAAAGAAAAATGAAAGCAGTTACTTCCTTCTATTCTTGCTATGTAGTGATACTAGGCAGTGTTTGTTTAATTTATATTACACAGACATATATAGAATGGCTATAAATTTTGACAAGGCATACAGACCGTTGAGAATAAAATGGGTACCAGCTCTATGTCAGTCTATCTCAAACAGCAGCTTTAAAGAAAGCAATGCCAACAATAACGGCAATACTTATATCACAATAAAGCACAGGAGACATAATTAACGCAAAGTTACGGTCAAGTGAACCATATGTATAGGAGTAATTACCACGATCACCGAGTGGATGTCGATCAAACCTATGCACCCTGTAACCTTTCTAGTCTATTTCTGTAGATCAAACAGCTACAAGTGTGGAAATATTCCAACAAATCAATAACTGTCTAACTCCCAATTCTCCTGTTACAAACCCTTCAGTCAATTACAGCCTGATTATACTTCACGGTATTGGTTGGCTATTGAGAGCCATTAGCATTTAACACAAGGCAGTACAGCACAAATCAGTGAGCCTGCTGCATACCAAGGAATGTCTGGGCAGGAATTAGCAATTGGATTAATGTTTTTCAAACCATACCAAAAGATTTAATATGGTTTTAGTGTTAGAAACGGTGAAACAAGGACACACAATGAATTAAAGCAAGGTGATTATCCATTTATTAAGTGGCAGCTTGGTTCAGTTTCGCTTTTGCATTTGAATCAGAAGTTCTGGGTTCAAGTGCTACTCCAGGTGTTGAGTACAACAAATACCAGAAGAAAAGGTACAAATATAGGTGGGCCAGGATCAATAGGATGAAATAAATACATTAGAAGGGGGTGTGACTTCAAAAAAATAAATGAATGAACTAATTCAGGACTCAGCGTGGAAATACATAAGAAAATGGGCAGAAATGGTTCTGGTAGCACAGAAATAAACAGCTGGACAGGAATGGTTTCAGCAGCCAATAAACAAACAAGTGAATGGGAATGATTCAGGCAGCCGAGGAAAAAATCAATATGCACCAGCACCCAATGAGAGCATCAAAAAATTAAAAAGCAGAATGTCATGGGCTCAACGATGCACTAACCACAGCAGTTGATGTTGTACAGATATGCTCAAAGACAGGAAGTGTTTTATGGAACGGTAGCATAGTGGTTATGTTATTGGACGAGTAATCCAGAGGCCTGGACTAAAGATCCAGAGACACGAGTTCAAATCCCAGCATGGCAGCTGGGGAATAAATCTGGAATAAAAAGTTAGTATCAGTAATGGTGACCATGAAAGTATCGGATTGTCGTAACAACCCATATGGTTCACTAATGTCCTTTCCTGGTCTGGCTTATATGTGACTCCAGACCCACAGCAATGTGGTTGACTCTTAACTGCCCTCTGAAATGGCCTAGCAAGCCACTCAGTTGTACACAACCGCTACGAAAAACCATAATAAGAATAAAACCAGACAACCTCGGCACCGGCAAGACCGGCACACCCAGCCCAGTCGACCCGCAAAGTCCTCCTCACAAACATCTGGGGACTTGTGCCAAAATTGGGAGAGCTGTCCCACAGACTAGTCAAGCAACAGCCTTACATAGTCATACACACCGAATCATGTCCTTCAGCCAATGTCCCAAACTCCTCCATCAACATCCCTGGGTATGTCCTATCCCACCGGCAGGACAGACCCACCAGGGGTGGCGGCACAGTGGTATACAGTCGGGAAGGAGTGGCCCTGGGAGTCCGCAACATTGACTCCAGATGGACCCCATGAAGTCTCATGGCTTCAGGTCAAGCATGGGCAAGGAAACCTCCTGCTGATTACCACCTACTGCCCTCCATCAGCTGATGAATCAGTACTGCTCCATGTTGAACACCACTTAGAAGATGCATTGAGAGTAGCAAGGGCACAGAATGTACTCTGGGTGGGGGACTTCAATGTCCATCACCAAGAGTGGCTCGGTAGCACCACTACTGACCAAGTTAGCTGAGTCCTGTGAAGGACATAGCTGCCAGACTTGGCCTGCAACAGGTGGTGAGAGAACCAACGCGAGGGAAAAACCTACTTGACCTCGTCCTCACCAATCTATCTGTCGCAGATGCATCCGTCCATGACAGTATTGGTAGCAGTGACCACCGCACAGTTATTGTGGAGACGAAGTCCCATCTTCGCACTGAGGGCACCCTCCATCGTGTTGTGTGGCACTACCACTGTGCTAAATGGGATAGATTCAAAACTGGGCTTCCATGAGGCACTGTGGGCCATCAGCAGCAGCGGAATTGTATTCCACCACAATCTGTAACCTCATGGCCTGGCATATCCCTCACTCTACCATTACCATCAAGCCAGGGGACCACCCCTGGTTCAATAAGGAGTGTAGAAGAGCATGCCAGGAACAGCACCAGGCCTATCTAAAAATGATTTGCCAACCTGGGGAAGCTGCAACACAGGGCTACGTGCATACTAAAAAGCGGAAGCAGCATGCTATAGACAGGGCTAAGCGATCCCACAATCAACAGATCAGATCAAAGATCTGCAGTCCTGCCACATCCAGTCGTGAATGGTGGTGGACCATTAAACAACTAACGGGAGGAAGAGGCTCCATGAATATCCCCTTCCGCAATGATGGCGGAGCCCAGCACGTGAGTGCAAAAGACAAGGCTGGAGCATTTGCAACCATCTTCAGCCAGAAGTGCCGAGTGGATGATCCATATCGGCCTCCTCCCGAGGTCCCCACCATCACAGAAGCCAGTCTTCAACCAATTCGATTCACTCCATGTGATATCAAGAAACAGCTAAGCGCACTGGATACAGCAAAGGCTATGGGCCCGAAAACATCCCGGCTGTCATGCTGAAGACTTGTGCTCCAGAACTAGCTGTGCCTCTAGCCAAGCTGTTCCAGTATAGCTACAACACTGGCATCTATCCGACAATGTGGAAAATTGCCCAGTTATGTCCTGTCCACAAAAAGCAGGACAAATCCAATCCGGCCAATTACTGCCCCATCAGTCTACTCTCAATCATCAGCAAAGTGATGGAAGGTGTCGTTGACAGTGCTATCAAACGGCACCAATAACCTGCTCACCGATGCCCTGTTTGGGTTCCACGAAGACCACTTGGCTCCTGACCTCATTACAGCCTTGGTCCAAACATGGACAAAAGAGCTGATTTCCAGAGGTGAGGTGAGTGTGACTGCCCTTGACATCAAGGCAGCATTTGACCAAGTGTGGCATCAAGGAGCCCTAGTAAAATTGAAGTCAATGGGAATCAGGGGGAAAACTCTCCACTGGCTGGAGTCATACCTAGCACAAAGGAAGATGGTTGTGGTGATTGATGGTCAATCATCACAGTCCCAGGACATCGCTGCAGGAGTTTCTCAGGGCAGTGTCCTAGGCCAAGCCATCTTCAGCTGCTTCATCAATGACCATCCCTCCATCACAAGGTCAGAAGTGGGGATATTCTCTGATGACTGCACAGTGTTCAATGCCATTCGCAACTCCCCAGATAATGAAGCAGTCTAAGCCTGCATGCAACAAGACCTGGACGACATTCAGGCTTGGGCTGTTAAGTGGCAAGTAACATTCACGTCACACAAGTGCCAGGCAATGATTATCTCCAACAAGCGAGAGTCTAACCAGCACCCCTTGACATTCAACAGCATTAAAATAGCCGAATCCCCCACCATCAACATCCTGGGGTCACCATTGACCAGAAACTTAACTGGACCAGCCACATAAATACTGTGGCAACAAGAGTAGGTCAGAGGCTGGGTATTCTGTGGCGATTGTCTCACCTCCTGACTCCCCAAAGCCTTTCCACCATCTACAAGGCACAAGTCAGGAGTGTGATGGAATACTCTCCACTTGCCTGGATGAATGCAGCTCCAACAACACTCAAGAAGCTCGACACCATCCTAGACAAAGCAGCCCGCTTTATTGGCACCCCATCCACCAACTTAAACATTCACTCCCTCCATCACCAGCATACTGTGGCTTCCGTGTGTACCATCTACAAGATGCACGGCAGCAACTCGCCAAGGCTTCTTCCAGTACAGCTACAACACTGGCATCTATCCGACAATGTGGAAAACTGCCCAGGTATGTCCTGTCCACAAAAAGCAGGACAAATCCAATCCGGCCAATTATCGCCCAAACCCGCGACCTCTACCACCTAGAAGAACAAGGACAGCAGGCGCATGGGAACACCATCACCTGCAAGTTCCCCTCCAAGTTACACACCATCCTGACTTGGAAGTAATTTGCTGTTCCTTCACCATCGCTGGGTCAAAATCCTGGAAATCCCTCCCTAACAGCACTGTGGGAGTACCTTCACCACACGAACTGCAGCAGTTCAAGGTGGTGACTCACCACCACCTTCTCAAGGGCAACTAAGGAAGGGCAACTAAGGATGGGCAACAAATGCTGGCCTTGACAGTGACACCCACATCCCATGAACGAATAAAAAAAGAATGATTGGTGATGTAAGAAAACTACTAGGCACTTGGTCTGAGTATTAAACAAGGCTTTAATCAACTGTTTTTCAACATGGAGATCTAGTTGTGTCCTTCACTAGTTCCTGTTAAAGAATGTCCTGGGCAAGCTGGGCCCATGCCCGAATATTTATACTCTCCCTGGACAGCGCCACCAGCAGGCCGCCCAGTATTATTTCATAAGTCATTTCCACATGAATGACAAGATTCATGTCATTTGGGTCTTGGAAATTTTAAGCCATTCAATATGCTTTGCAGTTGATGGACATATGGATGCATCACCTTGCAAACATTGACATAAAAGCTATTTTCCACGAGGCATGGGTGTTATCATTCCTTCCCATGGAATACCCACTGAGGTTGTTTTCCATTACTGATGCCACTTGACTTTCTTGCAAGGTTCATCCTGGTATATGGATGGCTGAGCACTTGAAGAAAACTGAAATGATAAAAATAATGTAATCTAGTTTCATGTTTCTCCCCTAGCCTTATCATATCTGAAATGGGATCACACAGTGAAAACATTTAATTCCATGTTCAAGAAAACAGGAATTTCAAACCGCCTTATCATAATGCTTCTAGCTTCTCACATTGGTCCTTCATATTAGCTTCAAAAAAGATAAGTATCAGAAAAAATCAGCCAATGTAATTGAAATTATTTTAAAACACCACCACTGTTCCACTCTCATCTTAGCTTTCATCTATTTATATCTGCTTTCATCTTATTTCTGCTTTTGGAAACAAGGATCTGCTACTGAAAAAGGTTGCTTCTTGGCCCACACTATTATATCCATATTTTGTTCTTATGGATTAAACAAGCAAGTGGCTGTAAATGTAATTAAAACATTCTAAATATATTTCATTTCTGTAAACTTGACTTTATATTTGTACAGTTTAGCTAGCTACAAATAACTCTTACATTTATATAGCACCTGAACAGGTCAATGGGTCTCAGAGCACTTCACTCGAAGAGCTACTTTTTGCAGTGACTACTGTTACTTAGGCAAACATGGCAGCAACATCCTGAAAACAGCACTGAGAAGCATTTGTTATTAAGTGGTATTGTTTGAGAGAAGATTATTGGCCAGGACACCAGGAGAATCCCTGCTCTCCTTCAAAATGTACCATGAAATCATCAAAGTCCAGCTGAATGAGCAGAAAAGGCAAATGATTTAATGTCTTATCTGAAGAATGCCACTATCAACAATGCAGTACTGAGGAAATGCTGCATTATCAATCTAGATTATTACCTTAAACTTTGGTATAGAGCTATGAATCCACAATCTTCTGACACAGATGAGAATACTACCAAACGAACCATGCTGAGACTAATACAGTGCGACGCTGTAAATCCAAACAGTTTGGGAAACCACCATATTCTGATAAGTGAATCATTTGGAAATTCTATTGCACATCAATTCCAATGTTGATAACATAATTATACATGCAAGGAATTCCATGGATCTTATGGACAAGTGATGAAAAAATGAGCAGCTTATCACTGTACCATGTTCCATTTGAGCATCCTAAAATTATGTTTTTCTATGTTATCGAACAGTCACAAAGGTTTTTTATTACTGCAGACATAATGCTAAATAATATGACAAGAACACCAGAAGTGCCTCACACCAGACTCCCTCAGTTGTATTCGTTCATTACATTTTGGAGTTTGTTTTTAGTTGGAGTGTAAAGACTACCAAAGCCCTCAACACCCAATGGTCCAATTCTTACTGAAGAGGACTAATGACAAGGAGACGTGTCCATGAGATTTTGATGTCAGGCACCATACCCAACATTTGTGTTTGTATAACATTCAAATTAGAATATGGCGCAGTACAGCTGTGAAAAGGCGAGTTGCAGAGGCCACAAGAATGTAAGTGAATGAAATTAAAAGTTCTGTTTGGTGCCATTGGAGGTGTTTTGCTGAGTTTAGGGTTGATTCATATTCTAGGGTACGGCAGAAGGAACGTTACTTTGCATTGCAATACCTGACCCGGCAGTGCTTGATGACATTAATGGTTGCTTGAAATGGCAAATTCTTCCATTCTTTACCATTCACATTTCTCCCCTTCCTCAGCACAAGAATTTATTCCAATGTAAGAACAAATGGAAAGTGAACTTAATCTTCTTTTAGTGGGCTTGACTTTACTGAGTTCATGGTGGGACTTGGTGTTTAAGCTGTTGCTTAAATTTACATGGCTGTAAAATCTGGTTCGAAAGTTGCATCTTTTTATGATCTCCAATCCTGAAGTGCAACTTAAAAACTGTTTTGCCAACCAATGGCTAACTGGCATGAAACTAATTCTGGCCATACAGATATAACCAATATAACTTCTGTATTGCCACATCCATTGGGGTTATTTTTAAGTGTTATGAAACATCACAAACCTTTGTATGATGACATAAATACTGGCTTAGACCTTCGGACTGGAGCAGCTCTCCAGCTGGGGGCTTCATGGAAGTGATGCCAACTTCCCTACCACTGGACCGTATGTATGCTGGAGGCAGGCCAGAAACCTACCGCAGCAAACCTTCACGGGAAGAAGGCGACAGCCTCTGAACTGCCTGAAAATTCTAAGCATTTTTTTCTTCAAATGTTCTTGCTGGTGCTCCTAGGAACTGTGCAGAGTCACACAGAGAGTGACTGCACACACCACTTTTGTGAAGAAACCTCGGAGGTGCCCTCACTAACCTTTGAGCACTGGGTGCCAGGGCCTAACAGATTGCCCTAACATCCAAACAGGAAAATGTGGCAGAGGCTGCGTTTCGCTCATTTCAATATGTTGTGCATGCGCTGCTCACGGACGAGTGGCGCACTTTATGCTGTTGGATTGACCCTCCAGAAAAGGGGGGAGGATTGGAAATGGCACAGCATGTTCCTGTGCAGTTTTCTGGCCCCATTCTGCTCTGCATCCCCCTTCCCTCTGATTTACTCTAACACCAGCAGGATGGTTTGAAATATAGAATCATAGAATGGTTACAGCACAGAAGGAGGCCATTCAGCCCGTCGAGCCTGTGCCAGCTCTCTGCAAGAGCACTTGAGCTAATCCCACTCCCCCGCCCTTTCCCTGTAGCCCTGCAAATTTTTTCCTTGAGGTACTTAGACAGTTCCCTTTTTAAAGCCACAATTGAGTCTGCCTCCACCACCCTTTTAGGCAGTGCATTCCAGATCCTAACCATTCGCTGAGTAAAACAGTTTTTCCTCATGTCGCCTTTGGTTCTTTTGCCAATCACCTTAAATCTGTGTCCTCTCGTTCTCGACTCTTCTGCCAATAGGAACAGTTTCTCTCTATCTACTCTGTCTAGACCCCTTCATAATTTTGAACACCTCTATCAAATCTCCTCTCAACCTTCTCTGCTCTAAGGAGAACAACCCCAGCTTCTCCAGTCTATCCATGTAACTGAAGTCCCTCATTCCTGGAATCATACTCATAAATCTTTTCTGCACCCTTCCTAAGGCCTTCACATCCTTCCTAAAGTGCGGTGCCCAGAATGGGACACAATACTCCAGTTGAGGCCGAACCAGTGTTTAAAAAGGTTCATCATAACTTCCTTGCTTTTGTACTCTATGCCTCTATTTATGAAGCCCAGGATCCCGTATGCTTTTTTAACCACTTTCTCAACCTACCCTGCCACCTTCAATGATCTGTGCATATATACCCCCAGGTCTCTGTTCATGAACCACCTTTAGGATTGTACTCTTTCGTTTATATTGCCTCTCCTCGTTTTTCCTACCAAAATGTATCACTTTGCACTTTTCTGTGTTGAATTTAATCAGTCACGTGTCCGCCCATTTCATCAGCCTTGTCTATGTCTTCTTGAAGTCTATCACTATCCTCCTCACTGTTCACTATACTTCCAAGTTTTGTGTCATCTGCAAATTTTGAAGTTATGCCCTGTACACCCAAGTCCAAGTCATTAATATATGTCATGAAAAGCAGTGGTCCTAGTACTGACCCTGGGGAACACCACTGTATACCTTCCTCCAGTCCAAAAAACAACCGTTCACCACTACTCTCTGTTTCCTGTCACTTAGCCAATATCGTATCCATGCTGCCACTGTCCCTTTTATTCCCTGGGCTTCAACTTTGCTGGCAAGCCTATTATGTGGCACTTTATCAAATGCCTTTTGGAAGTCCATGTACACCATGTCATTGCCCTCATCAACTCTGTTACCTCATCAAAAAACTAGATCAAGTTAGTTAAACATGATTTGCCTTCAACAAATTCACACTTGTCCAAGTGACTGTTAACTTTGTCCCTGATTATCGTTTCTAAAAGCTTCCCCTCTACCGAGATTAAACTGACTGGCCTGTAGTTGCTGGGTTTATCCTTACACCCTTTTTTGAACATGTGCAATTCTCCAGTCCTCTGGCACCACCCCTGTATCTAAGGAGGATTAGAAGATTATGGTCAGTACCTCCGTGATTTCCTCCTTAAACTTCCCTCAGCATCCTTGGATGCATTTCATCCGGTCCTGGTGATTGACATTGCAATATCACAAAGCATCCTGTACAGTCCACCAACATTTAATGGGGAGAAAATCTAAAGAATGAAATTGCTCCTCAATGTTACTACACAGCAATGCTGAACTATGGATAAGGAACACCTGTTATAACGCTTTAATTCCTGATGAAGACTGTCACTCCAAACCACTCACTGTGAGTGTGACTTGTTTCCAACTGCCAGTTTGATGTCTAATAGTCATCCTCTTGCCGTGTCTGTGTTTGAACAAACCAGTCAACGTAGAGGTCAACATCACCTCAAAGAATCATGGACATGCTCTGATTCGTGCTGCTTACCTTTCCAAATGACCTCTGTGCCAACAGAAAATACGAGTAAACAAATGGTGAGTGAAGGGAAAAATATTAAATTATGAGGTTTTCATTCTGTATTCCGTGCAATTGTGAAACAAAATAATAAATTGTACTGTACTTCTATTTTCTGTGCTTTGTGGAAAGAAAGTTCAGGATCCATTTATCATAATTCTGTGAAGGCTGCTGCTGAATATGTAACAAGCAATATCAGTATGACTTTTCAGTTCTGTTGGACAGACTATAATTTACAGCGAGTTTTCAGAGAAAAGGCCAGTGACAACATTGTTTGTTTAGATTTTGCTCAAAAATACAATCACCACCAGCAGAGTCCTGACCTCTAAATGAATCATATGCATCTGGCGGAAGAGGCTCCATATTTACTAATAAGTGAAAGGGAGTGTTGGCACTTTGGCAGCAGAAACTTTTTTTCAACATTTAAAATGAAGTCCCCCTATCGATGAATTTAATCAACCATCAAATTTCAGGAGTTCATTATAATATATGAAAAAAACCAGATTATTTAATTTCTTTCAGAAATGCAGTAAAACCCAGTTGCGATCCCCTGTTTTCTTTAAATTTATTTAATACATTTACAGGGGTTTCCATGGCACTGCATGATTTAGATGAGGAAGACTAGTTTATGAAGGGATAATAAATGCAGCAGCAACATCTGAAGAATTCTGTCACTAACCAGTTGTAAGGAATAGCTTTAAGATCCAAAAATGCAGTTTTAATTCTTATGGAACAGCGAAATAAACTGAAGAAATGCAGCTGGAAATGGATGGCAGGAATATCAGCAAGGTCAGATAACAAGCTCAAAAGACAAATGGCCGAGGCCAGGTCACAGAAGTGATGAGGAAGTCATAAAATGCAAGACAACATGAACCAGAAAGTCATGAAATATTCTTAAAGAAACATAACAAGACCTTTAGAACAGAGATACGGAGGAAAATGACCTCATGAGGCTGTGAAGGGCTCTCCCTTGTAATTGAACAATGGGATGGGTAAAAATGATTGCCACCAGGCAATCACCAGCCCATCGAAATAAAGTATAAAATAGGGGACCGAGAAGGAAATAGTCAGACAGCTAGGGGCGAAGGCTTCCTCGAGGTGGAAATCAATGCTGGCTTATGCCTAACACCATGGTCAAGTTTAGCCTCTGAGGTGGATCAATGTTGGCTGATGGCCTAACACCACCAACAGCTCGAGGGATGACCCAAAGGAAGTGACTACTGCTGCAGGGATCCGCTGACCCAAGGCCTCCATGCTGTCTTATCGGGCATCTAACCGTCTTGTCATGGCATTCCGCTTCAGGGGTCATAGATTGCTCTCTACTGTCACGGGTTGTATGTCTATTATACTTATCTTAACCACATGTAACATCTGATTATGTTTTGAAAATTAGCTCTTCAATAAAATACCTGAAAACTCTTAAGACCCTTTGGATATCTGTGTGTGACCTGTGATCCAAATCTTACACAATGATGGAGCAAGCATGTGGTTAAGCGATAGTATCCCCACCTCTGAGTCAGAAGGTGCAGGGTTCAAACCCCATTCCAGGCAGTCCTTGCGAGTGGAAAGCAAATCTCCGGCTCTGAATTCTGGGTTGACATCAGCGGGATACATCTGTCCAGTGGGTATGGGTGTCCTCTCTCATTGTATGGGTTTGGGAGGTCACAAAACCCCCCTGCCATACAAGACAGGCTGTTTCAGAGCTTGTTCGTTAGCAGACAGGGAACGGAGAGTAGGAATAAATGGGTCTTTTTTGGGGTGGCAGGTGGTGACTAGTGGAGTACCGCAGGGATCAGTGCTTGGGCCCCAGCTAGTCACAATATATATCAATAATTTGGATGAGGGAACCAAATGTAATATTTCCAAGTTTGCTGATGACACGAAACTAGGTGCGACTGTGAGTTGTGAGGAGGATGCAAAGAGGCTTCAAGGTGATTTAGACAAGTTGAGTGAGTGGGCAAATACATGGCAGATGCAGTATAACATGGATAAATGTGAAGTTATCCACTTCGGTAGGAAAAACAGAAAGGTAGAGTATTATTTAAATGGTGATAGATTGGGAAATGCTGCTGTACAAAGGGACCTGGGTGTCCTTGTACACCAGTCACTGAAAGCAAACATGCAGGTGCAGCAAGCAGTTAGGAAGGCAAATGGTATGTTGGCTTTCATTGCAAGAGGATTTGAGTACAGGAGCAAGGATGTCTTACTACAGTTATACAGGGCCTTGGTGAGACCACACCTGGAGTACTGTGTGCAGTTTTGGTCTCCTTAACTAAGAAAGGATATACTTGCCATAGAGGGAGTGCAGCAAAAGTTCACCAGACTGAATACTGGGGTGGCAGGACTGTCGTATCAGGAGAGATCGGGTCGACTAGGCCTGTATTCACTAGAGTTTAGAAGGATGAGAGGGGGGTCTCAGTGAAACGTATAAAATTCTGACAGGGCTAGACAGATTGGATGCAGGGCGGATGTTTCCCCTGGCTGGGAGGTCTAGAATGAGGGGTCACAGTCTCAGGATACGGGGTAGGACATTTAGGACTGAGATGAGGAGAAATTGCTTCACTCAGAGGGTGGTGAACCTGTGGAATTCTCTACCACAGAAGGCTGTGGAGGCCAAGTCACTGAATATATTTAAGGAGATAGATAGATAGATTTCTAGACACAAAAGGCATCAAGGGGTATGGGGAGAGAGTGGGAATATGGTATTGAGACAGAGGATCAGCCATGATCGTGTTGAATGGCGGAGCAGGCTCGAATGTCCGAATGGCCTACTCCTGCTCCTATTTTTCTATGTTTCTATGATTCTTGTGAACACATTTTTGCCACCACCACAACTTCCCCTTTATTAGTGAGTTGCATTTCTTTAAAAACTGCTCCCTTTGCATTTAACAGCCCTTGCGCCTCCCACCACCAAGTATACCACAGATTCTCATATGGCAGTGGCCTAAAAGAAATGGTGGAGGGGGTGGGGGGAAGGTAAGTGTGGAAAAATTTGCTGCAGCTCACCATCGGAGCTGTAGGTTCAAGTGACCCTGTGTCATGAGTCAGTTCAGTACCATTTTTGGAAATCTTCCAAAATTAGATGCAAAGATCACTACAACAAAATGCAGAAAGTAGATTTTTTATGTCGGGATGAACTACAATCTATTACTGAAAGGGTGACTACTTCAAAAGTAATGCAGTATGCATGAAACTTTGGGCTATTTGATAATTGCATTATTATCATGCCATGTTTATTTTTAAAATAGTAATTTCTGTCTCTTCACTGATTTATGAGGTAGTGCAGCTTTCACGTTTGTAGAAATTTAATAGCCTCATTAAGTAATCTTGTGTACTATAGACCTATGGGAGATGAAGTTCTTACATTTGCTAATTACAGCAAAAATGTCAGCATGAATACGTACCGGGGAATACCACTTTACGCGAGGATGCTTTTCACCAAATTTATGGGCAGAGAAATTTCATCCCCAAGATTCCCACGTCTTGATAATTCCTCCAAATGATATTGTAATAGGATGAAGACAGTGTACTGTGTTGCTATTCCGCTACCAACCATGCTGCCATGGGAAGGCGGCAAGCAGAGGTCAGCTGCTGCCCTACAGGTAGGAGAATGCGAAGGAGAGGGAAAATTATACAGGACCTTTCTTATGCAGTTTGAGTGACACTGGCTGCATGGGCCTAGGCAGGTGTATGTAAAGTAAGCAACCACACACGAAAGGTCATCGACCTGAAACGTTAACTCTGTTTCTCTCTTCACAGATGCTGTCTGACCTGCTGAGTATCTCCAGCATTTTCTGTTTTTATTTCAGATTTCCAGCATCTGCAGTATTTTCTTTTTGTAACCACACACATTTGTTTTTTTCAGGAAGATCCCATTTAAAAGTTGCCTCCAATTGTATGTATTCATGTGTGTGCATCAAGAATATGAGTTTACTTTCCATTCGTCCCCATGGGGAAGTGCTCTGGGGCTTTACTCCTTGCCTCCTCAGAACCGTGCAGTTGAGACCAACATCTTGGCAGAAAATCCATGCCCAATGAGGAAAGCCTGAGTATTTCCATACAATAAAAGTTTAAGAAACCAGCTGTTAAAATTCTGAAATATGCAAGGTTTTGATTATTTAGCATAGTGTTGTCCAAAACATTAGTCACTAGCTACAGGTTATTGGGAAACCAGATATGGCTAATTGCATTGCTCATTAGTAAATTAAAAAATAATAAATACCAGCGTTGGCATGTGAACTCAATACTCATATTTGCATGGCAAATTAATGTGAACTTTAACCTTTTTGTGCATTTGTTGGTAAAATGATAAGGCATAAAGCAAAGCATGCAAGGGTTTTTTGATCATTGAGTGCTTTATTTTCTTAGTTTTCAAATAGCAGTAGATGTTTGTTAAGTAAATATATACGTGAAGTACATTTACCTGTAATGTGTGAGTGTAAGATGTTAGTGCATGTGGCTAAGAGGGTGTCATTGTAGCCACACCTGTGGCTACTCAGCAATTTCTATTGGACAACACTGGTTTAGAGAATTGTTCACTGAGAATGATTAAATTCTTGTCGCTAAACAAAAAAGGAATTCTTGCAGTAAAAACTAAATATGGAGGATACAAGACCAATGCAATCCTCTGAATTATTGTATTACTTGATCTGAGAGACTTAGAACGTGTGTCTTAGAAAAATGACATTCCTTTAAAACAGGCATAAACAGGATTTATCAAATTGTTTGACTCCCGCAGATTATCATGCCCCTTGCATTACACTACATTATTGAACATTTTGAGTTTTATTTTTTTTAAACTTTACCTTGGCACCCCACTGAAACCTGACCATAACTAGAGTCTATAATGTGGACTACATTACAGCCATGACTACAATTCAAAAGTACTTCAATGGCTGTAAAGCGCTTTGGGACGTCCTGAGGTCGTGAAAGGCGCTATATAGATGCAAGTCTTTTTTTTCTTTCTTACTGAATATTTATTGGCTAAACAGAGGGCATCGCCAGGGCTCCATGAAGCACTTTATGGTTGAAGTGTGATTCTTAGCACTGACTTGATGTTCAGTCACTCTGGGATGCTAAACAGCAAAGAATGTGATCAGCCACACGAAAACAGAGTCTTCCATCCATCACAAGATTGGAGAAGGGTGAAGTGAGAGGCAGAAAAGAGAAAGAAGGGGCAAGGAAAGAGGGAGGGAAGAACGGATGAGAGAATGACAGTAAAATTAATTTATTTTGGTCTTTGAACACGTGGTTACAGTATTTGGAGAGTTTTGTTTCTTTGTAATTTATTGAACTGTACTATAAATGCAGTCTTTGATGTCAAATGAGCTCATTTTCAGCCAATTGACAAAAATGCTCTCTAGCTTTATAACTGGGAGTGCAGTGAATGAAACACATAGGAAATGGATTTTGGAGTGCTATAAACAGCACACACAGGAATTATAGCCCCAGATTTTGTGTCTACATTTGTCATTGCACACAAAATGGAAGAATGTACAAGCCTGGTTGTATATAGTAAATAATTTAGGAATTTCACTTTCTGTTCTTCAAGAAAAACATTCACTTTTCATAAGCAAATCAATTTTAATTTAGTTCAAATGAGCTCAGCAATAGTAAGGAAGCAATGAAAGAGAAATGCATCCATTCAGTCAATCACAGCAGCTTTGGTTAGCTCCTGATAATGATTAATATGAAGCAAATATTTTTATTAGCTGCTATTATTACTGACCATAACACTTAACAATGTTACTTTGATTTATCCAATCATACTAATATATCACAGTTGATAATTAATTGTGAAATATTTGAATTTGTTGTGCGGCTGGTACTAGATGGGTCGTGTAGTGACCAACCTCACATAGCTTGACATAGATTTTTAATCTTCAAAAAAATCTATCTTTTAAAGTAAAAAAGGGTTTGAAACTTAACCAGAATGCAACTTTTTAACATAAAATTCTAAATTTCCAAGAGCTGTCGGATGGGGAATTCTTCTGGACTTGCCTAGGAGTACATGTGTTTGTCGATGCCAAAGGTCAGGGGATCCACCATTTTGAAAGGCTGTATACAATTTTCAATTTGATGCCTTCCCTCTGATTTTATGTGCCACAGGGACAGAGGAAGGGAAGGAAATACTTCAAAAAAAACTTGGCCTTGACATTACACTGATATTAGTATAAAAATGTGTTTGCATGAAATTCTTCTATCCACTACTTTAATATTTATATTAAAATGGCAGATAAAGAATATTCATACAAATGAATTGTACTCCTAAGAAACACAGATTAGGCAATTTTGGGCCTACAGCCTCCATTTATTAATTTTAATAATTGAGAGTTCTTTTCCTCAATTGAGGTGCCCAATTACAAAATGGACCATTAAGATTTTGTATAGTGCAATTTCAAAGTATCTGCTTTTCAATATTTTAGAAATTAAGCAGAAATTCTTCTTTAAGTACTAAAGTAAAGTTTGAAAGGAAACCCAACATAAAGAGAACAGAAGACCAGAGTTTGTTGCAAAGGATGAAGTGAATGTAATTTTCAAAATTCCAATACACTTTTTTCCCCCTTTCTATCACCATGCCAGAGATGTCAGTTACTCCCAGACCTCTGACTACCTGAGCGAGAGGTACATGACAGCAGTCCAAGATGACACTGTCCTCTGATTTTTTGTTTGTCACTAAGTGAAAGCACTTCGCTACCATATGAACCACTCCCGAAGATGAAAAACTCACTTTATTGGCCCAGTAATTCCGGGCCCAACACGTGAGTACGGACGGGGTACTCATGCGTGGGCCCGATGGAAGTGCTGGTTTTCAGCATGCACAGCGCATGCGCGGAAAACCGGCATTTCCTGTCCTCTGAACCAAGGGGTTCAGAGGACGAACGCGTGCGCGCAGGAGTCTGCGCGTGTGCGCTGAAATTCCTTTTTTTCCCCACAGGTTTGCGCGTGTGTAAGGGCCTCTCCTTTTTACGAATGTAAAAAGGAGACGTAAGGACTTCATTCTTTAAGGTAAGTGGTCTATTACTTAAAATTATAACATTTTTTCCACAGCTTTATTGTTTTTAAGGACTTTACAGTAAGATAAGTGTAGTTTTAGACCCGATTTTAAAAAAAATTATTTTTTTCAAAAATTTGATTAATTGTTTAAAATAGTTTTTTAAAGTTATTTATAGTTTATTTAATTATTGGGATGTTTTTTAAAATTTTATTTAAAGTTAAACTAGTCTTTTGGGCGCCCGTACTTTTCATGAGTTTGACAATTCTTACTATCAAACTCATGAATGAAGTTTCCCCTCCCGATTGGCTGCACAGTGCTCACCTGATCCCAGCTGGCACATCGAACTAACTACGCTGCTGGATCAGGTAAGCACATCACGCCGACAGCTGAACCGGGCCAGTGACAGGAATTCCAAGCAGGCCCAGGCTTCAGATGTCGGCGCGCCAGGTGAGTGCACATCGGGGGCTTGCACGCGCGGCAAGCCCCCGAACCTAATTTCTGGGCCATTAAGTAAGCGGGAGTGAACGTCCACGTTCCACATCACATTATAGTGCCAATGTTCTGTATCGCTCCAGTAAAACAGTTTTCAAGTGGAAGGAGGGCAGAAGTTTGTTGCTATCCAATGAACCATCCTGAATGTGAATGGATAAAAAAAACATACCTTTGGGAACTACTTGTAGGTTCCAGTATTTTCTAATGATATGCATCTATAAAAATTAAAATGACTGGAGAATGCTGAAAGTCTTGCCCCGATTTTAACTTGGCGCAGGAATCAGGTGGGCAGGAGCCGGTACAGGCGGTAAACTGTCCTGACCTTGGCAGCAAGAGGCCCAGGTGATTTCAACCGCAGACAGGTGCCCGCCCAAAGCCATTGGGAAGCAGCAGCTGGCTGATGGGCAGGAGCAAAATGTCAGGTGACAAGAAGGCTCAACACGAAACGAACGAATGGTTCCCTGCACTCAAGTAAGTCGTGGACAGGCGGTTTCGATGAGGCTCACAATCGAGAAAGAAGGGAGCCCATAGCAGGGGAGGCCTAAACTTTCCTTGTGGGGCCCACCTGGTAGATCTCCTGGGCGATTTTAACTCCCCTCCCACCTTGTTTCAGCCAGACGGGCAGGATTAAATTCAACCAATTCCATCTCAGAATTAGATTTTGACAAATTAACCACTGATCAACTGTGACAAGGTACAAGCTCTCAGCATGACATAAAGTGTTTCTTATTGTGCTTTGAAAGCAATTTTTTCCATTGACTACTCAGAATTATTTCAGGATTTTGCCGGCCTTCCTGTTGAATTGCACACGGCTTATGCATAATATATTCACAGTGTCACTCAGATGTGAAAGGTCCTCATGAAATCAGAGCTAAAGCTAACATTTCAAGTGGGCTTATAAAGCTTATGTCATCTGGAGTGCAGCTTGTTCAAGCCTGTGCCTGTGTTAAGGGTTACATTATTAAGGGCAACATCGCAAAGGTAGAGATATTTTCCATTGACTGAGTTGAATATTTATCTAATCCTAAAAGCATAATGATGAATTCCAAGCAGAGTATTGACCAAGCAGTATGTTATTGAAGGTTATTCCAACACAACAGTGACTTCAAGACAGAAAATGCCTTCACCTGACAGCTTTATTTTACTCAGGTAAGGCAGAAATAAAAGTGCTGAAACAATTCCTAATTGAAGCTCCTTACTAAACAATATTTGATCTAAAAGAACAATATCAAACATAGTAAACGCTAGAATAAAGGCTTAGATAAAAATGAGGCAACCACCTTTTATAAATTCACACTATACCAGAATTATTATGTGGGAAAAATTGTGCCATCGGCCAGTATTGTTATTTTTAGAGTATGCTGTTCTTTGTACTTGAAGAATTAAGCTCACCAGAACATGCGGCATTCAATTCTGCTGTCGCTTTAAATCTTAGGAATGATATCATTTGTACGTGTCCCTGTTTTCCACTCATTAAACCAAGGTAAATTGCTTTGGAGTCTACCAACGGTTATGAATTATGATCAGCTTAACAATATTACTCTCCTGCAGGGAAGTCAGGAGGGGGAGATGCAATCACATTTTTTAAAGGGGGAATAAAAGGCTGCTGGCACCACTGATTTTCATGGGGAGAGGGGTTTCATTCTGGCCTGGGAATAATCCAGAGCTTCCTAATCCCTAAAACATGCTCCCAATAAAGCATGTTCAAAAACAAAAGCTATCCCCTTCCACAAAAGCTGCCTAGAAGGATGGAGACCAGGATATCAAGTCACCATTGGGGTAGAAAATTTGACTTTATTTATTTTTTTTAAATGGCAAAGAATATTTATTTATGTAAATATATATCATGGCATGGAGTCAAGTCCAAGTGTAATTTTCAGGCGAAGTGGGGTTAGATGTCAGGGGATAATTGGACCAGGGCACCTGGAATTAATTCAGTTCGTATTTTAAATTAAATTTATATTTCAATTATAAATTTCAATGTTCACGCTTATAATATAAACTGCATGTGTAAACTTGACACACTATAATTACACTTCCTACCAGTGGAGGCTCTTCAGTGCCTCCACTGGGGGAATCTGTAATTACAGTATGACAAGCTTATATGGGCAGTTTTCATTATAAATGTGGGCAAAGGAATTTGTATTGGAAAAAAGTTGATAGGAAGTGTGCACAGATGTAAGATTCTCAATATATTTCTAGTGCCACAGGAGAGCGACTAGTGAGACGATATGTTGTTTAATAGGGCAGCAGGATTAGACTGTTGTTTATGACTGAGAATGTGAAATTATATCCTAGTTTTTGTAAGAATCACAAATTGAAGGTCTTCTGTAACTAAGGGAAGACATTTGGTAAGCATGAAGAACTCACTTTGTGGAGCATTGGTAGTGGAATTCCACGTTCAACTGTTGTGCTGCACATCACATTAAAGCTCCAATGTTCTGCATCATCCCAGTAAAAATGTTTTCAGGAGGAAGGAGGGCAGAGGTTGGCTGCTATCCAGTCGGAAGGCGGGCAGAAGTTGGCTGCTATCCAGTCGGAAGGCGGGCAGAAGTTGGCTGCTATCCAGTCGGAAGGCGGGCAGAAGTTGGCTGCTATCCAGTAGACTAGATTATTTAAACAAAGCCCTCACTTTGCCCTGCATGGACAATTATACCATGGCCCAATTATTTCCTGCCCTGTATCCTCGCTTCATCAGGAGAGATCATTTGGTTTTGACTGTGTGCGCAATGCTATGGGAGATCAACCAGTAATATAATTACAATCTTCTGCATGTATGCACTTCCTGTCTGGATCACTTGACTTCCTATTGTCATATTTTTATCACTTGTTATTTTTATACAAACACAAACTTATTAAAGGCAAGGTGTAACATTTTGCTCAAAATGCAAAAGGTGCCCATGTAAAAACACTTGGGTTACACTACCCTTTAATAAATATGTATATGTGTAAAAGTAGCAAGTTGGCAGTTGACGACCCCATAAACAACTAACATCCACAAAACAGAAAAGGGGCCTGAGATTACTGTAGGAGTCTGGAGGTGGTTAAAAGCTGGGGTGATTGCATCATCTTTTTGTGTTGAAGACCAAATGTAGTTTCTGATTAACATGTTAATAAATAACTACAAATCAAGAAAAGAGAGATTTCCCAAAACTGGTTTGATTCAATAAACAGTTGAGGACAAAATAAGAGATTACAGTAAAAACAAAGACCCGTATAATAAATGTAAGGTGAATTTCTGGTTTATTAAATATGGGGTGGACTTTACGCAGGAAATTATCAAATCTTCTGCTGTAACTTCAGCAGATCAGCAGAAATCCCAGAGAAATGGTGTAAACCATTTTTGGTTCATTTATTATTTTCTTTACCAAACATTGAACGATGTCATTTTTTAAATATTCCTAATTTCATCACTATTATCATCACTCCATTAAGCTGTGCTACGGCAGTGATCAATCAGAAATTTTGTAACATCTACACATGCAAACATTCTTGGCATTTTTCAGTATTCTGCCATATTGAAATGGAAATTAGGCTGGCAAGGCAAACAGTAGGCCCAATTATGGTCACTTCAAAACCAAATTCAAATTTATGCACCAATTTGCTTTGAAGCCTCTGAAGGCAGTAAATGTTGCAGCTGTATGTAGCGGTAATCCAGTATAAGATTTTGCTTACCAGTTTTAAATGGATGCCACTAAAGGATGTGAAAAAGAAAATCAGGAAGCCTTTTGTGTGATTTCTTGTACAAGCTCACATTTTCCAGTTGCTATGGCAAATGGAACAGGTGCTAGGTAACTGAAAAATCTAGCTCAGATAATAGTTTTGTAGTGCATTTTTAGTACAGTACTGGTTTCAGTTATTAATTTTTTGTTTGCTTTTTTTATGAAAACATTTTTGTGACTTTTTTCCAGACATTTGTAAGGATCAGTGCTTGGGCCTCAGCTATTCACAATCTACCTCAATAATTTGGATGAGGGGACAAAATGTAATATATCCAAGTTTGCTGATGATACAAAGCTGGGTGGGAATGTAAGTTGTGAGGAGGATGCAAGGAGGCTTCAAGGGGATATAGACAGGCTAAGTGATTGGGCAAAAACATGGCAAATGGAATATAATGCGGAGAAATGTGAAGTTACCCACTTTGGTTGGAGAAATAGAAAAGCAGAGTATTTTTTAAATGGTGAGAGATTGGGAAATGTTGATGTTCAGAGGGACCTGGGTGTCCTTGTACACGAATCACTGAAAGTTAACATGTGGTACAGCAAGCAATTAGGAAAGCAAATGGTATGTTGGCCTTTATTACAAGAGGATTTGAGTATAAGAGTAAAGACATCTTACTGCAGGATGTGCAGGAATAGGGTAGGGAAGACAGAGTGATGGGGATGTGATGAGACACACAGCAGGATGAGGCAGAGTGTGGCTTTGTACTAACGTTTCATGATCTACTGAGATCATTGAAATGTTTGCGGCACTGCACCCAGGTCCTCCTGACCACATCCCTGCTTGTGCCCTCCTCTGCAATGTGCAACCAGGCTGTGTTGATCTCCTGGGGAGGTCTTTTCCGCCCATGGGAAGGGAAGAGGGCCTCCCTGCATGCTGTGACTCCCTCCATAAGTATATGGAGGGAGTCATGGGAGAGCCTGGGTGCAGCCCTGTATCTTTGTGCAGTCATCGTCAGTGTTTGCAGCACCTCAATGCTGTCGAACACTAACAGCACAAATGTCAAATTAAAGTTGGCCATGGTCCTTTTAAGGAAACTAGCTGATGACGCATCCTCAAATGACATCACCAGACCCATTTCCTCTATTTGGCCAGGAAACGCACTGGGCGGGCTTAACAAGCCCCATCAAGGGAAATTCATTCTACAGGGCGGGATGGACCCAGCAGCGGGTTCGTGACCCGCCACCAACGTCATTCACCATGGACCCACCGAGCGAGTAAAATCCCGGCCACAGTTTTTCATGGTTGAAGTGGTCCAAGATGAAAGAAGGAATCCCAGGGAGATCAGCCATAACTAGAGTCAGATTGCACACACCTTTCATTGTCACTGACCTTTTGTAGGCCCTGGCACACCTACCAAATGTTACATCCCTGTTCAAAAAAGGGGAGAGATATAAATCTGGTCATACTAGGCCAATCAGTCTAAACTCAGTGGTGAGAAAACTACTAGAGACCACTGTCAAGGACAACATTCATTCTCACTTGAAGAAGGGACAACCAACACGGATTTGTTAAAGGTAAATTGTGTCTGATTAACCTGACTGAGTTCTTTGATGAAGTAACAGAGAGGGTTGATGAAGGTTGTGCAGGAGATGTTATATATATGTATTTGTGAAAGGCAGTTGATAAAGTACCACATAACAGACTTATTCGTGAAATAGAAGCATATGCATACGTTTCAGACGGTGGTAACTTGGGTATGTAATTGGCTAAAAGGATAGGAAGCAGTGGTGAACGTTTTTTTTCTGACTGGAGGAAAGTATGTAGTGGGGCCCCCCATGAGTCAGTATTAGGACTATTGCTTTTCTTGTTATATATAAATGACCTAGACTTGGGTACAGTGAGTAAAATTTCGAAGTTTGTGGATGATATAAAACTTGCAACATAGTAAACAGTGAGTAGGATAGTCCCTCCTTAAGCAGTCCCTCAGAACCGAGGATGACTTGCTTCCACATTAAAAATGAGTTCTCAGGTGACTGATGAGTCCAATGCAGGACCAACAGTCTCTGTCACAGGTGGGACAGACGGTGGTTGAAGGAGCAGGTGGGTGGGGTGCTTGGGTTGACGTGCGCTCCTTGCGCTTGCTCCCGACGAAGAGACTCGAGGTGTTCATTGCCTTCCTGGATGCTTCTCCTCCACTTTGTGCTGTCTTGGGCCAGGGATTCCCAGGTGTTGGTGGGGATGTTGCACTTTTTCAAGGAGGCTTTGAGGGTGTCCTTGAAGCGTTTCCTCTGCCCACCTGGGGCTCTCTTGCCGTGTCGGAGCTCCGACTAGAGCGCTTGTTTTGGGAGTCTCATATCGGGCATGCGGATGATGTGACCTGTCCATCAGAGCTGATCGAGCATGGTCTAAGCTTCGATGTTGGGGATGTTGGCCTGAGCGAGAATACTGACATTGGTGCGCCTATCTTGCCAATGGATTTGCAGGATCTTGCAGAGGCAGCGTTGTTGGTACCTGCTGTACATGGTCCATGTCTCTGAGGCATACAGGAGGGCGGGAATCACTACTGCTCTGTAGACCATGAGCTTGGTGTCGGGTTTGAGGTCCTGGTCTTCAAACACTCTCTTCCTCAGGCGACCGAAGGCTGCACTGGCACACTGAAGGTGGTGTTGGACTTCGTCATCGACGTCTAGCCTTGTTGACAGTAGGCTCCCGAGGTATGGAAAGTGGTCCACGTTGTCCAAGGCCTTGTCGTGGATTTTGATAATCAGGGGGGCAGTACTGTGTGGCGGGGGCAGGTTGGCAGAAGACCTTTGTCTTACAGATGTTTAGTGTAAGGCCCATGCTCTCGTACGCTTCAGTGAAGGTGTTGACGATGGTTTGGATTTCGACCTTCAAGTGTGCGCAGACGCAAGCGTCATCTGCATATTGTAATTCGACGACAGAGGATGGGATGACCTTGGATCTGGACTGGAGGCGACGGAGGTTGAATAGTTTCCCGTTAATAGTGAGTAGGATAGTAGCAGACTTCAGGAGGACATAGACAGACTGGCAAAATGGGCAGAGACATAGCAGATGCAATTTAATGTAGCTAAGTGTGAAGTGATGCACTTTAGGGGAAATAACATAAGAATTAGGAGCAGGAGTATGCCATATGGCCCTTCAAGCCTGCTCCACAAACATGAGAGGCAGTATATTCTAAATGGTACTATTTGGAGGGGATTGCAAGAGCAGAGGGATCTAGGGCTGCATATACACAAATCCTTGAAGGTGGCAGGGCAAGTTGATAAGACAGTTAAGAATGTGTATGGGATACTTGGCTTTGTAAATAGGGGCACCGAATACAAAAACAACAAAGTCATGCAAAACCTTTACAAATCACAGGTTAGGCCTCAACTGGAGTATGTAATTGTACTCCCTACAATTCTGGGCACCACATTTTAAGAAGGATATCATGGCCTTGTAGAGGGCAGAGAGGAGGTTTACCATGATAATACCAGGGATGAGGAACTTCAATTATGTGGAGAGGTTGGAGAAGCTGGGATTGTTCTCCGTAGAGCAGAGAGGGGGTGACCTAAGAGGTATTCACAATTATGAGGGGTTTTGACAGAGCAAGTAGGGAGAAACTGTTTCTTTTGGCAAGTGGGTCGGTAACCAAAGGTCATAGATTTAAAATAAATGGCAACATAGAGGGGAAATGAGAAGAAATTATTTCACACAGAGGGTTATCGTGATCTGGAACATACAGCCTGAAAGGGTGGTGGAATCAGATTCCATAGGAACTTTCAAAAGGCAATTGGACATGTATTTGAAGGGTTATGGGGAGAAAGCTTGGGTGTGGGACTAAATTGGACAGCTCTTTCCAAGGGCCAGCACAGGCATGATGGGCTAAATGGCCCCCTTCTGTGCTGTAGGATTCTGTGATTCTACCTGGCAATAACTATGGGGAACTGGCTCAGTCAGCTCTGAGTCAGCAAGAAGCTGATTGCAGATCTGTACCATCTGCAGCAAGAATACCTGCAGCCAACAAGGCAGGGAGAATCAAGTTCAGCTCCTCCTCAACCTGTTTGCCTCCACCTCTCTTAAGGCTAATGTGATCATCTGTGGTATCAGCCAAAGTAATGACCCCATATGTACCAAACAGGTGATATATAGCCAGCACTTACATTTATTTTCCCACTGAATAGCAACCATCCATACTGCTGCATTTTCCAAAGTAGAGGGGTAGCTGATGACAGCCATGTGGCGGTCCTGCAGCCCAACCGGTCAGTTGGTGACCATACATCTTGTAGGTAGATTTTGTTGCAATAATTTTATCTGTGAAGTCATTTGAATATTTGTGTGTGCCAAAGGTATCAATTGAAAATTGCAACTTGAATATATGCCGTGCTGAAGTATGAGCAAGCAAGAAAAGCAATTAAAGAGCTTTAATGTTGTTTGAGAATTTGACACGGGCCAGCTGTAAATGTGGAGCATGTAGGCAGACAACATTTTGGGTAGTCTACCTTGTAAATGGTGTTGTTGAGTAGTCTACCATTTTGGCAGGTGCCTTATGATGTCTTTGCCACAGACGTTTCCAACTACTGTGAGTACATGAGTGTGTTCGGCCACCAGACTCCTTCACCCGTCTCCACATCTATTTTGACAGATACTTTTTTTGGTAGACGTTTTACTCCATACCGCCTTTCTAAAGGCTGCAAAAATATTTTACCCCATATGCAGCCAATTACCTGGAAGTGGCCACATCCCTTTAAATATCAGCTGTAGTCGTTTACAACTGAAGTAGACAATTTCCTGCCTCTTACTTTGATGAGGTACTAGTACCAGACCCGATATGAGCCAAGTGCTTGCCATGACTAAGTAATTAAGGTTGACACCGGAATATTGAGCCTGAGAGAAGTTGGCTTGTGTTATGTTCACCACGCTCCGGTCCAGCTGCTTTCATGCTAACCCTACAATGTGATAGCATAAATTGTCAAAATGAATAATTGAAGCCCTTGCATGTAATTATCAGTAACATTTCTGCATGGCTCTTCTGTTAACTTGTCTTCTGCAAAAAAAAACACAAAAACAGGTTTACCAAGCACTATTTCCTTGAGAACAGTTTGCCACATATAATGGTTGAGGCAATTAAACCATTGCATCTTTTAAGGGAAAAATTGAATAAATATTGGAAGCGAAGGAAAACACAGGGCTGTGGGGAAAAGTGTAGGGCAATGATCCATTTTGGATTGCTCTAACAGCCAGTATAGACACAACAGGCCAAATGATTCCCTTCTGTGCTGTTGACTGCTATGGTTCCACAAAAATAATTTTAATAAGAAAATGAAAACATGCTTTTAGCAATAAACATATTTAATGATGATTGAGGGCGAAGTGCTTATTTTCCACACTTTAAAATGCATTTTCTTGCCCTTTTTTCCATATTCCATCAGTGTGAAGCATCAGTCCTGGCCTAAAAGAGCAGCAGACAACCCTTTCCAATCTCAAGTCAGGCCAGAGAATGTGCTGGTGATTTTCTTGCCCTGTCTGTGGGTCAGTGGTGAATCTCTGTGCTGTGCTTCCTCTTGGTGGGGCCAACCAAAACTGGAGGCTTACCATGCAAGGAATGATGGGTTCCACAAGTCAGTACAGTGTACAGCAGGATTAACTCACCTGCCATCAAGTTAACCATTTTGTAAGAAGCTTGCGATAACAAATGGAGAGTTACCAAATAGTGGAGTTCATATTTTTCAGTGCTTTGTCTCCGGTTTCATTGATAGCAGGAGAACAATTCTGAGTTTCAAATTTTCTTTTTTAAAAGTAAAACCAAAATAAATAATTTGAGTTATTGTGCTGAATTATTTACTCCTTCTGACTTTTTCATTTGTGGAGAAGATTCCCAAAAATATGGCCGCGATCTTGCCGACGCTCGGAGGGCGGGTTCGGAGGCGGGCCAGGTGTCAAAATGGCAAAGATTGACAGCGGGTAGGGAACCTGCTGTCAACTCGCCTCCATCCAAGTCTCCTAGGTGTTGGGTCAATCGGCACAAAACAGACCCGACACCAAGCGGCGGGGAGACAATTCAAATCATTAACTGGGTTGTTAACATCCAATGAACTGCTATTTTAAAGCTACATTTCAATTTTACGTGCTCCCCCATGGGTTACCCGCTGCTCGGGGAACACATCAGCTCACCATGTCGTGAGTCGAGTCTGCATTGCACTATCTGATTACCTGACAGCTGCAGAAGTGCTATAAAAGGTTACCATGTTGCAGCTATTCACTTTCAGAGCTCAGAAACTGTTGGTTTTGGAGCCTGTGTGGGCCCTGCAAATGTGTGCTCCTCCTGCGACTGTGCAGAGGCAGACTCGTCCATCGCTGTCCGTGGAGGCATCTGGGGCTCTGACTGAGGGGTAGGCAAGGGGGTTGAAGTATGAGCACTTGGAGAGGAGCCCCAACTTCCATGTCCCCTCCCACCATCATCCCTCTCATGGGCCACCCGCACTTCTCTGCTAGCAAGTAGCTGGAGAGCACCTTCCTGCACATCAGTGGGACCATGAGGACCCATGTTTATACAGTCATTCCTCCTAGCAAGGACCTCTATGAGCCTCTGGTTTCTCTCCTCCATAGATGCCCATCTATTTTGAAGGGAGACCATGTGCTCATGCAACTGGCGCATTAGGTCCTCCATGCAGGTGGCCATCCTATCCATGGAGGAACCAGCAGTCGTGAGTGCGTGCACCATGGTGTTGTTCATGCTCGAGGTGGACTCCTCCATTCTCTGCACACTCGCAGTCAGCTCGGTTGCAAAACCTGTCAGAGCCTCCTGCACTTGTTGCTTCAGTTCCAAGACCACCCTCTTCCTTGATGGCCTCCCAAGGCTCAGCGGCTGCTTGCAGCTGAGCAGAGCTAGGAGACTCCTGGGCCCTCCGACAAAGTATCTCCACTGCTGACCCTGTCTCCACCATCTGCTCTTGCTCACGTGTGATGTGTGAGACACCAGGTGACAACACTACTATCTCGCGACGGCCCCACCGAGGTGATTGTATCTGTGCTGGTTTGCCTCGTCAGAGGTGATGCTGCGCCCTCAGTGGCTGGAGCCTCTTCTGAGGTGTGCTCATCCAGTTCTTCATGGACATTGGGAGGGGGCTCTTGATGGACCTGTGGGAGAGTAAAGGCAACAGTTAGATATATGATATGTCCATTGCACACACATACCATCATGCACATTATGAGCAATCAATTCCTGTTGACATCAGCCCCAATATGAGTAACTGATGAATGACATGTAGGTGTATGGGAAATGATTCTGGCACCAGGTTATTCAGATGAGCCCCTCTCTCCATCCCCCACTTCCGGCTGGTCCACCACTCCAGTGATCTCCAGGGCAGCCTCCTCTGCAAGAGTCAGAATGGCCAATGATTGAGGGTCACCTCCTGTTCTCTCCCTCTTGTTGTGGGCTCTCTTTCCCCTGCAAGGAGGGAAAGAAGAGAAGGTTGAGTGAGACTGATGGAATGAGTGTAAGGAATGGACGTGTTAGATCTTTATAGGGAGCCGATAATGGAGTGGGGTGGCTGTAACAAGTCGCATCCTTTACTGTTGCTAGTTGGTGCCATTACATTATGATGAGGGTGAGGGTGAGTGTGAGGGGTGCACAGTAAGATGGGGATGCTATGTAGATAGGTAGAGAGGGATGGGTGAAGATCCAAGGGACATTGCATCGAGTTGCAATGTGCAGGAGTAGGGTTGGGAATGCTGAGTGATGGGGAAGCGATAACAGACACAGCAGCATGAAGGTTAAGTGTGGCTTTATACTCACTTTTCCAGATTGTAGATGATCATGAAAACACTTGCGGCACTGAACCCAGGTCCTCATCACCACACACCTGCCAGTTACCTCCTGAGCTATTTGCAGCCAGGCTGCCTTGGTCTCCTAGGGAGGTCTCTTCCGCCCACTGGCAGGGAAGGGAACCTCCCTGTGTGCTCGGACTCCCTCCAAAAGAACATGGAGGGAGTCATCACTGAAGCGAGGAGCAGCCCTCTGCCTTTCCGAGGTCATTCTTGGAGCAGAACAAGGTATATCTGTAATGCACGCTTTAAATGGAGCAAATTAAATGAAGTGGGGCCATGAGCCCTTTAAATATACTGGCAAACGAAACATCAGCGCTGACGTCACCTGACCCACATCTTGTGATAGGGTCGGGAAACACGAAGGGTGGGCTTAACAAGGCCCATTAACAGAACATCTTTTTTCTAGGCGGGATGTAGACGGCAGTGGGCTCGTAGACCAACAACGACCTCTCCCGCCCCGGTCCCACTTCAGTTGGCAAGATCGCAGCCTATGTTTCTGCTCTCGTGTTGACTTCGGCCCGAGGAAAGGGGCCAAGTAGATGTTAGTTGCTTCCAAAGGAGGAGGATGTAATCCCAGGTCAGGATTGCCAGATTACTACCCCCTCCTCATTATTGGGTCTGTGGCAGTCTAGAAATTACTTCAGTTTATCAAAAAAAAGAACTAGTCCCTTTAACTCTGTTGAAAATGTAATATGCACTGAAGAATTTCTTCATAAATTACACAAGAGAATGCTTTAATGCATTGTAGTATTCAGCACTTGCTTCTGCATCAGATAAATCTTTATTTCTTCAGCAGACTCATACACAATGAAACACAAGTTTGAATATGCCTTGTTTCATTAATCTCTTTTGGCACATACATACTCATTAACTCTCCCAAAAATGCAACATGTACAAAATTTAAATAATTAGCACCCGAAGACTTAGAAATACATCATAAATTCATATGTTCTTTTTTTTGTTGTCAAAAGGAATGAATGCAATCTCATTTTTAAATTCTACAGCCTCAGGTAGTTCACACAGTAAATGCCAAGATTTCTAATCCCAGATCACTTCCTTTAAAGACTGTTTTTACATTTATAAATATTTATGTGCCTTTGTGAAATAGAACCATCCCCTACCCTGCCCATTTTAAAATAAATTTGCATCTGAAATATTATCACCTAAATAACAATACTGGAGACACAGTGAACCATACAGATGGATTGCGAGCATCTAGCAGGTCAAGGGACAAAAGACGAACAAAACTGAACAAGCTTTTCCAAAGGTGGTTGCAGTAGTGAAATGCCCTCGGAAACCTTCTGAATTTCTCCGTGCAAATGATTCTTCCAGTTCCCACTTCAAGAACTGGCACCAGAAGAATGGACTTTTGCATTCTGACCATTTTCAGCATCTGCTGTTATCTTCTCCACAATTATTTAAGTCCCCTTGGTACTCCTCAAGAAGACAGAATCAAACACTAGTTACTGCCTAGAGACTGCAGAGAGAGGAACAGATTGGTATTAAGATTTTCCTCATAAACCTACAGTTTTAACCAGAGTTCTTTACTTGAGGTCACTCTGACAGAAAAATTTGACCAAGAATTACTTTCTTACAGTCTATGGGAGAGTGCTGAGCCATGACAATCATGCAAACAGGTTCTGTGAAGATGTATTCTCCTTAACTGTAAACTGCCTAATGTCCATAAAAACCCAAAGCCTAATCCTCCTTTCTGTTAGCATCGATCTTGAATAATTTAAGTCATTTTAATGTTACATATTAATCAATGCTCTATACAGGGTACACATGACTTCCACTGGTGGTTTGGAACATCAATACTCTGAGTAAAGTTAACTAAGTAGCCAACAAGGACCAGAAAATTATTTTTGTAAGTAGACAAAAATAGGCAGCAGCAGCAGCAGGATATTACTAGCTGTTTTTAATGTGGGAACATAGACATGTAAAGGACCAAAAAAGGCCTTCTAGCCAGGCCCAGTTAAAAAGTACCGTTGTCTCTTATATTCCTTTATCCCTTCCTTCACCAAAAATAAACGTTCACTCTCTTCTTGAAATTGCCGATACTAACTGCTTCCCCTATCTCCTCTGTTCTGTACATTCATCAATGAATCAATTAAAGTCAAGTTGTCTGTTCATTTTCCCTCTTCTGACCTGGAGTCCAGGCTTTCTGGTTACAGAGTTTGTTATGCCATGCAATTTATTAATGTTTTCCAGTGCAAACATTCCCAAGTTCCTCAGTCTCCCCTTGTAGCTCAGGTGCTCAATCTCCAGTATCAGTTTAGCTGTCTTCCTCTGTAGCCTCTCCAAAGTTAGGATGTCCCCAAAGTACTATGGTGACTAGAATTGTGTACAATACTCCAGTGGTGCTGAAATCTAATTCACTACCAATATATCCTAATATCCCCTTGTCCAGTCTCTTCCCACCTACATCCACGACTCTTCCGACACCCTCCGCCACTTTAAGTTTCCAGTTTCCTGACCTCCTTTTCACCATGGATGTACAATCCCTCTAAACCTCCATCCCCCACCAGGATGGCCTGAGGGCGCTCTGCTTCTTCCTTGAACAGAGGCCCAATCAGTCCCCATCCACCACCACACTTCTCCTTTGACTCCACTCACTTCCTCCAAATCGAAGTTGTTGCTATGGGAACCCGCATGGGTCCTAGTTATGCCTGCCTTTTCGTGGGATATGTGGAACACTCTTTGTTTCAGTCCTACTCGGGTCCCCTTCCTCACCTCTTTTTCTGGTACATTGATGACTGTATCGGTGCAGTTTCCTGCTCTCGCTCTGAACTAGATAATTTCATTCACTTTGCTTCCAATTTCCACCCTTCCCTCACCTTCACTTGGTCCATCTCTGACTCTTCCCCTCCCTTCCTCAACTTCTCCGTCTCCATCTCAGGGCTGGGTTATTGACAAACATTCACTACAAGCCCACTGACTCCCACAGCTACCTGGACTACACTTCCTCCCACCCTGCCCCCTGTAAGGACTCTATTCCATTCTCCCAGTTTCTCCATCTCCGCCGCATCTGCTCTGACGATGCCACCTTCCATACCAGTGCTTCCGACATGTCTTCCTTTTTCCTCAACCGAGGATTCCCCTTTACTGTGGTTGACACGGCCCTCGTTCTAGCTCCTGCATTTCTGCCCTCACCCCTGCCCCTCCCTCCCGGAACCACGATAGAGTTTCCCTTGTCCTCACCTTTCATTCCACCAGCCTCCACATTCAACGGATCATCCTCCGCCATTTCCGCCACCTCCAGCGTGATCCCACCACCAAACACATCTTCCCCTCACCTCCCCTTTCAGCATTCCGAAGGGACCGCTCCCTCTGCGACACCCTGATCCACTCCTCTATCACCCCCAACACCGTGCAAGCGCAGGAGATGCAACACATGCCCTTATATCTCCCCCCTTCCCACTGTCCAGGGCCCTAAACACCCCTCCCAGGTGAAACAGCAATTTACTTGTACTTCTTGCAATTTAGTATACTGTATTCGCTGCTCACGATGTAATCTCCTCTACATTGGGGAGACCAAACGCAAATTGGGTAACTGCTTTGCGGAACACCTCCGTTCAGTCTGTAAGGGGGATCCCGAGCTTCCGGTTGCTGGCACTTTAATTCTCCACTCCATTCCCACTCAGACCTCACCGTCCTCGACCGCCTGCATTGTTCCACTGAAGTTCAGTGTAAGCTCGAGTAACAGCACCTCATCTTTCGATTAGGCACTTTACAGCCTTCCGGACTCAACATAGAGTTCAACAATTTCAGATCATAACCTCGGCCCCTATCATATATATTTTTTATCCACGCTTTTTGTTTGTGCCTTTGTTCTTCTCTCCCACATGGCAGCTGTCTTTCATTCTGCCAGCGCAATTCACACTTCATCTAGAGCCATCCTTTGTTTCTTAACCTGTCCCATTACCATCTCCTTTTGCCTTGAATATCTCTTAATGTCTCTTAACCTTTCCTGCCTTCTATCCTATCACAGACCTTCCTTTTTGTTCTTTCATCCCCTCCCCCCTTTCCCAGCCCCTACACTTGCTCAAAAATAGTTCCATTTCCTGCTTTTTTCCAGTTCCGACGAAAGGTCATCGACCTGAAACGTTAACTCTGTTTCTCTCTTCACAGATGCTGCCTGACCTGCTGAGTATCGCCAGCATTTTCTGTTTTTATCCTAAGATCGTGTTTGCCTTCTTTGCTGCTGTCACATGTAGAGATAATAGAACTAAAAATTACTGGCACTCGATGTGACGATAAGTGTACTGTATGTATTCATTAAAGCCTTTCACATTGTGCTTCTGGGTAGCATTTCTAATCCTGGCTAAGTAAAGCCAGAAATAATTAGCCACTCAAACAAAGCTAACCAAAGGAGCTGACTGCCTACAATTTTCCAGGATGAGCTTATTTTCACAATTATCCTGCAATCCCTGTGCAGAATTGGTCTCCTGCAGGGAGCTAGCCTCATTTTTTTTTTTGGATGGTGGGGGTGGGGGGAGTGAGTGTACTGGAAAATTGTAGTACAGCTAAAAGTTAGATAAGTGGCCACCCATGTGATGAATATTCTTTAGAGTTTCTAAAACGCTGTAAATGCATTTGAACTTGCTGACAGCCTTTGCTCAGGCGTGGTAGCGAGGGGAGGGAAGAAGCACCAGGCAAATATGAAATAAAGGATAATCTCATGTGGATGCACAAAACAGAGCCTACAGGCAAGTGATGGAGTGGTGCAGCACCTGACACCCCGTTTATGGTTGGCAAGTGGCTTTATGAAATTTGGCAATTCAGGGCACCCTCCCCAAATGATAGCAGTACACAGTCTATGTAGCACTTACAGAAACTGCCAATAGACAAGACAGCTTACTTAAAGGAACATAGCAAGCCAAGACTTGTAGTACCATATTTCTGGATGCATGCCACATTGTTGCCTGGCAACCTGTTCCACATTTACTACTCATCTATGCCAAGCCCTCACACAAACTTGCATAAATTGCACCTCATGCATACCTGCACCTCAGCAAAGCACACATTCAAGTTTCAATAAATAGTTAAAATCCTTACCACAGTGGCATCTTCCAAGGGCTTCACTATTCAAACCAATGAAACACAACCTAGCTGCATAGTTGTCTACGTACATGGTTGGATGCAGGTTCGGCTCATATCTACCAACGTGCGTGCGCTCCTTAATGCTACAGCAACGCGAGACTGCTTTTCTGCTTGCACAAGATTGCACATAATTCAAGGGCATCAACATGAACTGGAGAATGGGTAATATATTTTTCTACAACATCTTTAAGTAAAGTTTCCAATACTTTTCCTACCACTGATGTTAAGCTAACTGGTCTAAAAGTCCCTGGATTTGTTCCATCTCCCTTTTTAAATATAGGAATAACATTAGCTGTCGACCAGTCCTCTGTTGCTATTCTCTTTTCTATTGATAGCAGTGCCTCTGCTATCTCTTCCCGAGCATCTTTAAACCTGGGGTTAGTTCCTCTCTAAGTTTCCTAATCTCTTTGTATTCCCATTTGTCATCCTCTCCTTCATTGTCTGTGTACTTAGTGTATACTTTTTTCTTTAGATTCAATTTTAGCCTTAACTCTTTTATTCATCCATGGTGTCTCATTATTGGCTAGTTTGTTTTTGTTTTTAGCGGAATATATTTGTCCTGCACTCTGTTGATCATTTAAAAAAATATTTCGCACTGCTGTCCTATCTTTTAGTTTGTCAAGATTTTTTACCAATTTACCTTCCCTGGTTCCATCCTCATCCCCTGATAAGTAGCTTTTTTCCAACCTAAGAAGGTGGCCCATCACCACCGTCTCAAGAGCAACGAGAGATGGACAATAAATGCTGGCCTTGCTGACGACATCCAAATCCCAAGAATGAACACAAAAAACTCTCATAAAAGACTGGCTCCACCAAACTGGAGAAGGTATCTATATCAGACCCAAATTTGCAAAAGCTGCAAAATGGAGTAGAATTTCCTCTGATCCATTTGCGCCATTTCTCCAGGGTTTTCAGCCAGGAAGACACGTCTTTTATTTTCCTCATAATCTTTGTTTTCTTTATTTTTAAAATGCTATTCTGGCCAGATTCTTAACTTCAATCTCTACTGCCTTGAGGGAAGACAGCTACAGGGGGACTTTGTTGAAGCACAGACAAGTCTCATTATTAAATTGTATTAATTCTCTCCCTTTCAAAATGACAGTTAATTGGAAAATTGAATAAGACAGCAAATTAGAAATGATTTGATATAATTAAAATAGAGAATTATGGAATTTTTAAAAAATGAGTTAGTATCTAATATTCTCATTGTTTTTATAACTGGCTTGACATATTTAACAAAAATGTATTTCTAGCTAGCAAAGCACACTACATTAATTAGTCTCAACTTCATTTGATTTTAGTGTTAACCCTGCAGTGAGTGCAGGAATCTTCCTTCACAGTCCATGCAACCTGCTGCTCACATGGAGACAACAATATAATCAATCCCCCAGGCTGCAAATGATGTCAGACATTCCTGTGCATACACAGGCTTCACAAGTGTCTCTTCCATAATTCTTTGTTCTTTGTGACATTCTCTAACCTCATAACAAGCAGACCAATTACACACAGACTGTATTAAGACCATCAGAGAAGATGATGTATAATAAAGGGAAGCACCACTATCTGAACTCAAATACACAGCTACAGAATGCAAGCTGTCCTATTGTTCATTTATTTTGGTTTCTGAGAGCCCACTGTTCACGAGCCAGTTCCCGGCACTTATATGCTGTTAAATAGTTTTCACAAAGTTTACCTATGTCTACCATTGAGCTATGGAAAGTGGATATCACTGGTTCAAAATAAAGGAATAGCTTTATGAGGATGAAGCCGTTTAATGATTAGTTAACCAATAAGCCTACCTGTTGTATTGCATCATTAATTTTTTTTTTTAGTTAAGTCACCCCAAAGTTTTGCGTGCACATGTGTGCGTGTCTGTGTGGTGGGGGGTTGGGTGTGAGTGTGTTGCGTAGGCTTTGCGCCACATTACCCTGTATGCCCTAAGTTGCAAACGGAGCCCATACATCAATCATTTTGACTTGCATAGGTGTTTCACCAGCATGCCTATTGTCTTGTGGGGGGAGAGCATTTTCTTCCTGCTAGTAATGACAGATGCACCAGCTTATGAATTGCTAGGCTGGCTTGTTTTCAGCAATAACGTCCAATACATACAGGTCTAGGGCTACAGAAGGGCACATAGAGGGTAACAACCCAACCCTGTGAAACACTTATCCATACAATTAAGACCTTCTGCCTGATATATCAAACTGATGGGTTCCCACCAAGCTTAACTGTATTAATGCCCACTGGTCTAAAGTACTGTGTAACACAGCTCGACAGTGAATTCACAATGTATATATGTGTTTCTTTTTTAAATTCAGAGAAACAAATCCAAGTTGCATTCACAGTGTGGGGCAGATTCAGCACAACTCCTGAATACTGAATTACTGAAAATGCAGTTTGCTAACTTAAATGAGCTTGCGAGCCAGAGAAAGAAGCAAACATGTCAACATTTGAACTGGGTGCTTAGCAACAAGAGCTTAATATGTAAAAAGAGATTCAAAATGTTAATTATAAATCACAACGTAGCTAATGGCGGTGAAAATGTATTGTCACATAGCTATTACACTTGCATAGTGGTAATACTGTGTTATATGTCACAAGGCCACAAAGGAGATAATTGTGTCCTGTCCATTTACTGTGGTAAATCTATTCCGCAGTGTGTCACAAAGCAGCACACAGAGATTGGCTTGGCGCAGTGCACAGTTAGTTTTAACAATTATTTCCATAAAAAGTAGATTGGCCCAGATTAAAAATAACAGTGAGGCTATCAGCAGTCACCGTTATTAAAGAGTAAATCATACGGCAACTGTACAAGCGCAGTTAAACGCAGAAACCAGGAAGTTGCTGTCTGAGCTGCCCTGCTCCTCCAGAAGCTTCACTATACCAGTACCTTGTGGCGTACTGATCACAGAAAGGACACAATCTGCTTTTCGGTCCGTAGACTATAAATCAGGCATCATGCCTTTAAGAAGGATCACACCTTTAAGAAACTCGATCTGCAACATAGTTAAGCCCAGAGCGGGGGAGGAGCAGTCAAAGCTGTGGACTGATGAAAGGCAGTCGGACTTGGTGTAGTCTCTGACGCCATTTTGTGTTCAACATGCAGTCTCAACAATTAAACCTTTTCTGTTGAACCTCTCCGAGTTCAGTATTTTTTGCTAGGAGTACGTAGACTCCTACATTGGTGATCCCGACGCTCAGGACGACTCCTAAGCGTAACCATGGCTGACACAAACGCAGTTTCTGTGAAGCTGCCGTAGTTCTGGGAGAACCTAGCCACCGCCTGGTTCCTTCAAGCCGAATCGCAATTCCGACTCCGCGGCATCACCGCCGACGCAACGATGTACGACTACCTCCTCACCTCCCTGGGCAGCTCCACAATCACGAAAGTCTGGACAACACTACAAAACCCTTCGGAGGAAGGCAAGTACGCACATCTCAAGGCCGCGCTCCTTAAAAAATTCACAGCCTCCCAATTTTTGCGCAACTGCCACCTCCTCGACCTCCCGGGCCTCGGTAACTCCACGCCATCAGACTTGCTCTCACACATGCTTGCTCTGACCGACGAGAAACCGCCCGGCTCCCTCTTCCACACGCTCTTTATCCGCCAACTACCTCCCAGCCTCCGCCCGGCGATCGTGGCGTCCAGCCTCACGGACCTCGAGGCCCTGGCCGACGAAGCCGATAAGCTCCTGTCCGCCGGCTCCAACCACGCCGTCCTCCCCAACCTGGCCTCGGCAGCGTCGGCACGCGCTCCACCCTCTATCGCGCGGCCACACAGCTCGGCCACGAGGCCCCCACAGCCCTCCGACCCAGGGCTACTGCTACTTCCATACCCGGTTCGGCGCACGGGCACGCCGCTGCAGCCATCCCTGCACGTTTCCAACTGCCCCCACACCGGCCTACACGATGGCCGTGGGGCAAGCAGGCGCGCTGCTGTACGTTACGGACAGCGCCTCCGGACGCCGTTTCCTATGCGACACGGGCGCGCAGCGCAGCATCATCCCCGCGTCCGCCCTCGAGATCCAGCGAGGCGGCCGCGGCCCTGCGCTGGCTGCCGCCAACGGCACCGACATCCGGACGTACAGCACCCGCACCGTCACCATCGACCTCGCAGGCCGCCGCTACCACTGGGAGTTTATCACCGCCAAGGTGCTCTCCCCGCTCCTCGGTGCGGATTTCCTGTGCGCCCACGGCCTGTTGGTCGACATGCCTCGGCGCCGCCTCGTGGACATGAACACCATGTCACCTATCCCGGGCGCCATGGCCCCCCCCCAACCCGCTGAAATGGCATGGCAGTGCCGCGCCCGCTCAACGGACGACTACTCAGCACTCCTGGCTGAGTTCCCAGCCCTCACCAACCCGACCTTCTCCGCGAAAGTTGCTAAGCACGGGGTAGAACATTTCATCCCCACCACAGGCCCACCGGTGTATGCCCACGCCCGCAGGCTTTACCCGGCCAAGCTGGAGATCGCGCGGGCCGAGTTCACCACAATGGAACAGCTCGGCATCATCCGCCGCTCCAACAGCCCCTGGGCCTCCCCACTCCACATCGTCACCAAACCCGACGGGGGATGGCGCCCCTGCGGGGACTACCGGCGCCTAAATGACGCCACCACGCCAGATTGGTACCCCATACCACACATTCAAGACTTCTTGGCTAGACTGGCTGGCCGCTCAGTCTTCTCCAATGTCGACCTGGTGCGCGGTTACCATCAGGTGCCAGTCCACCCCACGGACGTTCCCAAGACGGCCATAATCACCCCTTTTGTGCTATTCGAGTTTCTCCGAATGCCCTTCGGCCTCAAAAACGCGGCCCAGGCCTTCCAGTGGCTCATGGACTCGGTCCTCCGGGACCTGAAGTTCCTCTTTGTCTACCTGGATGACATCCTGGTAGCTAGTTCCTCCAAGCAGGAACACATCGAGCACCTCCGCACCCTGTTCCAGCGGCTCAGTGAGCACGGGCTCATCATCAGCCCACCCAAGTGCCAATTCGGCCTCAGCAGGATCGAATTCCTCGGCCACCACATCACGCAGGACGGAGCCATTCCCCTGCCCGCCAAGGTGCAAGCCGTCCAGCAGTTCCCCCAGCCTACCACCATCAAAGGCCTCCAGGAGTTCTTGGGGATGATCAACTTTTACAACCGCTTCATTCCCGGAGCGGCCTCCCTCATGCGGCCCCTATATGAAGCCCTCCAGGGTAAGAAAGACAGAATGGCGATTGCGTGGTCGACGGACATGTTGACCGCTTTCGACTCGACCAAAAAGGCGCTCGCCGACACCACCATGCTCGCTCACCCACAGCGGTCGGCGCCATGTACTAACAGGGGGTCGACGGGGCCTGGCAACCGCTGGCCTTTTTCAGCCGCCAACTGCGCCCCCCGGAGGCCAAATACAGCGCCTTTGACCGCGAGCTCCTCGCACTGTACCTGGCAGTCCGCCATTTTAGATTTCTTCTGGAGGGCCGCCCCTTCACCGCGTTTGTCGACCACAAACCCCTGACATTCGCGATGGCAAAATCTGCGGCCCCGTGGTCAGCCAGGCAACAATGCCAGCTCGCCGCGGTGTCCGAATTCACCACGGACATCCGGCACGTCTCCGGTCGAGAGAACGTGGTGGCCGACTGCCTATCCCGCCCCGCCGTCCACGGCGCCCACCTGGCAGTGGACTATGCTCAACTGGCAGCGGAGCAACGCACCGACCCCGATCTGCTCTCCGCGCCCACAACCCTCCCAGGGCTGCGACTGACCGACGTCGCCTGCGGCCCGTCCACCGTCACAGTCAAATGCGACACCTCCTTGGCGCAACCCCGCCCCGTAGTCCCGGCGTCCTGGCGAAAACGGGTGTTCGACATCGTCCACGGCCTCTCACACCCCAGCACCCGCGCGTCCATTAGACTGGTGGCCAACCGATTTGTCTGGCGCGGCCTGCGCAAAGATGTGCGCGTCTGGTCCAGATCCTGCATAGCTTGCCAGCGTGCCAAAATCCACCAGCACGTCAAAGCCCCACTCAAGGAGTTCACCGTGCCAGAAAGAAGGTTGGACCACGTCCACATCGACCTCGTCGGCCCCCTGCCGCCATCACAAGGTCACACGCACCTGCTGACAATCGTGGACCGTACCACCCGCTGGCCCGAGGCCATTCCATTGACGTCCATCACCACCGCCGACATCGCGAAGGCGTTCATCGGTACCTGGGTCGCTCGGTTCGGCGTCCCCTCCGACATGACGTCGGATAGAGGCCCGCAGTTCACCTCTGATCTGTGGGCCGCCATCGCCCAAAACCTCAGGGTGGCTGTTCACCGCACCATGGCTTACCACCCCCAAGCCAACGGACTGTGCGAGCGATTCCACAGGTCCATGAAGGCGTCCCTCCGCACCAGCCTCGAGGACGAGGCTTGGGTCGACCGCCTCCCGTGGGTGCTACTTGGCCTACGCTCCGCGGTCAAGGAAGACCTGCAAGCCTCGGCGGCGGAACTCGTGTACGGCCAGCCGCTGCGCGTACCCAGAGAGTTCCTGCCCACTGCCACGACCCCCTGGTCGGCTGACCAGCAACGCCGCGCTTTCGCCAACCGAGCACAACAGTTCGCTCCGGTACCCACCGGCCGGCACGGCGAACCAGCAACCCGCGTACCACCGAGCCTGCACATGGCCAAATTTGTTTTTGTGCGCCTTGACGCCCACCGAGGACCTCTACGGCCCCCATACGACGGACCCTACAAGGTACTCCAGACGGGGAACAAGTTCTTCCTCCTCGAAGTGGGCGGCAGAACTGACAAGGTGTCGGTCGACCGGCTCAAGCTGGCGCACCTAGAGCCCGACGAACCCGTTCAAGTGGGCCAACCCCCACCGCGGGGCAGACCGCCTAAGAGCCCGATGCGTCCGACCGCCCCGCTCCCAACACCAACCGCCAAGAGCTGTTCCGGCAGTGCCATCAAGCCGCCACACCGGTTCGTACACTCCCTACTAGCGGATTCTGGGGGGAGCTGTGTGGCGCACCGATCTTAGAAAGGACACAATCTGCTTTTCGGTCCGTAGACTATAAATCAGGCGTCATGCCTTTAAGAAGGATCACACCTTTAAGAAACTCGATCTGCAACATAGTTAAGCCCAGAGCGGGGGAGGAGCAGTCGAAGCTGTGGACTGATGAAAGGCAGTCGGACTTGGTGTAGTCTCTGACGCCATTTTGTGTTCAACATGCAGTCTCAACAATTAAACCTTTTCTGTTGAACCTCTCCGAGTTCAGTATTTTTTGCTAGGAATACGTAGACTCCTACAACCTCGCCGATAGACTCAGCATTTAAATACATGGAAAGGGTGAAGTTGGGGTACTTATGTAATAGATATCCACTAAACTCGCCAGAAAAGGTTAGGGCTTGTCCATTCAAGTGTAAGTGAATTTTTAACAGTGTGATAGTCTTAATACTGCCAAACTGCTCTGGCACTGAAAATTAATTTTTATAAGTGTGGAATTTCATCCTTCAGGTTTTAATTATTGTTGGAGATTTAAAAAAATTAAAACATTTTAATACTTTTTACTTTTTCTTTCTGTCTCTTATCTCTCTCACTCTTAATCCCATCTTTCTTTCCCTCTCTTTATTTTGCTTTCTGTGCATGATTACATTAAATTACATATTTTAACGAGCACTTCCTGGTTCAGAATTTGCGTGCCTCAGTGACGATTCTTAAATCTGATTGGCTAAGGAGATCCACAGTTGCTTGCCCTGTTCACACAGATCCCAGATCCCCTGTAGAGGGCGCTGTGCTGTTTTAAAGTTCTAATAACTGCAAGTTCCAGTTGCAAAAGACCATACAAAGTCTGTGGGCAAGTGTAAGTATAATGAATGGTTAGCGCTGTTCGTTCGCCGCTGACCGCAAAATCCGGGGCATTATCAGCAGCAAATCTTTAAAATATTTTTTAAGTAGTTTTAAATAAAAAAATATTCAAGAGCAAATGACCTGAACTATATAGGTCAGGAAGGTCCCAGGATTGATCCCAAGTCTGTGTTGAATTGGCTGATCTCATCTCAGGCTGCAGTGGTGGCAGTTTCAGGGGGAGAGGGGGGAAAGATGGTGGTGGGCACTACAATGGCCACAGTATTCTTGAGCTAAGGATAGATAAAGTCTGCCAGAGTTTTCCACGCATGATCACTATCCATTTATCATTGTTGGAAAATGAGTGTCTGATGAGAACTGGGCTCAGCTCTGATGCTTCCCACACAAATAGTCTGGAGTGCCAAAGCCCCGGGCGCTGGCTGTGTCTGCACTGATAATGAAAGGTAAGTTTCCGACATGTAGCGCATGGCGCTCTAAGAGCACATAGGTTGGGAGTTGGAATGTCAATGGAAGGGCTGCTAGCTATCCCTACAGTACCACCATTTTATGTGATGCATCCATACAAGTATACTTCTAGCAGGGGTCGCTTGATTGTGAGCAAGATTGGGAACCCTGACTCATATTTTACAATAGAAGAGGTGATAAATCCAATTATGGTGACCTATCACTACTCCAACTGACAAAAGCTAACTCAGGATAGACTTAGGGGATTCCTGGTATGTACGGCTCAGCTCCCTTAACCAGTTTTAGCCATCAATGGAACTGAATGTGTACTACTCATCAAACAGCGTCTGCTGAACCTTCCCTGTAGTACCCAACTAGTGAATTACAGCATCATTGAAATAGCTTAGTTAACAGCTAAATATGTTAGAAGAGCATGATGTGGCAAACATCAGAGGTCTCACAGAGCGTGACACTAAAATGGTGCAGCATCTGTGTTCTGACACACTGGTTGCGAGGCACTCAGGGAGGTAATGGGGCTTTGGAGCAGTCATGGGGGAAAAGGCATTTGAAGCAGATGTGGGGCAAAGGAATGGCTGAAGTTGGAATGCTGAAGTGAGCACTTAGACTGAGTCTGGGAATGCTGGGCAGAGGGGAGATCTGGGTGCAGTTGGGGAAGGGGGAACTTGCATCCTACTATTAGCAGAGAGAAAATGGGTCCTGGAATCACCCAGGTAGGGTGCAGCCAGAGAAAAGTAGGGGCCCAGAGTCAACCAGAATGGGAGTGACAAAATCCAGGGCTCGAGACTGGGTCCAGGAGCTGAGGGACTGGCTACAGAGCAGGAAAATAGTTACTAGGAATAACAAAGATAGGTTAGGATGAGAGGCTCACTGAAGAATTGGCAGCCCAATATCAGCAGCAGGATCATGGGGATTAGTCCTTGGTTACCACATGACTGACACTATGGTTGCAATCACTTGATTATGATGAATCAATGAGATCCTGTTTTAGTTCCTGTGTTTAAATCCATTCGTCCTCCTTCGTTATGTGCTATTCCTCAGCCAACGGTCAGGCAGTAGCCAGGAGTCCTCTGCCATTGCTGCTCTGTAACCACAAGAAGGTATAGCAGAGCAGCCGTAGGTGAAGCTCCTTCTCCTGCTGTCAAAACATAACGTAACCTCCATTCAACACTGCCTCTGGATGGGCCTGCTTTCTAAAAATGATGTTTATCTCTGCCATCTGGGTGGTGGGCTGGGACAGTCATTTCAATGGAATGATAATCAGGTGGGTTCCATAAAGGGTGGGCGGTCCACTCTTCTAGCTTACCACCCAGGCAGTAAAGAAGAAAATCTCCCGCAGCAATTTTGCTAGTGGCATCCGTATACCTGAAATTGTTATTGCACAAATGCAATAATTAGATAAAAAGGATGTAACTTTTGACCCCAGATAACTTTCTCGACCAATGTTGAGTTGCTGTAAACAATAATAAATCAATACACTATAACTAGAGTTTCTCTCCACAGCCCACTAGAAGAAATAAAGCATAAGAAATATATATGGGCAAAGACCAGTATAAAATATCCTCTGACCTGGCTCAATCTTTGTAAGCAGTCCTCAATGTACCTAAACTTCCAAGTTCAAAACCGCACTGCTGGTGCACTAGCATGAAATTTCCATTTCTCACATCAGTCATTCTTATCACCATGAAATTGTATAGTTACTGCCAATAAGCACCACATTATGGGCAGTTTTGCACTGTTGATTCAAGTCTCCAGAGAACTAAATCGAGCCTGCCTAAACTTATTTCATTTAGGATTCTATCAGCAGTCACACATTTGCACTCCACCAGTCTGGGCTGAATTTAAACCCAATTCCCAGAGATAAGCACTTTGACTGCAGCAAATAAGGAAGCAAAATGGGCAACATGCATACTCCATGAATGGTGCTTAATAGCAAAGGATGCAGTTGAATGTGATCTAGGAGTCTTAGTACACTCAACATGTCCAGCCAATGCAGAAAAGCAATCAACCAAGCCAATAGAATGTTGAACTACATAACCAAAGCAGAAGAATACAAGTTAGAGGAAATTCTGTTGACAGTAAATTCTGTTCACAGTAAACAGTGCTCTCGTCAGACTGCGCTTTGAGCACTCTGTTCAGTTCTGGTCGCAGACATTCAGGTGCTGGTGGCAATATAGAGAACAGCCATGAGGCTGATCCCCAGTGTCAGGGATCTGAGTTATGCGGAAAGACTGGAGACTTGGGCTTTTTAGCCTGGAAGAGTCTGAGAGCATCCAGGTATATCAGATAGAATATAAGATATGGAAAAGGTTCGTCCAGAATATCACTTCAATTTAAACTGCGAGAGTAGAACAAGGAGATATAGGCCCATATTTTCCAATCCCTACTGGTGTGTACACACCCGTAGGGACCTCGCAAGTGCCGGTTTCTGGATGGAGGAATTAAAATGGGTTGAATGTCCTTCCTCATCTGTAATTATCTTGTGATTATCCAGTTCCCTTCAGGTAATACACATTCCATGTTTTATAGAACACATCCATCCTTTCACAGGCTAGTTTTCAAATGAATAATGTAACTTATAGTGATAGTTACAATGGCTTAGATTTATCTCTGCCTATCTTAGGAAACCTGCTGGTACCAGGCTAAAGGAGTGCCATTTAACTTCTTCACCCTTCATCACACAAAGTTCCTTTGGTACACAGGAAGATTATTAAGTATTTTTCTAACAACAATACACAAAGACAGGCACTTCAGAACTACAATAGATTCAACCAGAAGTACTGGGCTTAAAACTCATTCTCAATGAATTTTTGAACCTATGCTTTACCTGGCAGACAATTTTTCTTGCCTTACATTGGGTCATCTGGAGATGAAAGAACTAACTGTCTAAACTGCACTATTCAATGAGCTTTAAACTAATTAGTGGGGGGGAGGTTTCAAGAGAGCGAAAAATAAAAATGTCAGCGGAGAAGGCAATAGAGCAAAGTAGCAGTGGGGAAATTAAAAACCAGAGCGTGTCAGGAAGGGACAGAATATATAAAGATAAAGGTAAAGTAGTAAAGGGGGTAAAAGCAGGAATAAATTGTCACAAAACATATTTAAAAGTTCTTTATCTGAATGCACGCAGCATTCGTAACAAAATAGACGAGTTGACGGTACAAATAACTACACATGGGTATGATCTGGTGGCCATTACAGAAACATGGCTGCGAGGTGACCATGACTGGGAACTAAACATCCAGGGGTATTTGACTATTAGGAAGGACAGACAGGAAGGAAAGGGAGGTGGGGTGGCTATGTTAATAAAGGATGGAATCACTGCAATAGTGAGAAATGATATTGGGTCAAAGGGTCAGGATAGTGAAACAGTTTGGGTGGAGATAAGGAATAATAAGGGGAAAAAGTCACTAGTGGGCATAGTCTATAGGCCTCCTAACAGTTGCAACTCTATTGGTCGGAGTATAAATCAGGAAATAGTTGGGGCTTGTATTAAGGGAACAGCTATAATCATGGGAGATTTTAACTTTCATATTGACTGGACAAATCAAATTGGGCAGGGCAGCCTTGAGGAAGAGTTCATTGAGTGCATTAGGGACGGGTTCCTTGAGCAGTATGTTACTGAACCAACCAGGGGGCAGGCAATCTTAGATCTGGTCCTGTGTAATGAGACAGGATTAATAAAAAATGTCCTAGTAAAGGATCCCCTTGGTATGAGTGACCATAACATGGTTGAATTCCAAATTCAGTTGGAGGGTGAGAGAATTGGATCTCAAACCAGCGTACTAAGCTTAAATAAAGGAGACTATGAAGGTATGAGAGCAGAGTTGACTAAAGTGGACTGGGAAAATAGATTAAGGTGTAAGATGGTACAGGAGCAGAGGTGTACATTCAAGGAGATATTTCACAACTTTCAAGAAAAATATATTCCACTGAGGAAAAAGGGGCGTAAAAGAAAAGACAGCCATCCGTGGCTAAGTAAAGTAATAAAGGATAGTATCCGACTGAAAACAAGGGCATATAAAGTAGCCAAATCTAGTGGGAGGATAGAAGATTGGGAAGCATTTAAAAGCCAGCAAAGAATAACTAAAAGATTAATTAAGAAAGTGAAGATAGATTATGAAAGTAAACTAGCAAAAAATATAAAAACAGACAGCAAGAGTTTCTACAGTTATATAAAAAGAAAAAGGGTGGCTAAAGTGAATGTTGGCCCCTTAGAGGACGAGACCGGGAAATTAGTAGTAGGGAACATGGAGATGGCAAATACGCTGAACAAATATTTTGTATCAGTCTTTACAGTAGAGGACACTAAAAATATCCCAACACTGGACAGACAGGGGGCTATAGAGGGGGAGGAGCTAAACATGATTAAAATCACTAAGGAGATGGTACTCGGTAAGATAATGGGACTTAAGGCAGATAAATCCCCTGGACCTGGTGGCTTACATCCTAGGGTCTTGAGAGAAGTAGCGGTAGGGATTGCGGATGCATTGGTGGTAATTTTCCAAAACTCCCTGGATTCAGGAAAGGTCCCAGCAGATTGGAAAACTGCTAATGTAACGCCCTTACTTAAAAAGGGAGGTAGACAAAAGGCTGGAAACTATAGACCAGTTAGCCTAACATCTGTATTTGGTAAAATGTTGGAGTCCATTATTAAGGAAGCAGTAACAGGACATTTGGATAAGCATAATTTAATAGGACAGAGTCAGCATGGTTTTATGAAGGTGAAGTCATGTTTGACAAATTTGCTCGAATTCTTTGAGGACGTAACAAACAGGGCGGATAAAGGGGAACCAGTGGATGTAGTGTATTTGGACTTCCAAAAGGCATTTGACAAGGTGCCACACAAAAGATTACTGCACAAGGTAAAAAAAATCACGGGATTGGGGGTAATATACTGGCATGGATGGAAGATTGGCTATCTGACAGAAAACAGAGAGTTGGGATAAATGGTTCATTCTCGGGTTGGCAATCAGTAACTAGTGGTGTTCCGCAGGGGTCAGTGCTGGGACCCCAACTCTTTACAATCTATATTAACGATTTGGAGGAGGGGACCAAGTGCAACGTATCCAAGTTTGCCGACGATACAAAGATGGGAGGGAAAGCACTGAGTGAGGAGGACATAAAAAACCTGCAAAAGGACATAGACAGGCTAAGTGAATGGGCAGAAATTTGGCAGATGGAATATAATGTTGGAAAGTGTGAGGTTATGCACTTTGGCAGAAAAAATCAAAGAGCAAGTTATTATCTAAATGGAAAGAAAGTGCTATAGTACAAAGGGATCTGGGGGTCCTGGTGCATGAAACACAGAAGGTTAGTGTAGTGTATGTGCCTTTAAGTCAGAACTACTTTTACAGCTCCTGTATACTGTAGTACCGGCAGTAACCACACCTGTATATAAGCTTTGCGCATGCCGCTGTACCCCCAGTCTTGAGACTACCCTCCTCCAGTAAAGACCTGTTTATTGTTAATGTACAGCATTCGTGTGATTATTTAATAACAGCATATCCACTGAACCATGATCCAACAGTGGCGACGAGTGTCGATTCAAATCTACCTGCAACATTAAAAAAAAAGTCGAGGCCAGGAACACGGACGTCGACCACGAGCAACCGCCCAGCAGTCAGGCAGAGATTGAACCTCGCAGGGGAGGCTGTGGAGAGCCGGGCTTGGTTCCTCAGCCACGACAAGCAGCAAGAGACCGACGACAGGTCCAGCGCAGACCCTTCCTGAGCAGCGGCGGCTGGAGCCAACCGACGGCAGAGAGAAAGCCAAGCAGCGTCGACGGGGTAAGACAGAGAGTGAAGAGCGCAGGGCGCAGCCAGGGGTTGAACACCGAGCGGCGTCGAGAAAAAGAAAACAAACCAGAGAGAGAGAGGGTAAAGAAACAGCCGGGTTCAAGACTGAGCGGCGTCGAAAAATATAAAAAGAAGAACGCGCAGAGCACAGCCAGGGCTCACAGGCAAAACAGGGTCCGCGGGGCGAAGAAAGGGGAGCGCGGGAGACGCCATTGAGCCACGGAGAAGAGCGAGCACGGGAGGCGCCATTTTTAGAAGCCGCAGCGGAGAAGAAGGGCGAGCGCGGGAAGGAAGGAAAGCACGGGAGACGCCATTTTGTGCCAGCGGAGAAGAAGGGGAAGCGCGGGAGGCGCCATTTTTGACAGTTAACTCACACCCAAGGATGCCGAAGAGTGACAGTATCTCTACGTTCGACAATGAAGTCGAAGATTGGGCGACATATGTGGAACGTATTGAGGTGTACTGCAGGGCGAATGAAGTGCCAGATGCTAATAAAGCACTGGTTCTGTTAAATTCCATGGGTGCAAAAACTTATGGGTTACTGCGAAATCTAATAACCCCAGAGAAGCCGGTAAACAAGAATTTTGAAAGCATAGTAGAAATCCTACAGGACCACTTAAACCCCACACCGCTGCTGATAGCAGAACGATTTAAGTTCCATAAAAGGAACCAACACAAAGACAAAAGCAATGCTGAGTACCTAACGGAACTGCGCAAGCTATCGAAACACTGCCAGTTTGGAGCGGGACTAGCAGATACGTTAAGGGACAAGTTTGTGTGTGGGCTACAAAGTGAAGGAACCCAGAAACGGCTTCTATCAGAAAAGGACCTTACACTGGACAGAGCTTTCAGTATGGCAGTATCACACGAAGCAGCCGCAAGGGGCGCTGCAGAGATACAACGGAGTCCGCAAGAATATGGCACCAATGAAATGTCCTATGGAACAGGGAAGTGCTATCGCTGCGGCAGAACAACGCATGACCAGAAAGATTGTTGGTTCAAGGACCAAGTGTGCAGACAGTGTGGGAAAGCAGGACACATAGCAAGAGTCTGCAGGTCTGGGAAGAAAACCAACAGTAAGAAATCTCCACAGGAGAAGTACAAAAAGGTACACCAGGTGATGGACAGTGGTTCAGACGAACAGAAAAGTGACACAGACTCCGGAATCAAGGAGCTGGGTTGTCTGAAACTACATAAGGTAACAGAAATGGAGGATCACCAGACTATCTGGGTCACACTGAAGATAGACGGAGTCCAAGTGAAAATGGAATTGGACACAGGGTCAGCTCTAACAGTCATAAATTAAAGAGACTACAAGCGGCTATTTTCACACATACCCTTGAAAGCTACAGAGATTGTCTTGAAGACGTATACGGGGCAAAAAGTCTACCCCAAAGGAAAAATAAGGGTGAAAGTGACATATAAAGGCCAGGAAATATCTAAAATGGATATATATGTATTGCCAGATGGAGGACCACCACTGCTAGGATGTGAATGGATCCGGAAGATACAATTAGATTGGCATTCCATACAGGCACTGAAGGTTGAGGCCAAAAAGGATGACGACGTCACACCTGGACGACTGTCAAAAATGCTAACTGACGCAAAAGAAGTGTTCCAGGAGGGACTAGGAACACTAAAAGGAATAACAGCAACGATTAAAATAGAGGAAAATGCAAGCCCAAAGTTTCTGAAGGCCAGACCAGTGCCTTATGCGATCAGACCAGCTGTTGAAGCAGAGCTGGAAGGGTTGGCACATTCAGGAGTACTGTCCAAAGTGGACTGGAGCGAGTGGGCTACACCCATCGTTCCTGTAATGAAGAGGTCGTTGAGTAATACGCCTGGGGAACCAAAGAAGGTCCGCATCTGTGGGGATTTTAAGGTGACAGTGAACCCAGTCCTTCACACGGTACAATATCCGCTTCCACGAATTGAGGATATTTTCGCCTCGCTATCTGGAGGTAAACGCTTCACCAAAATTGATCTAGCCCAGGCGTACTTGCAAATGGAGGTAGAAGAAGCTTCGAATCAATACCTTACGATCAACACACATAAAGGTCTCTATCAATACAACCGGCTGGTGTTTGGAGTAGCCTCGGCTCTGGCTATCTGGCAAAGGGCGATGGATCAGGTCCTGCAAGGGATTCCAGGGACCCAGTGTTATTTGGACGACATCTTGGTCACGGGCGAAAATGACGGTGATCACCTCGCCAACTTGGAGAAGGTGCTCACCAGATTAAAGGAGTATGGGCTACGAGCTAATCGCCACAAGTGCGAGTTTTTCAAGAAACAGATCTCGTATTGTGGCCATGTCATCGATGAAGAGGGGTTACATAAGTCCCCTGACAAGATTGAAGCGGTAGTCCAGGCTCCAGCACCGGAAAATGTGTCACAACTGAGGTCGTTTCTCGGGCTGGTAAACTACTACCACAAGTTCTTACCAAATTTGTCTACGGTATTACACCCACTGAACACCCTACTGCAAACAGGGGTACCATGGAAGTGGGATGACGAACGTAGACGAGCTTTCCAGAAGTGTAAAGAATTGATCACATCAAAAGAGGTGTTGGCCCATTTCAACCCAGCACTACCAATTCGTTTGGCATGTGATGCATCACCCTATGGTATTGGAGCGGTGCTGTCGCACAAATTCCCTGACGGGTTGGAGAGGCCAGTAGCCTTTGCGTCTCGGTCACTAACCTCAGCCGAGCGCAACTACGCCCAGATTGACAGGGAGGCCCTCAGCCTAGGATGGGGAGTAAAAAAATTCAACCACTATCTGCATGGGCAGAAGTTCACCTTGCTGACTGACCACCAACCACTTGTCTCCAACTTTAATCCTAAGAAGGGCGTTCCTGTGATGACTGCACAGCGGTTACAAAGATGGTCCCTCTTTCTAGGGGCGAATCAATATGAAATAGGATATAAAGGCACGAAACAGCATGGGAACGCTGATGGGCTATCGCGCCTGCCACTGCCTACTGTGGAGGAAGCACCAGCAGAGGACCCTATCGAGATATTTTATTCGTCAACAATTGAACGATTGCCAGTAACGAACGCAGATATAGAGAAGGAGACCCGCAATGATCCGACGCTGTCATGGGTATATGAATTGACGGTGAGGGGATGGCCAACTCATGGCGACTCACTGTTGCCAGCATTCTCATCCAGAAGAGAACAGCTGTCAGTATGCCAGGGGACAGTGATGTGTGGATCCAGAGTGGTGATTCCACCCAAGTTAAGGGAGAGAGTGCTAAATGAGCTACATGAAGGTCATCTGTGGGGAGTGAAAATGAAAAGCCTTGCTAGGGCTTATGTGTGGTGGCCGGGAATCGATCAACAAATTGAAGACCTAACTAAGAGCTGCTTAGGATGCCAGAAGGTCCAAAATGCACCACCACATGCCCCTCTACACCCATGGGAGTGGCCCTCCTCTCCATGGCAACGGGTGCATATTGATTTTGCTGGTCCATTCATGGACTCAATGTTCTTAATAGCAGTGGATGCTCATTCAAAGTGGCCTGAGGTGATAAAAATGTCTTCAACCACTACAGAGAAAACGATTGCAGTCCTACGGACCATATTTGCCAGAAACGGGTTGCCAGAGCAGCTTTGCTCTGATAATGGACCACAGTTTGTGTCCGACGAGTTCCAAAAATTTATGAGAAGGAATGGGGTAAGGCATTACACATCCGCCCCGTATCATCCAGCCACAAATGGATTGGCTGAGAGGATCGTACAAACCTTTAAGAAGGCGATAAAGGCCATGTGCGACGATGAAATTCCACTACAGCATAAGATGGACAATTTCTTATTCGCCTACTGAAACACGACACATGCAGTTACCAACCAGACCCCGGCCATGATGTTCTTTAACCAAAGGTTGAGATCTCGTCTGGACTTGCTCAGACCAAATGTGCGAAGAAATGTTGAGGACAAACAATTCCAGCACATCAGTGAGAAGCCAACAAGGAGCTTCAATGTAGGGCAACCAGTCTTGGCCCGTGACTATTGAACAGAGAAATGGCAACCCGGAACGATATGTACAAGGCAGGGGCCATTAATGTACACAGTGGATGTCGGGGAGAACATTGTGAGATGCCACGTCGATCAGATCTTAGCGTCACAGGAACGCGTCAACCCCATGTCTCGAGTACCTGGGGATGAACCCGACATACCGGTAGCATCTACCTCAGACCCAGTAGCAGTGGAACCCGATGAACTACCCGATGAAAAGGGGTCAGAATCGCCTCTGCACCAAGAACAAGAACTTCCGGAAAGGCGCTATCCCGAAAGGGTCAGGAAGCCGCCCCAAAGACTGAATCTATAAATGGACTTCTGTTGTTTAATGTACATGTTGAAATGTTAATTGTTATTTGAATATTAGGGGTACTACTAATCTAAAAGGGGAGGAATTGTAGTGTATGTGCCTTTAAGTCAGAACTACTTTTACAGCTCCTGTATACTGTAGTACCGGCAGTGACCACACCTGTATATAAGCTTTGCGCATGCCTCTGTACCCCCAGTCTTGAGACTACCTTCCTCCAGTAAAGACCTGTTTATTGTTAATGTACAGCATCCGTGTGATTATTTAATAACAGCATATCCACTGAACCACGGATCCAACAGTTAGTATGCAGGTACAGCAGGTGATCAGGAAGGCCAATGGAATCTTGGCTTTTATTGCAAGGGGGATGGAGTGTAAAAGCAGGGAAGTCTTGCTTCAGTTATACAGGGTACTGGTGAGGCCACACCTGGAATACTGCGTACAGTTTTGGTTTCCATATTTAAGAAAAGATATACTTGCTCTCGAGGCAGTTCAGAGAAGGTTCACTTGGTTGATTCCGGAGAAGAGAGGGTTGACTTATGAGGAAAGGTTGAGTAGGTTGGGCCTCTACTCATTGGAATTCAGAAGAATGAGAGGCGATCTTATCGAAACATATAAAATTGTGAGGGGGCTTGATCGGGTGGATGCGGGGAGGATGTTTCCACTGATGGGTGAGACTAGAACTAGGGGGCATAATCTTAGAATAAGGGGCTGCCGTTTTAAAACTGAGATGAGGAGAAACTTCTTCACTCAGAGGGTAGTAAATCTATGGAATTTGCTACCTCAGAGAGCTGTGGAAGCTGCGACATTAAATAAATTTAAAAAGGAAATAGACAGTTTCCTAGCTGATAAGGGAATTAAGGGTTATGGGGAGCAGGCAGGGAAGTGGACGTGAGTCTAGGTTCGGATTGGCCATGATCCTATTGAATGGTGGAGCAGGCCCGAGGGGCCGTGTGGCCTACTCCTGCTCCTACTTCTTATGTTCTTATGAGCCTCCTTATTAAGGGTAGCACCCAGGAACATGACCAATCCTTTAGCTCCCTCCCAAAAAGGTTAACATTGCAACATCAGGTGAGAGAAAAACATTAAATTATCAGTGGGACAAAACAATCAAAGACAAAATTAAAATTTGTACATAGAAAATACAATAATGTGCATAATGTAGCTTGCAAGGTTGAACTTGTAAGAAATGATAAATGCCTGCACCCCAATTTCAAAAATTCCTGACAATTTCTGATTCAGCTGCCATTGATTAGAATGGCATTTAAATCTTCAGGTAACCATCAAGAAGATTAAGGTCAAATTGTCTGGAAATAAATCTTAGTGTTTTAAGATTATTTTTCTTCAATGGCCTCTCACAACTTAAAATCCAGTCAAATAGAAGGGTTTCCAATTCAGTGGGAGCTTCGGGGAACTAACAAAGGCACTTATAAGCCTTATCATGCTGTGGTGGGATGTGGGTTTGTATCTGTGATTCCCGATTGGTCTTGGCTGGGCTCAGCAAGTGCTAACCAGACACCTCTCACGAGTCTCACCACAAGATGAGGAAAAATCGGAGGAAAAGTTAGACCGGCCTGGCCACCCACTCATGACAACATTTGAACCCCTCAGTACATTTACTACTTTGCGACCCACTCCTCACATGCAAAAAAATTAAACCAGTCATTAATAAACACATTCTAAATCAAAAAAAGACATCCTTTGTGAAGGTCAACTGCAGTCCAAAATTGGAATCCACACAAATACATTTATATTTGTTTGCCTTTTTAAATTAAATTTGCTGTGCAATTTGAAGATTATGCCTGTTTCCCATTTACTAAATATGGTCATCGCTTTTGAACAAAAAAAATCAGCTGTTCATCATTTGTTTAAAAAAATATTGATGGATTGGCAGGAGAAACACAAATCAATTCATGTTTAATATGAAAAGGATAGTAACTGTCAAGCAACCATAAGGTGTAATAGATTCATCAAGTAATCATTATACTCTTACTACTGAATCTAAAGTATTAGCTTTATGCATCTGTCTATTTCAATTTATCTGTTTCGCTTCCTATTTTCCATACAGCTGCTGGCATCTACTGCGAGTTTCACTTTATCACTATGTTAATCAGACTGCTTCTCTGATTTCACCACCTCTGTGTCAGTCATTCACTCACGTGGTCAATCAGCAGTATTGACTGGATTCTGTAAACTGTACCAGTAAAGTGAAATCCTTTTTCATCCATCTACCTCACAGTCACATATCACAACTGAGAAACACTTCAGAGGACAGACTAATAACCCTGAGAGACCAACTCTCATGGCCTCTGCATGCACTATTACCATTATCCTGTCACAATATTCTGCGAGGAGTTGGAGAAACATCGATCATTTATAGTGCTGCAAAATAATCATGTTCATTTAGTTTCCCCAATACAGTTTTTCAGTGCCTAAAATGTCTCCTAAGAGCAGTTAAATAAAACATATGCAAAGCACAACATCAGTGTTTTAGTTACCAAATCATCAATTTTTCAAAGCTTTTAGGTTCTAATTTACTTATCTCTCTTGCTCTCCTGAAGATACTGACCCCTTCTGGAGTATAGTTCCACTGAGGTACACCATTTAGTACCTCCTCACCCAAGTGATTATTATTCGTGCATGAGTCCTGACACTCCATATTCAACTGCATATGGGAAAGTTGTCAAGCTCGACCCGATCATCATCCGATGTCCAATCTCATTTACATACAGCTGAGGTCATTGGACAGTGATCAGTAGTGGCTGATTTTTCAACTTTATCTCATGACCATTGAAGCCAATTATTCTATCAGTCAACTTGGCTGAATCAGCCCACTAAACTGTGGATCGAACTTGGGACCTTGGAAAAAGTACGTGAGGTATTGTAAGGCACTATCACTGACATTTCATATCTTAAATTAAAAAAAAGATTGCTTTCTTTTGCATTTATATGGCATATAAGAACAATAATGCTTCTGAAATAATAGTAGCATGATTTTCATCTTTCAGCTATGTCAGTCTGTGATTTAAAAAACCACTTCAACCTCATTAATATCGTATGCTGTATAATGACTTTGTTAAATTCTTTTTGGGGTGAAACAGACTACCAAACCCCAATGTTATACAATATACATCTCTCAGAATTATATCTTGGCTAGAATTCCTTTTATTTCTCAAATGTCCAGTGTGATGCATGTTGTAGCAAGATGAAGGGCCAAGTCTTATAGTACAGAATACTGATTTTTTTTTTTAAATCAGTGGGAGTAACCACAAAGTAAATCAGAAAGTAGTCATTCGGTATAAAAACAGAAAATGTTTCAACTTGTTCTGATGAAAGGTCATCGACCTGAAATGTTGGCCCAGCTATGAATGTGGAGCTGGTGAGGCCGCAGGGAGCCCGTAACTGGGCGAAGAACCCGGCAAGGCCACAGATGTGGAGGCCCTGCCGATCATGGCAGAACCTCATTAGAATATTGTTGGGCCGTCTCCCGCATGGCAGCCAGCCGGATTGGCGGCCTGGCTAGCAGCCCGGCTGGCGAGCAAGAGGTCGCAATCGGGGACGGTCACCATGGCCGAAGGCTTCCTTATGAGGCCAGGGGGCGCACTCCTGCCCCTTCTGTCCCACAAGGAGTGCTAAAAGAGCAGACCTGTAGCAATTACCTTTGGGGGTCGACAGCTCCCGCTCGGATCAGCTGTCGGGCAGTTGACAGCTCGAGCCTCCTCCTCACTTCCAGTTAAATTTAAGTCATGGTGCTGATGATGTCATCAGGACGCGACCTTGGAATGTTAATTAGGCCCGCCTGCCTTTTGCAGGAGCCTAAAACCAAAATGCAAAATGAAGCAAACCAGAAGTAGTCACAAAAAATTCAAGCCTTGAATGAATACTATTATTAGCACAACCTCCATGGGCAATGTTCAGGCAGACAATTTTACACAGACATTGAAGAGCCAAAGTGTTGGTTAAGTTCTGCAAAAATCAAAATAAATAGGTCAACAATAAAATAAAAAGGGCAGACTGCAAATGCTGGAAATAAAACACACAGCAAAATAGTCAGTAATTGTAAACAGAAAGGACAGGTTATGAGGCTTTGGGAACTGTTCTGCTGAGGGGTACATATCCAGAATGTCAGAATCTATCTTCTCTCTTTACAGGGACGGACCGACCTGCTGCGTTTCATTTTCTGCTTTTATTTTAAATGGCTAAGCATTTTGTTGAAATATTGACAAGGGAATATCATATAAACTCATTCATTACTAATACTGTATGTCAAGATGTCAGATTATTGCACAGTGTGCAGTAGGCAAAGTGGTGTTAGACATGTTGGGGGGTGGGGATATTCGTTACAGCCCATTTTTGGGTGCAAAATGATTGGCTGCTCACAGTGTGTGCCAGAAGCTGGAGGCCCAAGGCTTGTCTGAAACTGGGTCTAATCAGGCATCCAGAGGAAGTTCACCATTTGTGCATAACAATTTAGGTTGACTGCGATGCTGGCGGTGGCCATCAGGTATGACCTGGGGCGGTTGGAGGTGGGGGGTGGGGTGAGGGGGCGAACTCCTGCCCCTCCTGGCTCCACATTACATCAAGTGAAAAAAAGTTTACTTATCTTGTCTTCAGCAGTCTCCAGCAATCCCTTAATGGACTGCTGGTTAGGTTGCTGTAGAGGACTGGAATTAAAAGGCAGACTGATGTAATGGTGCAATGCATTGGTGCTCCATTACATTGCGCCACGGAGCAGTAAGTTACTGGTTGCCTCCACAGATCCCCATAAATCATGTTCCTATCTGGGAGTCCTGCCAGAGGAAATACTGAGTGGATAAGAAGGGGGAATATAAATTGATGGTCAGTCACCCAGGCTACACTCATGCATTTTTACAGTTGCATTTTTGAAATAGTTATTTCTACCCAGCCCCTGAAATCATTTGATTTCACTCCTGAAGGTGCTGACTCATACTGGGTAATGGTTCCATGGATCTGGTCTCACTCAGCTTTCACAGCAGAGGTCGATTTGGGGATTGCAGAATAAGGGATGTGTGTAGAACAGTTAATGGAGGTTGTTATTCACAGAGATGGTACTGATGAAGTTACTCATACTCCAAGTTGATAAAACAGTGGGACCAGATGGTTCAAATCGAGCATCCTGAGGGAGGCTCCGAAAAAAAAATTCAGAGGTTCTGACAAAAACATTTCCAGAATTCAGATTCCCCTTTACAGAACAAAAAAGGAAACAGGGATAAGCCTGGAAATTTTAGGCCAGGTAGTCTTACTTTCAAGTGTTGGGAAACAACTGGAGTCTATAATATGGGATGAAATTATTACGCACTTGGAGAAATGAGCTTATGGAGTTACAGACATCGATTTTAAGTTCCTGGTAGAACCGCATTCGATCGAGCGGCTGACCCATCCGGGAATCGCAGCTGGGAGGCCCAGCTAATTTTCACAGCCTGGCCTCATTATCATTCTGCAAGATGGATTCTAGCTTGAACTCAGTGGGAATGAGACTAGGAGATGACTGGGTGGGAGAGGGATTTTGTGTGGCAGGAGGCCACTGCTGGGGACCCAAGAGAATGGTAGCTCACTGCAGGGGAGGCCAAGGTTTCCCTGTGGGGCCCATAGCAGCACTCCTGCTCTGCCTGGACCGCAAGGAAAGTACAAAAAATTAATTACATTTCTGGGCCTCTTCTGGTCCTGATTTGTGTTCCCGTCAAGTTTGGCCTGGTGGGGAAGTCAAGGAAAATCGAGCGGTGTGTGTAATGGGCGGCTGATCCACAACCAACAGTTTTCCACCCATTCCCAAAGTGAGAATTACCCCACGATGTAACACATCTTAACACCAAGAATAGGGAAAGGAAATAGACCTAAAACAGTAAGATTTAAAATGGAGCAGAGGGACCTTGGTCTGCTGATACACAAATCATTCAAGTGATAACACAAGAATTGGATTAGACTCGGTGACTCATTGAGAAAAGCACTGGCAAAGACTTGATGGGCCAAGCGGCCTGCTTCTGTGCTGTAACATTCTATGATTCTATGAAGTAGGTAAAGCCATAAAAAAAGGCAAACATTATCCTCAGTTTTGCATCTACAGATATAGAATTCAAAAGCCAGGAGGTAATGTTGAACTTGTACAAGACTTCAATTAGGATGCAGTTGGAGTAGTTATTACAGTTTTGACTTTATTATTTCTTCCTTGGGTTATTATAGCAAGAATTTAAAAGCAGCGTTAATTTACTAGGGTGATAAAATTACCAAGAGAGACTAAGTAGTTTGGGCTTTTTTAGACCCGAAATAATTATGGAGTGACAGAAGTTTTCAAGATTATGAAGCGTATAGGTTAAAGGTGTGATTGGTTCCATTGGTCAATGAGACAGTAACAAGAGGGTGAAAGTTAAGATAATCAGAAAAAGAACTGAAGGGGAGGCTAGAAAAAAATATTCACACAGAAGGTAATTAGAAAGTGGAATCTCTGCAACAAATACTTGTTGAAGCTTAATTCATAAATTATGTTTAAGGAAAATGAGATACTAGCTTGAAATAGAGGAATATTAAAAAAACCGGGGCTTGAGGAGTGTGGAATTAGACAAGGTGACTAATGCAGCAAAAATCACTGGTACAGAGTTTGTGGGATGAACGGCCTGTTTCTGTGCTATAACATACCATTACTCTGATTCCAGCACCTCACAAAGGTGGCTATGTGGGAGCTTAGAATAATAAGAGATGCATAAGCCAATTATGGCCACTGTGGCTGAAATCAGCCAATTCAGCATAGACAGGGAATCGAACCTGTGACTCTGGTCCAGATGGCTCAGTTGCCTACTGCCCTTACCTATTAAGCCATTCAAGTTGATGTAACAGCTGGCTTGAGAGGTATTGAGCAGACAGAGACATAGGAGTAGGTCACTTGACTGCCTTCTTGGCAATGGCGTGTGACACAGAGATAAATGCCCGAAGTGAAAATCAGAATCATCACAGGCCATTTGTGGAGCAGTTCATCGGCTCGCCTTGTCTGGGGAGTTCTGCAGAAGGGAATTGGGGAATTAAGTAATAAGTACCTTTAAAAAGTGCACTGTGCATTCATATGGAAAATGTTACTGAAAGCAAGGTTGTGCTCAAAAGATTATAAAAATATCACAAACAGGCAAAGCTCACGTTTGTACTACAACAGTAGAATCCTTGGCAACTGTTATAAATAGTGAATAGAGGCACAGGTGAGTCTGACTCAGCTTGTGGCCTGCTGTTTGTATGCATTCACCGACATTGCTCATCGTGTTTCTCGAACACTAAGGATTTTTATTTAAACGCTTAAAAGTGGTGTTATTCTCAATCACTAACAGTCTGCTACAACCTTCAATGGCATTTGTAGATTTGCAGCTAATTGTAAGTTGGATTCTCAAAGGATTTTGCTAGGTCAGTTCTGATCCGCTGTGTTTTTCCTGTCTGAGTGAAAGCTCATTGATATGAATCAGTTTTAAGGAACAGTCGCTCGCCCACACTACTTTCCCACACCTCTGAATGACCAGCTTCAGAATGTCTCGGCTGAGGGCTGGCAGCAGGCTGCTCATTTTCTTCTCAAATGGCAAAACCCAAATGAGGGGTACCGAGTCCTTATCAAGGGAGAGTGACAACAATAAAAATAATGACAACTCCACCCAAAACAACAAAGAAATAGAAACACCACAGCAAAGAAAGCCTGTTCCCCTGGCATACGGTCACTGGAATGATTGTAGCAAAGCTCAACAGGAGCAAAAACGGTGCTGTACTACAATGCTTTTTATTGAGCTGTAAAGTCACAGAGAATTGTGAGCACTACCATGCATGTGAACACATTAGCCCTTCTCCCCAGACAACTCTGCCATTAGCGCTTCCATTGTTTTCACCATCAGTTTTTCGCTTTCTCTATTAAAATGTTTGGTCTTTGGGTAGTACAACAACAACTTGTATTTATATAACACCTGTAACGTAGTAAAACGTCACAAGGCGCTGCACAGGAGTATTTTAAGACAAAAAATTTGACACCGAGCCACATGAGAAATTAGGGCAGGCGACCAAAACCTTGGTCAAAGAGGTAGGTTATAAGGAGCGCCTTAAAGGAGGAGAGAGAGGTAGAGAGGCGGAGAGGTTTAGACATGGAATTCCAGAGCTTAGGGCCTTGGCAACAGAAAGCACGGCCACCAAAGGTTGAGCGATTATAATCAGGGATGCTCAAGAGGGCAGAATTAGAGGAGCGCAGATATCTCAGGGGGTTGTGGTTCCTCCCCCGAAGTTAAAGCTAAGACTCTAAAATCTCACCCAGCATAGAATAATGGTCACATCAGTCGTACAATACAAGTGGAAGGTACCAATTTACTGCTCCAGAACCATTTATTTTTAATTTTTTGGGTGAAGGGGTGGGGCTTCAAACACATAACATCATTTTCAGTGTTGAAAACTGCCATATAATGAGAAAAAATGCATGAGACTATGGATGTGCATACGAGACATCGAGAAAACTAAGGAAAAGGAAAGCAAGAGGACAGCTTACATATATATTTTTAAATTCCCATCTCCATAAAAAATAACCTTTTTAAAGGAGTCAGTTTTTGCACATTTTTGAGGGTTTACAAAAAACTTGTATGCCCATCCATATTAAAAGATCATAAGAAAAACAGTTTAACAATGAAAATAATCAGAGAATCAATTTAGGCAGCTTGTGCCTCGCTCCAGGTTGATTCTAGTTACAAATGTGAAAGTGAGTCTTCAATAACTGAAAGTCGGCCCCACTAAGCCAGGAAAATTAGATCATCTCCCCATCGTTTACATAACAGCAGCACTGCTGATCTTTAAGCCAATTGTTCATAAGAAGGAGAATAAGAAACACCTATGCATGAATAAAAAGCAGTGCAAGAAAAAGCTCATAATTTGATAGGTGATCCTTCTCTCTTTAACCTTGCTTGCTCATCTCCATCATAACCTTTCTTATATCTCTCCACTTATTGTCATTGATCCTCTAAACCTTTCCGTCTTGTTCCTCCCAAGATGCAAATACACTACCCTACATGCTTTTCCTTCTCCTTGCATCCTCTCCTAACTCACTCTTCCTCAGATCCTAAAAGCTTTGGAACTCTTTACCTCCATCAGACTTGGCTTCTTCCTGCACTGATCTTCTGCCAAAGTTGTGGTGTTATGTGAGAAACTCCATGGCAATTCTAGGCAACAGTCTACACAACTTTATGTCACCTAACCACTGTTTCTTGATTGACCTCATCTTCTCTCCAGCTCCTTTCAATCCTAAATGTGTCCTGCATTATGGTACTCCGCTCTACACCTTGGTTTTTCAATTAAAAAAAAAGGTAATCTAATCAGAGGTTCAAACAACATCTTAAGCTGCGGGAGCTCAGTATCAGGAGTTTATAATAGTCACACAAAAGATCAGGTCACAATTTGGGAATCACTCCAGAACAGTATGTATGAATAACTGCTCAGAAGCACTATATATAACAAAAAGACGTACTAGAACATCATGACATGATTAAATTTATTTGTGGCTTTTTTCTTCCCGTGGATGCTGACCATCGGTAATTACTTCGACACAGAAGTGAGTGAAAAATAACCTGCAGTTTAAAATAAGTAAATAATAGCATCAAAATAAATCTATTTTTTTAAACTGATGTACTGTTGGTAAGAAAAATGCTGTATATGTGATTCTACTTGCAGAAATGACTATAAAGTTACATAGCTCTTAATTGAGACTATAGAATCCTTGATGTGTAGTCTTATTGATTGAAGTCCACCTTGACTTGAATTGATTGTACAGTTGGTCTGTCTCTACCAGTCTATCTTTCTGCACCTTGTACAGTTATTTATATGGCTGACTTTCTATTTCATTCTCCTTATCTGTATGTCAATCAAGTTTCTCTTTGTCTCGAATCTGCTGGCCTCTCTTGCTGTCAGTCAGTTTTGACTGGTACATTTATTGATTAGCGAGAGATTTTGCAGCTGCAATTTTGGAATATTCTACTGCACAACTCTTCATGAATGGCATCAATTTAAGCCTCGTTACTGCTGAGCTCACAATCGCTGTGTTGAAAACACTGGAAGAAACTTGCACTGAAGTCTGGCGAAACTGTATCCCATTCAGTCAGCATTTTGTGAATGCAATAAGCAACTTACTGAAAAATAGGTTTCGGAGTTAAAATCCCAATCAATGCTTGGTTGCATTCCAAAAGCTTCTGCAAAATCAATAATGTCTCATTAGTTTTATATTACATTTACCTCAAAGATTGTCACTGCCCTCTGGAGGCACAAAAACTCACCACCAAATAGATCTTTTGCATGTTGCTGAAGGTAACAGAATTCTGGTTGCCAGCTATTTAGACAACTATCGCTGTCAGCTACCAATTTTCCTGAGCATTCACCGCACTATACGGGAGAGCAATGCGGTTTTCCAATTGATAGTCAATATAGAACCTGCCCAACATTGGGGATGGTCTGCAGCCAGAAGCGGAAAAAAAAGTTATGCCAGGTTATTCATGCTCAACTGAAGTCAGCTGCAGCCTGAGTCCACGAGTAATAGCATCAATCCACCAGCATCAGTGATCCTAAGTGGCCGATCATTAAATAGCTATGCATTGGCTAAGATGTTAAGTGTAAAAGAATTAGCTTCTAGGAGGTCAGTGTACTTCTATGATAACATTTGATTTGCAATTAGCAGTCTGCTTGGCTGAAATCAGGATAATTGCTGGGCTCAGTGTCCAGTGCCTCCACAACATTGTCAGCTGGCCTCCTGAACTAAAACTGAATGCCAGAAATTTCTTATGTCTGAAATAATTCTAATGACTGCAATAATTCTAATGAATGGGGTCACTGCTGCACTATTGACAAAAGTCAGCCAGGTTTAAATTTACTGTTTTGATCTTAGGAGCTGCCAGTTGTTCAAGGAATTCTTAGAAATACGAGAACTGATTAAGTCATCATGTTGCAGTGTTAGCAGGACTGTAATGCATTGCGACACATATAGAGAGCTGAAGTTTTGAGATCAGCTCATTTTAATAATCGCTGTACAGATTGCCTTCTGTATCAGGAGCATAAGTCAGCAAAAAGAGAAAGAAAGACTTGCATTTCTATAGCGCCTTTCACGGCCACCGGCCGTCCCAAAGCGCTTTACAGCCAATGAAGTACTTTTGAAGTGTAGTCACTGTTGTAATGTAGGAACCGCAGCAGCCAATTTTGCTCTCAGCAAGCTCCCACAAACAGCAATGTGAAAATGGCCAGATAATCTGTTTTAGTGATGTTGATTGAGGGATAAATATTGGCCCGGACACTGTTCTTCGAAGTAGTGCCATGGGATCTTTTATGTCCACCTAAGAGAGCAGACAGGGCCTCAGTTTAACGTCTCATCCAAAAGACAGTACCTCCAACAGCACGGCACTCTCTCAGTACTGCACTGATTTTTGTGCTCAAGTCTCTGGAGTGGGGCTTAAACCCACAACCTTCTGACTCAGAGGCAAGGGTGCTACCAACTGAGCCACAGCTGACACTAACATGGCAGCCCTTAAAAGAATACTGCTCACAGCTAAAGCAAAGTTACACAATCATAAATTTGAAGTTATCCTGCTAGTGGTTGAGCAAGAAGGTACAAGTGCAAGACTTACTCCAGCAGGAGCTGCAAGAGGATTGCTCTATTTGGAGTGGAGGAGCACTCTCCGATCAGGAGCACTGTTTGGAGCAGGTCAAACAGAACAGCACCTCATCTTCCGATTAGGCAGTCTGCAGCCTTCCGGACTCAATATCGAGTTCAACAATTTCAGATCATAAGCTCGGCCCCCATTTCATTTTCTCTTGTAATTGTTCCACTCCTTTCCCCCCCCCCCCTTCCTTTTGTTTCTCTCACACCTGGCAGCTATCTTTTGCCCTGCCAGTACACTTTACACCTAATCCCAGCCTATTACCATCTCGTCTAGCTTCTAATCTCTTTTACTTCTTTTGTTTCTTTTATTCTTTTGTCCGATCGCAGCCCTGCCTCCGATCTAGTTTCTTTTCTTTCCAGTTTTGAAGAAGGGTCCAACCCGAAACGTCAACTCAAATTTCTCTCCACGGATGTTGCCTGACCTGCTGAGTTTTTCCAGCATTTTCTGTTGTTATTTCAAACATGTTAATGCTGTCTTCCCACATTCAAGGGTCCACAGTTTGCCTGCTCTGGTATATGCCCTTACAATGAGCGCTAACATTTACTTTGATGCTGCTTCATGGAGGCAGCATGCAAAGCACTCAGGAAACATTTGAGCTCCTTGAAATATGCATGTGCTTGTCCACGTTAATGCAGGGCACACTTTGTTGCTGACACAAAAATATACTTCTAATGTCGCACATAAAGCTTCCAAGTTAGAACCACCAAATACATTCCAGCACAAGATATTTGCATGCTGCACATTCAAAGACTTAGTGTCACTCAAGCGCCCACCTTGCCTAAGGTCCATTTAATCTGCCCGTTGTTAAACTGACGAGATCGGGCGCAGTGCTGGCTTAAACACTCTGCCCAATTTTACTCCCCATTGAAGTCAATGGAAAGTGATATTAGGTGGGCTGTAAAACAGGCATTCTACCCAATCTTTTGGGTTTCCCGCCTGGCAACTTAGGTTAATGTTATTGTCTCTGCTCTTCCAAAATTATAAAATCTGTACATTTTATATCTGGTTACAGGAACAAGTGTCAATAGGAAGGGGCAAGTTGTTGTTGGTTTCACAGACTGAGTCCCTAGACCACAAAAAAAAACTCCTTCAAAGTGTTTTCAGCACAGCTGCCAAGGCAGTTGCCACAGCAAGTTAGTTCTGCAGTAGCTGCTATGTCTACTCCAGTGCAATGCATTTCAAGATGATTTTTCTATTTTTATCTTAGTTGACGAGAAGAGGTTAAATCACTTATCCCATTATCATGAGCATAAATGGGTAGAGTGTCTCACAATGCTAACAACACAATTTCATTGTGCAACCCCGAGCTGAACTTTGAGAGAAAATGAAACTCTCCCATCATTACAGTAACAGCAAAAGTGTCAGTGAATATATATTGAGAGCGTACATTTTGACATAGTATAAAACCTTTTCTTTTAACCTTTAAACTCACCCTGGGAAAACTTCTGTGGTGCCTGCTAGTGCATCCTGACCAGATCAACCATGACACATTTGAAAGGCAAACCTCCAGAGGTTCAGAAGCTCTCCATTTGATGTTAGGCACTCTAATTGGAAAGGACATCATTGTACCAGAAGACTATTAACACACTGACCACACACATATACCTCAAATCAGATGAGAATACTTCCTTCAACACTCTGAAAAAAATCATTTATATAATTTCTTTCCCAAAAAGGTAATATTCTAATATTAAAGTTAATGTTTTTTTCCTTAACCTTTTGTAAACCAAAACCATCTGTACAGTTTAAGAAAAAAAAGACTAATAATCTCACTGCAAATCATTCAGATTCCTATTGGTTCCTTCAGAGAGTTATTTTAATATTTTTTTTAAATGTCATATGTTTCCCATAACTGAACACTGTAGATAACTTATACATCATCCAAAATCTGATCTCTAATTTGAGCAAGTTAGAGCTTTAACGCGCGAGGGTGCACGGACGGTGCTATATTCCATGCAACTAAACTGCATTTAGTCTGGCCTGTAATTCATTTAGTCTGTGGTATTGTACTTGCCATTATAATAGTGCACAAATGTAACAATCAACAAGTGTATATTTTGAACAAAAACACATTAATTTCTAAATTTTCAAATCTCAATTTGAACATGTTGATCACTCTTACGATACTTGGCTGTACAAAACGAGAGCATCGACCCATCTCAAATTCTGCTCCTCCAGGACGAGAGAGCTCCAGCGTCACAACTTACCTAGAGAAAAAGAAAAAGAAACTTGAAGATTCCAAAGCAAATTAAACCGACAAGTTATATAAATTATTTGGTGGAGTGTAAATCTCAGCATGGATTTTTTCTGACATTTTCTCTGTCAGTAGTCTATGTGTCAGTGTCAATAAGCTGAAATTATATCATACAATTCCCAACAGTGGAGCGCAGTACAAGAAACCATTCCATTAAAGTTCTCTGTGCTTAGTTTGGACCCAAAATGTCTTGATTTCTTTCAGAAGAGGTTTTGTTATATTAAATGAAGTTATGTGACAAATACAAATGGAAAATAACACCATTTGGATTTGGCACTGCATTGATTTTATTTTTTTAACATTGGCAATTCTTAAACCTTTTGCTACCTGTATGTGGTGAACACAAGGACAGAGCTGTCTTTGCAGTGGGTGAAATTTAAATCTTTGGAGAACGTAGGCAGCAGTGTAAATTAATTTCAAGTAGGTTTAAAAATGGGGTGGTTTTCAACAACCATTATGGAGTCAAAGGCTACATTTGGCCGTCAGTGGTAGCAGGAGCCCGTATGCTGGTCATGTCAATGTAGGGATTGGACCTTCCTGTATGTTGCAATCTACACTTATTAACATAATAGCACTGTGTTTCCTGCACAGAATAGGCACTGTGCAGGAAATGGGATTGCTGTAGGGATGGGATATCCAGTGAAATAGCAGATTTAAAGAGCCGCTATGCCTTAAAGGGGAACTGACCAGTTTCTAACTGCAGAATTCCAGATAAAAACATTACAAACTCAACACTGAGATGGGCGAGGGAGTTGGCAGCATGCTCCATAAAAGGCTGCTGGAAGGTATCAACAGAAGGAGGTTACAGAGCAGATAAATGGAATGTGTCTTATGAAGTGGACAGCTGCATAGATAAGATAAGACAGACATTTTCTAAACTCAGGAGGTTTGTCAAAGTAAGTGCACCCTGCATTGAGCCACATCAATTGTAATGATACAGTATGTCTGTAGCAAACACGTTCTCCTCAAACTGCCCCACCTTGAAAGTAGACACACAATTATCACTTGGGCACTTTTCACCTCTTTCATACAACCATAAGCAAGCCACTTTTGCAAAATTTTAGTATAACTAATGTGGCATGGTCAACAGCTGCTTCCAAAGCCTTAACTGGATTTATTACTCAATTTTAAGAAAACCACTTTGCAGTGATCCTGAAGTTGGAGAATGAGCTTACTTTAAAAAACTACGGTCCATTCATTAGCTTACTTCAGGAACACTATATATTAATAAACATTTCTGAAATTAAAAAAACTCCTTAAAATGTGCAGTGGATCAAGCAGCATTTGAAGGCAAAAGATGTGTTAATCATTCAAATTCAGCAGTTTTCAGACTCTAACTGACCTGCTGGGCATTTCCAGCACTTTTTTTTTACAAATTTCGAGCATAAGAATTTTCATTTTATCTCAAACTTTTTTTGTTAAGGGTGAGTTCCACTTTATCAGAAATGTAACAGCTAAAATATTTTGAGGTTGAGAAACTGAGAAGATATTGCAGTACTCAAAGGGTTAACAATATTATTTTACATTACATGTTGGGAAGTGTGATGCACAATACTACACTAAGACTAGTCAGAGCAAGCTGAAGGCTACAGCATAAATTTTGCAATCAGGTTATATTAAAAACTGCAAGAATGATTTATTGTTGTCAGCTAAACTCTACAATTATATTCAAGCACTTATCTCCTCCCAGCTACATGTTATATGTTAATATTCCATTTACTGATATCTTTTTGCTGTAGGAGCACCAAGAAATGTGAAGGATGTTAAGGGTCAAATATATATTAAGTGCTACGAAATACAAGAAAGAAGTCTTGTACATTGAAGGCGTGCTAGTCCATGGCATTAGCATATGCACAGGAGTGATACATTTCCATAAAACTGACTTTCATTTTTGAATAAAACCCTCTCTTTCCTGTCACCAGTTCTTATTATAAACCTAGCCTAGAGTCACAAAATTGTAACCCCTTCTTGCAGTCAAGTGAAAGAGTTTTGTAATTGGTTGACATATTGATAGCAGTAACAAAAGATAAGAAGCCATTCCCCTCTCCCTCATTAATTTCCTCCCCTCCTCTCCGAGGTACTGACCGAGTACAATTCCTCAGGTATAAGCCACCCTCTGATGCCTTGCACAAGTGGCCATTCTTCATTTGTGAGCCTAGACAGTGACTGTCGGCAGCCTATTGACCAAAAGTGTCAGGAAGCAGCAGTCGACAGTGCCATCATTATTTGTGCTAAAAATGTTGCAAAATTGGCTTGCTTATATGATTATATGAAAGAGGTGAAAAGGTGCCTAAGCAATAAGCGTGTGTCCAAATTCAAGGTGCAGCTGTTTGAGGAGAAAGTGTTTGTTGCAGACATGCTATAACAATACACTTGATGTGGCTAAATGCAGGGTGCTCGCAATCTGACAAACTACCTGAGTGCAGAAAATCTCTTTATCTATGCAGCTGTCCTCTTCACAAGATACACCCCATTTATCTGCTCTGTGACCTCCTTCCATTCCTATCTTACACAGCCAAACCCAATACTATCTGCACCTAATCTCTGCACGTGTGAACTTTCCAGAAGGATCATCGGAGAAGAGTTGAAATCTGAGGCCAATTGTAGCACTTCTACTGTCACAATAGTTGTGACCATGCACCTTAGTAAAGATCATGAATCAAGAATCTATCAATGCTGTTACGTTTCCTCTGATACTGTACACCTGAATTTCTGTGACATGCCTCCCAGGAGACATTTTATTGAACAGCTTCTGAAAAATCCCCATGTACCACATCGACTACATAAAGCAATACCTGCGGCCATTCTAACAGCACAAAACTGTAGAGCATCACACCTCAGACAACATAAACAAAAAAGTCAGTGTGACTTTGAAATGTTCCAGAGATCGTATTTGTATATAAATTATATAAAACAGATGTTTGAAAGTGTGTTAACAAGCTGCAACACATTCCCAGCCATCTGTTAACCCATATAAAAGACCCTCAAGAATGGAATAACTAGTAGTACCAAAAAAACCCATAATAGTCTAGTGTGAAACACATCAATGATACTATTTCAATCATGAAAATGCTCTAACAGATGACATATTGTAGTATGCGTAACTTGGCACTATTACATTTTCTACTGTATGTTTGGAAGCAGTACAATTTACTGAAATTTAAATTGTTACTCCTTGCAGGGACAGGAAAGTTGTCATTGGGCCTCCCCAGCTCCGTTTGCCTCTCCCTCCCAGTGCCGGTGTCACCTGCCAACCACAGCCCCCTGCCCCATTCCCCATCAGGCTTATTTTATGCCGGGGACTATTCTCTCAGTGATATAATGCAGTGGAGCACAAACACTTGTGGATGTATTTTCTTCCAGTCCCATTTGGTGAAAAAGTTGTTGCAAATATAAAGCAGATTTTCCCGGGTTTTTTTTGCTAACGTTGCGGAGCAGAGAAATGCCTCCCGATATCACCTAATGGTGGGATACAGGTTCAATGACCACTTACCTGAATTACTATCTAATGTACATCACGATGGGGCAGCGAGAGAATGACCACTCTAGCACATCCCTCATGACTGGCTAAGAGTAACATAAACGCTACCCTAGAAGCACAATATTGAATTGAAAACTATAAAAGAATCTTGGAGTTCAAGAGATGTTCAAGCGAGGCTTGTGATATTTGAAATCATCTTAACCTGCAACTCATTCCTAAGTGTGCACTATTCTGTGTTTTCGCTTTCTTCTATAGAATATATATTAAAAAGTCATCAGTTTATAAAAATGTACTGTGTAACTTATTATTACAGCAAAATACAGGCCCATATCTTTGCCACTGATTCCATCCCCTTCCCTGGCCACTGTCTCAGGTTGCACCAGATTATTTGCAACCTCAATATCCTATTCAGCCCCAAGCTGAACTATTGACCCCATATCTGTGTAACTAGTAATAGTTTAATCTCCCTGTATATTAAAGGATTACAGGAAACTTTCTTTTATCCGGCATGGACGGGACCGATGTGGTGCCGGTTCATCAAAAATTCCGGATAACCGAACGCTATAGTAAAAGATACGGAGCTGAGAGCTCCGTATAAAGCAACAAACCCTGTTGCTTCAGAACAATTGGCACAAGTTGCAAGCGTCTCTGTAGCTTAGCAACAGCTGCAGCTACGCCCTTGCACAGCAACAAATGGAGTTAAAAAAGTAATAAAAGTTACCTGAACCTACTCCTGAATTTTGCCGGTTAACCGACATTTCCGGTTATTTAGGGGCCGGTTAATTGAAAGTTTCCTGTACTTCAAATAATCTGTGGATTCTTGCCGCTTATATTGTGGGTGGATTCCACAGCACTGGCGACAACAGATGTGATTGCTATGATTTCTGACTGAGGAAGGTCAAAGTAAGCCAGCAATGGGAAAACCCACTTCAGTCCATAAAATATGGATTCCAACCCATACTGATGGCCATGTTTCTTTGCTGCTGATGATGCTGCTGACTCTAGGGGAGCCAAAGAATAGAATCTCTCTTTAGGGGCAGTGCTACAATGTAAAGAGGGCTACAAGCCATTCACGCACTGCTATACCACATGCTCCCAGACAAGCAGGAAGTACTATTCAAAGAAAGCGACATTATTATTAGCTTTACACATTACACACTTGCACGGCTTCTAGCACACAGCTCAGGAACAGAAACGGCAGCATAATGCTTGCAAACCTTCTCCAACAAGATATGGAATTACTGTAACTCAATCTCAATTATAAAGTCCATGAAATATTTCAATAGTGCTTTACATTATGCAGGGGACAAAAGGATTTTTTTGAATTTTTGATTAAATTTACTGATTAAAAACAGTTAGGATCTAGCCCAATGAATGCATTCCAGTTCATAGCTAAGAAATTATGTAAACCAAAGCAGTGCCAAGTGCAAAATAAGACGATGCTGCGACTTCGGTGGCACTGAGACCAACTAAAGGGCATGTTTTTCACTGGGCTCGCAATAGGCAGCAAAGTTCCTGAAGAGAAATATAAACAGCACCTACAAAAGCAGCCAGTGGATAGACTGCTCAGGCCCGTACAGGACAAAAATGTAGTTTCCCAATTAATGGCCTTTATGGAACTTCCCCAGTGATCAGGGAAGATCTGGGAACCAGAAATTAAATTACAGTGATTTTTAATGTGCGATCAAGGCTCACACTGGTGCTGTGAAGCTAAGCCCTCAAAATAAACAAGGTGAATTCCACAGCATCAGCCGCTTAGGGTATTATGTAACTGCTCAAAGCAGCTGTCGGTTAAAGAGAGCACGTAAATTAGCCTAAATAAATATAAAAACAATGTGATAAGCAAACAAACAGGAAGAAGATACTGCGGATAGCAATTATAATCCTAATTGATACGATGCAAATCTAATTACTCCTGTACGCAATGACAACAAACAATCAGTTGAGGACTCTACAGAACAAAAGCTCTCAGGAGAATAATACTTTATTGGGGAATAGCAAGATGCTGGATGATAATAGAAAAAGCTGGAAACATTAAGAAAGTCAGGCAGCTTCTGTAAAGGAAGGAAAAATGGCCTTTCATCAGAGCTATGCCTGAAACGCCAGTGTTTTTTTCTTTGGTGTTTACAAATGCTGCTCGACTTGCTGAGTATTCCCAGCATTTTCTGTTTTTGTTTCAGATTTTCGACTATTTCTGCAGTATTTTGTTTTAAGATGCTGAATTATATCAGCAATACTATTGCTAAACCCAACAAAATTATGATAATTTAGTGATTTCTTGTAAAATTCTAAAACAAACAACCCAAGCCGAGAGGTTTAAGGAGGGAACTCCAGATTGTGGGGCTTAGATGGCTGAAGGTACGGCCTCCAATGGTTGGGCAAAGGGGGGCACAAGAGACCAGAGGTAAAGGAATGGCGAGTTCGGGATGGGTGTAGAGGTTACAGAGATAGTAAGAGGTAAGGCTCTTAAGGGATTTAAACATGACAAAAACATTAAATTTGAGGTGTTAGGGGACCAGGAGCCAATGTAGGTTAGCAAGAATAGGGGCGACAGATAAGCAGGATTAGGTGTGCGAAAAGATACAAGCAGCAGAGTTTTGGATGAGCTAAAGTTTGTGGAAGGCAGAGGATGGAAGGGTGGCCAGCCTCCTAATAGTCAAATCTGGAGGTGACAAAGGAATGGATGAGGGTTTCAGCAGCAGATTTACTTGACATAGGGGCAGAGGTGGGCCATGTTACTGAGTAGGCAGTCTTTCTAATGTTGAATATATGGGGTCAGTAGTTGAGCTGGGGGCTGAACAGGATGTTGACACTGCAAATAATCTGATGCAACTGGAGACAGTGGCCGGGGAAGGGGATGGAATCAGTGGCAAATATGTGGGCCCGTATTTTGCTGTAATAATAATGGCAAGGCTATCAGCGCTTGCCATTATTACAGGGTAAATCTGACAGCAATTTCTGGCATCTGCACATGCGCAGTTAAACACAGAAATCCAGAGGTTGCTGATAGTGATACCCTGCTCCTCCACAGGCTGCGCTGTTGCAGTCTTTGACAATGGAAACCACACAGCAATCAAAGCAATGGTATGAACTTGGACTAACTGCCCACTTGTCCTGCATTAAAATCGACTGAAAATGTTAGCGCTAGTGCATTCAGGAGTAAATGAGTTTTTAACAGGTAATAAATGATAATTACTGCTGAACAACCTCTCTAGCTCAGAAAATTTAATTTTACAAGTAGGGAGTCTCATTCCCTAAGAAAATTAATGTTGCAGATTTGTTTTTAAAACTGTAACTTTTTTGTTTTTCTCTTTTATCTCTCTCCTTTAATCCCATTCTGTATGTCCCAATCTTTATTTTGCTTCCTGTACAATGATTTAAATTTCCTGATTTTTTACTTCCTGGTTTCAAGTCTGCATGGCTCAGTGAGGATACTTCAATCTGATTGGCTGAAGAGCCTTGCTGCTGCTTGCTCACAGATGCCACAGATCCCCTGTAGAAGGCACTGCACTGGATCAGACATCAGATTAGTAGATATCTCCGCTGGCAAAACCAAAAAAAAATCTCTGGGCAACTGCTGCTGAGAGCAAAATCCAGGCCATCGAGTTTATGGCAGGACAATATTGTCCCAATATATAATTGGAGGATATTATAAGATGACTTATATTGGAGGGGAGAAAACACAAGTGCATTTCTGGGGGAGGGGGAAAGGGTATGCCTTAAAATGAACCAGAATGCGTAATTGTAAGAACTTTTATATGTAATAATTGATTATAATACAAGTAAAAGGAAAAACAAGGTCACATTTGGATTTTCCAAACATGCAATCAATTACTAAAATGTTAGCTCAACAGTCACATCCAACACCCCATTCCCCCAGTTCACAGAGACACACTACACTTCCAACTACCCACTCTTTCATAGCGACTTGCTCTCTTCCTCCAATCCTTCAAATTTATACCGGGCTTTTCTCTTTCTCCTGCTTCAATTCAAACTAGCACTCTTTTTTCATTCTAACTTATTTCATACTTGTACTCTTCTTCCTCCTTATCTATTCTATAAGAAATGAAACCAGAATAAATATAAACAAAACAGGAAAGTAGAGCATCGAAAAGAGTAAAGTAAGGGAGGACATTGATGGCCAGGGAATAAAGAGAGTTATAGAACAGGAGTTTAAAAAGATGGTTAAAAATAAAGTGAGAGGAACTGCTATTAAAAATGAGTTAATCTATCTGTACAGCAATGCAAACAGTGTCCGTAATAAAACAGGGGAGCTGGAGGCAATCATGCATTGCGAGGAACCAGACATAACAGGGATTACTGAGACATGGCTACAGAAAAATCAGGACTGGGAATTAAACATTGCAGGGTATAACAAATTTAGAAAAGATAGACAGGGTGAAAAGGGGCGGTGGAGTATTATTAGGGATAACATAATGGCAGTAGAAAAAAGTGATGCAACTACAAGCAAGACAAAAATAGAATCCATGTGGATTGAGATCATAGAGTCATAGAGTTATACAGCACGGATAGAGGCCCTTCGGCCCATCGTGTCCGCGCCGGCCATCAAGCCCTGCCTAATCTAATCCCATATTCCAGCATTTGGCCCGTAGCTTTGTATGCTATGGCATTTCAAGTGCACATCCAAATGCTTCTTAAATGTTGTGAGGGTTTCTGCCTCCACAACCCTTTCAGGCAGTGAGTTCCAGACTCCAACCACCCTCTGGGTGAAAAAGTTCTTTCTCAAATCCCCTCTAAACCTCCCGCCCTTTACCTTGAATCTATGCCCCCTAGTTATTGACCCCTCTACTAAGGGAAAAAGCTCCTCAGCATCCATCCTATCTATGCCCCTCATAATTTTGTACACCTCAATCATGTCCCCCTCAGCCTCCTCTGCTCCAAGGAAAACAAACCCAATCTGCCCAGTCTCTCTTCATAGCTGAAGCGCTCCAGCCCTGGTAACATCCTGGTGAACCTCCTCTGCACCCTCTCTAACGCGATCACATCCTTCCTGTAGTGTGGCGACCAGAACTGCACACAGTATTCCAGCTGTGGCCTAACCAGTGTTTTATACAGCTCCATCATAACCTCCTTGCTCTTATATTCAATGCCTCGGCTAATGAAGGCAAGTATCCCATATGCCTTTTTTACCACCTTATCCACCTGTTCCACCGCCTTCAGGGATCTGTGTACTTGCACGCCCAGATCCCTCTGACCCTCCGTCTTGCCTAGGGTCTTTCCATTCATTGTGTATTCCTTTGCCTTGTTAGTCCCCCCAAAGTGCATCACCTCGCACTTTTCCGGGTTAAATTCCATTTGCCACTGTTCCGCCCATCTGACCAACCCATCTATATCGTCCTGCAGACTAAGGCTACCCTCCTCGCTATTTACCACCCTACCAATTTTTGTATCATCCGCGAACTTACTGATCATACCCTTTACATTCATATCCAAGTCATTAATGTAGACCACAAACAGCAAGGGACCCAGCACCGGATCCCTGTGGTACCCCACTGGCCACAGGCTTCCAGTCACAAAAACAACCTTCGACCATCACCCTCTGCCTTCTGCCACTAAGCCAGTTTTGTATCCAATGTGCCAAGGCACCCTGGATTCCATGGGCTCTTACCTTCTTGACCAGTCTCCTGTGCGGGGCTTTATCGAAGGCCTTACTGAAATCCATGTATACCACATCCACTGCGTTTCCCTCATCCACACACCTAGTCACCCCCTCAAAAAATTCAATCAAATTAGTCAGACATGATCTTCCCTTGACAAAGCCATGTTGACTATCCCTGATTAATCCTTGCCTCTCCAAGTGGAGACAAATTTTGTCCCTCAGGATTTTTTCCAATAATTTTCCTACCACTGATGTTAGGCTCACTGGCCTGTAGTTCCCCGGTTTTTCCCTACTACCCTTCTTGAATAATGGTACTACATTAGCGGTTCTCCAGTCCTCTGGCACATCCCCTGTGGCCAGAGAGGTCCTGAATATATGTGTTAGAGCCCCCGCAATCTCCTCCTTTGCCTCACACAGCAGCCTGGGATACATTTCATCCGGGCCTGGGGATTTATCCATTTTTAGGCCAGCTAAAACCGCCAATACCTCCTCCCTCTCGATGTTAATATGTTCGAGCATATCACAGTCCCCCCGCCCTATTTCTATGTCTACATCGTCCTTCTCCATAGTGAAAACAGATGCAAAAAATTCATTTAGAACCCCTCCTACATCTTCTGGCTCCACACACAGATTGCCACTTTTGTCCCTAATGGGCCCTATTTTTTCCCTAGTTATCCTCTTACCCTTAATATACTTATAAAACATCTTAGGATTTTCCTTTATTTTGCTCGCCAGTGTTATTTCATGGCCCCTCCTTGATCTCCTAATTTCTTTTTTAAGTATCCCCCTGCACTTTTTGTACTCCTCTAGGGCTTCCTCCGTCTTTAGCCTTTTGTATCTACCAAAAGCCCTCCTTTTTTTCCTAATCCATTCTCGTATATCCCCTGACATCCAAGGTTCCCTGTGGTTTTTGGAACCACCCTTGACCTTTACGGGAACATGTTGCCATTGTATGATCTCAATCTCCCTTCTGAAAGCCTCCCATTGCTCCGATGCGGATTTTCCTACAAGTAGCTGATCCCAGTCCATTTTGGCCAGATCCTGCCTTATCCTATTAAAATCGGCCTTCCCCCAATTTAGAACCTTTATTTCCGGCCCATCCCTGTCCTTTTCCATGACCACCTTAAATCTTACCATATTATGGTCACTATCACCAAAGTGCTCACCTACTAGCACTTTTTCCACTTGGCCGGCCACATTCCCTAGAATTAGGTCCAGTACCGCCCCCTCTCTTGTAGGACTTTCTACATGCTGGCTCAAAAAGCTCTCCTGGATGCACTTTAAGAATTCTACACCCTCTGAGCCTTTCACACTCTGACTATCCCAGTTAATATTGGGGAAGTTGAAATCCCCCATTATTATTACCCTATTATTTGCACATTTCTCTGAGATTTGCCTACATATCTGTTCCTCTATCTCCCCCTGACTGTTTGGAGGCCTATAGTACACTCCCAGCAAAGTGCTTGCCCCCTTTTTGTTTTTAAGCTCCACCCATATGGCCTCATTAGAGGACCCTGCTAATATATCATCCCTCCTTACTGCAGTAATTGACTCCTTAATTAATATTGCGACACCCCCTCCTCTTATACCTCCCCCTCTGTCTCGCCTGAAGATTCTGTACCCCGGAATATTGAGCTGCCAGTCTTGCCCCTCCCTCAACCATGTCTCCGTGATAGCAACAATATCATACTCCCATGTGTTTATCAACACCTTCAGTTCATCCACCTTATTTGCAAGACTCCTTGCATTAAAATAGATGCCATCCAGCCTTGCCCTTATATATTTGCCCTGTCTACCAAGCTGACTTGTTTTTTTCTCTATAATTGGCAGCACATCCCCCCCTATTTCAGCTCCCCTCTGTATCCCATCCCCCTGCCAAGTTAGTTAAACCCCCCCCCAACAGTGCTAGCAAACCTCCCCGCAAGGATATTTGTCCCGCTCTGGTTCAGGTGCAACCCGTCCGACTTGTACAAGTCCCACCTTTCCCAGAAGCAGGCCCAGTGATCCAGGAAAGTAAAACCCTCCCCCCTACACCAACTCTTTAGCCACGCATTCATCTGCTCTATCCTCCCATTCCTATACTTACTAGAACGTGGCACTGGGAGTAATCCAGAGATTACAACCTTTGAGGTCCTGCTCTTTAATCTGTTACCTAGCTCCCTAAATTCTTGATGCAGGACCTCATCCCTCTTTTTACCTATGTCGTTGGTACCAATGTGGACCACGACCACTGGCTGTTCACCCTCCCCCTCCAGAATGCCCTGCAGCCGCTCAGTGACATCCTTGACCCTGGCACCAGGGAGGCAACAAACCATCCTGGATTCACGTCTACGGCCACAGAAACGCCTATCTGTTCCCCTTACTATAGAATCCCCTACCACTATTGCTCTCCCACTCTTTTTCCCCCTTATTAGCGGATAATAAAGGATTACTCACACTATAGAGGTAGACCACAGACCACCTAATAGTGGAAGGGAGGTGGAGGAAGAAATATGCAGACAAATTAGGGAAATGAGTAAAAAACATAGCATAATAATCATGGGGGATTTCAACTACCCTGATCTTAATTGGACAGAAGAGGTAGGTAAAGTAGCTCCTACAATGTGTACAGGACTCCTTTCTAACCCAATATGTAAAAAGCCCAACAAGGGAGGATGCGCTATTGGATCTAGTAATGGGGAATGAACCAGAGCAGATAAGAGAAGTAAAAGTAGGGGAACATATAGGCAATAGTGACCACAATACAATATGCTTTAAGATAATAATTGAGAAGGACATAGGTATGACAAAAGACCAGGGTAATTGATTGGAAAAAAAGCTGATTTTGAGGGGCTGAGAATAGAAATTGGGAAAATAAAATGGACAACAGTATTGGCAAATAATGATGTAGAACAGCAACGGGAAACAATTAAAATGATGTTCAACAGAGTCCAGGAAAAATATATTCTGCTAATAAACAAGAACAAGCTAAACACTAATGAGACACCATGGATGAATAAAGCCATAAGGGAAAAATTGAGGGTAAGGAAAGAGGCATACATCAAGTACATGGACAGCAGGGGAGAGCATGATAAGGGAGAATACGAAGGGATTAGGAGAGAAGTCAAAAAAACAATTAGGAAGGCAAAGAGGAACTATGAAATTAAATTATCAAGGAACATAAAACAAACTAGTAAAATATTTTACAGGCACATAAATAAAAAGGAAGGTCAGGATGGGAATAGGGCCACTAAGGGATGGAGAGACTAATACGACAGGCAGCAATAGAGAGATGGCAGAGATATTAAATAATTACTTTGCTTCAGTATTTACCAGGGAGATAGAACAGGTAGAGATGACATTGGATGATGAGATTAGTAATGAGTTAACTGCATTTAAAATAAAATGAGGAGATATCTATATATATATAAAACAGTATGTCTCTCTGTCCGTCTGTCCGTCTGTCTGTCCGGCTATACAATCAAAAGTTATAGAGCGTACCTACACATGTGTTATATCAAAAGAAAGTTCATCATTAGGGGACTCTTGTAGGCATATTTACTTTTTGGTCGGACAAAAATTGTGCCGACGGTATCCAAAAAACGTTCAAAATTCCGCTCATTATCCGCTCATTAGCATCGAGTGACGTGAAGGTTGACCAATCGTACAGTTGAGCGACCCGACGGTCGACCAATCGCTGCGTCACGGGGGCGGGTTCATTGCGTATGCGGGCGGGCCATCCTACAGTCGAGTGACAGGACGATTGACCAATCCTACAGTTCAGTGACCTGACGGTTGATCAATCGGTGCGTGTGTGGGCGGGCCTTATCATTCTGAAATGAGGTGAGTGCCCGCCATCTTGATTCCAAACTCTTCATTTCTTTATCCCACTTTCTGCGTGTTTCTTTTCAAATCTACATTTCCAGCAAAAAAATAAGTTGCTTTTAAAACACAAAGGCCTAGAAATTCGGTTGGTAGCGCTGGTGCTGAGCGCCTAAAGAGACCTAGAATTGGGGCGAGACCCTATGTTGGGGTGTTCGCTATGAAGATAGTGACAACTCAGATATTGACTATACATTTAGCGCCTGCGCTAAGTGTTTGTGTGCGCCCGCGAGCGCAAGCAGATCATGACGTCATTTCAGTGTGTAACGCCTTTTAGGAGCGCCTGAGCGCATATTGGGTGGCGCCCGGAGCCTTAACGCCCAGCGCTATTAGTGACAGTTCGAGAGAGGGCTAGCAGGCCCTTCTCGGAGTAGGGGGGCGTTATTTAAAGGGGACAGCTCTAGTGCAGAATCTTCAGCCACTTGGCCTGCTCATTGCGATCGTTGCTGGAGAGAGTTGGCGAGCTAATGTGGAGCGGAGTTCTGGGAATTTAGCTTTAGAGTACTTGGGACCTTCAAACCTGTCCGAAGCACTTCACTACACCTAAAAGCCTTTTGACCAACTGGCATCGGAATGGGAGCTTCTTTGGAGGGCGACGGCCTCATCGCCCAACACTGTGAAGGGGCAGAGAGGCGGCGGGAGAGAGGGCCGGGATTGGCCAGAAGGAGGAGGGGCAATGGAGGTCGGCCAATCCGACGGGAAGCTGCGAGGGTCTTTAGGCAGCAGGTGACAAGCCTTGACATGTCGGAGGAGCAGTGTTTGGGAAGGCTCCGATTCTGGAGGGACATTGTTACTGATCTGTGCCACCTGCTTGGTCAGGATCTGCAGCCGCGTGAACGCTGCAGAACCTCTCTGTCCGTGATCGCTAAACTGACTGATGGCCTCAATGTTTATGCCAACGGATCCTTTCAGTCAGCCACTGGGGACATTGCGACTGTCGCTCAGGTTGCAGTCCACTGTTGCATCCGCCAAGTTACAGATGCCCTTTATAGGTGAAGGCGTCAATTCATGACCTTCCCTCTGACCCTGCACAAGCAGGCGGAGCGCGCGCAGGGTGTCGCTTCTATTGCGGACTTCCCCATGGTGCAGGGGGCGACTGACAGCACACAAGCAGGACTTCCGCAACTGCAAGGGGTTCCACTCCCTCAACATGCAGCTGGTCTGTGACCAGCGCCAAATCATCATAGCAGTCACCGCGCATTTCCCAGGGTGCAGCCATGATGCCTTTATCCTGCGGTTGACCTCAGTTTGTAACCTTTTTGAGGGGCTGCCTCGAAGACGAGGCTGGCTTACTGGGACAAGGGCTATCCTCTCTGGCCATGGCTGATGACAACACTCCGTGTAGCCGACACCCCAGCAGAAGAGATGATCAGCAGCGGCCATCAGGCGACCAGGCACAGTAAACAGCACACTATTGGTGTTGTCAAAAAGCGTTTCCGATGTCTGGAACATTCAGGGGAATCCCTGCAGTACTCGCCGCAGCAATTGGGACACATCGTCGTCGTCTGCTGCATGCTCCACAACTTGGCGAATCGACGCACCCAGCCAATTCCAGCTGTCCCTCAATGACCAGTAGAGCAGGCGGAGGAGGAGTAGTATGAGGAGGAGGAGGAGGAGGAGGAAGAGCAGGCGGAGGAGGAAGAGCAGGCGGAGGAGGCGGAGGAGGAAGAGGAAGAGCAGGCGGAGGAGGAGGATGAGGAGGAGGAGGAGGAGGAGGAAGAGCAGGCGGAGGAGGAGGAGGAGGAGGAAGATGGAAGGGCTGCTGAAAGTGGAAGGGCCATATGTCAGAGGCTCATCTGGACGCGTGTCGAGATCCCTGTGGCAGAATGATGAGAGTCTTAACTCATGCGCACTTTGGATGTTTGACGGCCTCTGAATGCCAGCATCACTGAAACTAGTCACATGCACCATGCCACATTGAAACTTCTGTTTATTGGCACAAAAGTCTTTCATTACAGCTAAACAACGTAATGTCATCAGAAACCATAACTTTCAAAATAACTGTGAACTCTTCGGCAAAGCCGCAAAACTCAACAAACCTTCTGCAAATATAATAACAGGTGAGGGTGTCCTTGAATTTGGACAAACAAACGTCTCAGCACCTCCCTCTACAACTGGCCCCTTGAGGGAGAACGACTTCTCTTTCGCGCCCGGCCCCTTCCCTCCCTGCTGCTCCTACGTAATTGGACCCCAGTGGCGGGCTCAAGGCTGGGGGACGCCTGCTGACTGTCTGGAAGCGCAGAAGCCCCCGAGGGACGGCCTGGCCGACCTCTGGGCTTGGAGGGTGCGGACGCAGGATGTTTGATGTGACCATGGCTGGAAGCAGTGTGGCCTGCAGGTGGTGGCAGCTGCAATGCAGGCGTCCCAGCGCTGGCATGTGCAATGGTCTCCTGCCGAGAGAGGACACCTGCACCATGGTCGGACGACACACTGGCTATCTGAGGGGAGCGGCTCGGCTCATCCGCCACAATCGCATGCTCCACTGATTCCTGGCCTTGTATGGGACTGGAAGGGCCCAGGGTGATCCTAACTGATGCAGAGAGGGTGGCTACAGTGAGAGATTGCGTTGCGTCAATCTGGGTGTGGAGGTGCCCAGCAAGTGACTGCGTGGCGACAGTGAGGACTTGTGTGCCAGGTGCCAGTGCTTCGGAGAAGGCCTGAACAGTTCTTCCCATTGCTTCGGACAAGGCAGGTGCCGACCGCTCCACTGCCTCGGACAAGCCCTGGACAGACCTTTCCAGGGATTGTCCGAAGCCCTGAACAGTCCTTTCCATAGCCGACTCAAAGCCGTGGACAGTCCTCTCCATTGTTGGGCCGAAGCCCTGGATAGTCCTGTCCATTGTTGCCCCGAAGCCCTGGATAGACCTGTCCATTGTTGCCCCGAAGACCTGGAGAGTCCTGTCCATTGTTGCCCCAAAGCCCTGGAGAGTCCTCTCCATTGTTGCCCCGAAGTCCAACATACTCTTAGCCAATGAATCTATTGACTCAGGCATCTTCTCGACTGCAGCCATCAGCTCCGTGTGTCTGACCCGGGCCTGTTTGCTCATCTCAGCCAGGCGACGCACCTCATCTGCACTCTGTGCAGCAGTCATCACTACCTGCCTTGCCCTCCGGGGAGACGGTGGCCGAACTTGCCTATCCCCCGTGCGTTGCTGCATGCCGCTTGGTCCGGCAACTGGTTCATCCTCAGAGCCCCCCACCCTCCCCTCCAGGGGACTACTATCCCCAGTCTGTAGATGTGTTCGCACCCCGGATTCTGCAATGGCTGGTCCGGATTCCTCCTGGTCCTCGCCTCCAGTGACACTGGCACTGGCAGCTTCAGCGTGTTGAGCCCGAGTTGGTGCTGCTTCATCTGAAAGTGAGAGGTGGAAGAGTGGCTTTAGCAAAAGGACAGGTTTGCTGAAAGGCATGCCAGATTGCGGCAAGGCTCTGACATGGCTGCACACTGAGGATGCATGCTGGCGGGGGGACCAAGTGGAAGGCAACAGGTGAAAAAGGTGAGAGTCTTACCCTCGCTGTCGGAAATGGGGTCGGCAGATGCAGTGGTCACAGGACCAGACAGACGTCCTCCAAGTATCTGGTGCACTCTCTCCTCCAGATCCGAGAGAGTGACCACTTGTGGAGGTCCGCCACCGGTTCGACGCTGCTCCTTTCGGATCATCGCCAGCTTGGACTGCAGGGGAAAGAAGGGGAAGTTCTGTAACATGATGCCTTGAGACATCATCGCATGCCCCCCATGGTGCAAGAGCCCTTACATGAGGCCTTGAGACATCATTGCATGACCCCATGGTGCAAGAGCCCTTACATGAGGCCTCGAGACATCATCGCATGCCCCCCATGGTGCAAGAGCCCTTACATGAGGCCTTGAGACATCATTGCATGCCCCCCATGGTGCAAGAGCCCTTACATGAGGCCTCGAGACATCATCGCATGCCCCCCATGGTGCAAGAGCCCTTACATGAGGCCTTGAGACATCTGTCCATGTGTGTGCCCAGAAAGGGCCATGGGTGCATGCTGACAGATGGCCATTGGGGCATCATTGCAACAGGGTGCCCGAAGTCAGCTGCAGATGGAGGGAATCAGAAGTTTGCTGAACCATCACTCACCCTAACGACCCGTGTGAGGTCGTTGAATTTCTTCCTGTACTGAACCGGGGTCCTGGTCGCCATGCTGCTGGAGTTGACCCTCACAGCAACCTCCCTCCAAGATCGTCGGTAAGCCTTCTGATTCGGCCTCTTGCCATTGTCCGGATATAGGACCTCTCGACGGCGCTCAACTGCAGCCACCAAGTGGTCCAGAGCCTCAGTGCTGAAGCGCTCTGCTCTCTGTCTAACCTTCTCCATGCTGAACAAGTTTCTAACGCCAGACAAGGGCGAGCGCCGATTCTGAGGCCTACAGGGCGTTGAAGCTCAGGCTGACTGACCCACCCCTTTAAGAGCCGGCCGGCACCTGGAAGTCTCGTGGTTTCCCGTAATTGAGATCACCTGCGCTGCGCCCATCCGCGTCGATATTGAGTAGCGCCTTAACTTTTGCGCCTTAGGAGCACCGTGCAACGGCTGAATTAGCACCTCAATCCCCTTTGGGGGCGATGCAACCCAATATCTCGCCAGGCAGTGATAACTTTTGTCTGGCCTCAAGCGGGGCTATACCCAATTTCTAGGCCAAATTGTTTTTAAAAAAAAGTTAATTAATCTGTAAATCTTCTCTAACCTCTATAATTTTCCTACCTTTCACCGTTTTTCCAGGCCTCGAAGCCTGGGCCTCTGTTGCCCAGCCACGCCCGAGCTAGGCACCTCCCGTCCCGCCGCCATCTTGATTCCTAACTACTAACTATTGATTTATTTTTTCCACTTTCTGTGTGTGTGGAGGGGATTTTATCCAGCACAAATTTGGTACTTAGGAGCCCAACTAGCTCATTATATAATTTGCGTGTAATAAATGAGTCCAGTATGTGATTTATTTCTCTGGGCCATGTCAGTGCGGGGGCCCGGGGCCTAGGCTTCTCCAACCGCCAGCAGCGCAACTCCAGTCCCAGGCTCCCGGCCTAGACAGGGACCAACACTAGCAGTGGGGAGAGGGTCTGCTGCCTTGGCTCCATTCCTGGGGTCGGTAGGTGGGGAGGCTTCATAAGCAACTGGGGTAGGTCGCAAGCCCCGAATAATAATCTGAAGATCCCGTGTTTGCAGCTGTGGGGATTTCTTCTGCTGACAGCCCCAGGTTAACGGCAGCCATCTTTGTCAAGGAGGGCAAAAAGTTTCAGTGCGACGCCAGTTTGATTCAGTGTGTAACAGAGTGCATGTGCAGCCATCTTAGTACAGGAACATAGAGTGGGTGGGGCTTCAGTGCTCCCAATCGGGTCCTAATCTTTCCAACTGAAAAGCAAGCGGCGGCCATTGTTGTTTCTGATACAGCAGTGACAGGTGAGGACCCCCTTTTTTAATAAAAAGATTGGTGAGGTTGTAAAGTGTATGTTATAGAAAGATTTACCAAAAATGTTTTATAAGTACTTTAAGTTTCATGTTTCAAGGTATTAAAAGGTCGGCTGGACCATGTCAGTGCAGGGGCCCGAGGCCTAGGCCCTTCTCCAACGGCCGGGCAGCGCAACTCCAGTCGCAGGCTTCCGGCCCAGACAGGTACCAACACTGGCAGAGGGGAGAGGGTCTGCTGGCTCCCTCCCTCCCTTACCCCCCTCCCACACACCCCCCTTCCCGACCCCCCGACACCACCCCCTTCCCCCCCCCCGACACCCCCCCCTCCCACGCACCCCTTCCCCCCCCCCCCACGCACCCCCTTCCCCCCCTGCACCACGCACCCCCTTCCCCCACCACGCACCCCCCTTCCCCCTCCCACGCACCCCCTTCCCCCCCCACGCACCCCCTTCCCCCCCCACACACCCCCTTCCCCCACTCCCACACACTCCCTTCCCCCCCCACACTCCCTTCCCCCCCTCCCACACACTCCCTTCCCCCCTCCCACACACCCCCTTCCCCCTCCCACACACCCCCTTCCCCCCACACACCCCTCCCCCCCCACACCCTTCCCCCCCACACACCCCCTTCCCCCGCCCCCACACACCCCCTTCCCCCGCCCCCCCCACACACCCTTCCCCCCTTTCCCTTCCCTTCCCCCCTCCCTTCCCCTTCACTTTTCCCCCTTTCCCTTCCCCCCTCCCTTCCCCCCTCCCCCTTCCCCCCCCTCCCTTCCCTTTCCCCCCTTCCCGTCCCCCCTTCTCTTCCCTCCCCCCTTTCCCTTCCCTTACCCCCCTCCTCTCTCCTCCCCCCAGTCTCTCTCTCTCTCTTCCCCCCAGTCTCTCGCTCTCTCTCTTCCCCCCAGTCGCTCGCTCTCTCTCTTCCCCCCAGTCGCTCGCTCTCTCTCTTCCCCCCAGTCGCTCGCTCTCTCTCTTCCCCCCAGTCGCTCGCTCTCTCTCTTCCCCCCAGTCGCTCGCTCTCTCTCTTCCAACAACAACATGCCCTCAAAAGACCCTCGGCACCGCCGGGCACTTCAGCAAGTACTAAATAAACTAATGAAACTCAAAGAGGATAAAACCACTGGTCCGGACAGATTGCATCCATGCATTTTAAAAGAATCTGGGGAATAGCAGAGGCATTACTACACATATTTAGTAATTCATTAGAAAAAGGTGTAGTGCCAGAGGACTGGCGGATAGCTAACATAATACCTACAATTTAAGAAGGGAGATAGAACATGTCCAGGCGACTATAGGCCAGTCAGTTTAACATCGGTGGTAGGAAAAATAATGGAATCCCTACTAAAAGGAGAAAATAGAACATCTAGAAACTAAAAATATAATAAATAGTCAGCATGGATTTCAAAAGGGAAAGTCTTGCTTGACCAACCTAACTGAATTTTTTGAAGAGATAACAGAGAGAGTAGACAATGGTAATGCAGTAGTAATTTATCTAAATTTTCAAAAGGCCTTCGATAAGGTACCACATAATAGACTAATGAATAAGTTCAGAGAATGCGGAGTCAGGGGACAAGTAGCAGAATGGATAGCTAGCTGGCTTCAAGACAGAAAGCAGAGAGTAGGGATAAAGGGGGGAGCTATTCAGAGTGGCAGAAGGTAGGAAGTGGTGTTCCACAAGGATCAGTGCTGGGACCACTGTTGTTCACAATTTATATTAATGATTTAGACCTTAGAATCAAAAATACAATTCCTAAATTTGTGGACGACACCAAATTGGGGGGAAAGCCAATACTGAGGAAGACTGCAACAAATTACAAGAAGACATTAATAAACTTGCAGAATGAGCATATAATTGGTAAATGAAATTCAACACAGATAAATGTGAGGTATTACAGCATTGAAAAGTAGTGAAGTTATGCTAAACCTGTATTGTACCCTGGTTAGACCACACTTGGAGTACTGTGTGCAATTCTGGTCGCCATATTATAAAAAGGATATAGAGGCACTGGAGAGGGTGCAAAGAAGAGTTACAAGGATGATATCAGAAATGTAAGGGTATATCTATCAGGAAAGGATGAACAGGCTGGGTCTCTTTTTTCCTGAAAAGAGAAGGCCGAGGAGTGGCCTAATAGAGGTCTTTAAAATCATGAAAGGTTTTGATAGAGTAGATACAGAGAGAGTGTTTCAACTTGTGGGGAAGAGCAAAATTAGAGGCTGTTGTGTATGTAATATGTGTGCTACTTTGAACCTATGGACAGGACTGCACTACTTGTAGGGCGTAGTGATATGCAGTACCACTCCTGGCCATAGGGGTATAAATAGTACTGTGGGTACTGATCTCCCCTCAGTTCCCGCCTGTGGGCATGAAGTAAAGACCTACGTATAGTCCCTACCTCCAACCAGTAAAGACCTGTTTGAGTTATACGTTTAAGTCTTTGTGTTAATTGTTCAATACAATACACATACTTAACACTGGCGACGAGTCAGGTTCTTACCCTGCGGCAGTTGAAGAGAGGTTTCAAACATCACCACCCCACTAGAAGCGACTGCTCGAGGAGAATGAGCTGACGCTTGAGAAGGCGGTCACTATGGCAGCAGCACACGAAGCCGCAGCGAGAGGCACAGCAGTAATGCAGCTACGGTCACCGGAGCTCAGTGCACACAAATTGGGTGTGAGTTCTGGCAAATGTTATCGTTGTGGAAAGACAACGCATGATCAGAACCAGTGTTGGTTTAAAAACCAAGAATGTAGAACTTGTGGTAGGCTTGGACATATAGCTAGAGTATGCAGGTCAGGGAAGAAGACCAGCAACAAGAAGTCACCGCAAGGAAAATACGCAAAGGTACACAAGGTGACCGAACAGGAGTCCGATTCAGACGCTAGCAGTAATGAACTGGCTAGCTTAAGGGTACTCAACGCTGGTAAGGGTGCAGACCTCCAGACAATTTGGGTCACTCTTCAGATAGAAGGAGTCCAAGTAAAACTGGAATTGGACACTGGATAGGCATTGACGGTCATAAATAAAGAAAGATTACGGAAAGTTATTCCAACATATTCCCCTACAGGATACGGGGATTATATTGAAAACATACACGGGGCAAAGAGTGTACCCCATCGGGAAAATAGAGGTTGCAGTGGTCCACAAGGGCGAAGACAGTCAAATAATGGACTTATATGTGATATCTGAAGGAGGTTCTCCACTACTAGGACGGGAGTGGATTAGGAAAATGAATATGGACTGGCATTTCCTACAAACAATAACGAGTGAGAACTCGGTGAAGATAGTCGGCCCAGACTCTGGAACGGATGATGGTAAGCCCAACTCAGGTGCAAAAGACAAAGTTTCAGCACAGAATTCCACTGAGCAACAACAACATAGTTTAACTGTGGATTCTGAGTCTGGCAAGTACTGATGTGCCCATTTCTGAGGGACACCGGGCTCGAACTCAACTCCATTTCAAACTACAACAGCAATTAGAACAAATGCTTCGCCGTTTTGAGCAAGAGTTGAATGCAACGAAAGAGTTCTTTGATATAGAGTTGGAGAATCTGGAAAGACAACAGAAGCAGCTGGTGGAGAAAATGGAGCAGGAGCACACAAAACGTCTGATGTCAGAGGAGTTAACGGTCAGCCAACTCCTGCATATGCTGAAGGACAGGACTCTGAAATGGGAAAAACTTGAACACGAACTTCAATATTCAAACGAAAGGGGTTCGGAGCTCTCAAAGGTTATTGGAAGAGCTGAGGTGGCAACACAGACTGAGATGACTGCAACAGAGCAGCCCTTGGATGCCAAAAGTACGCTGACTCACGTCAACGTAGAACAACAGACCGCTGAAACAGCTGCTCCGGTAGAGGGATTGAATAGTCCGATCAATCAATCTCCAAAAGAAGTTGAAGTAGTAAAATCTCAAATGAGGTCATTAGTAAACGACTTGCTGAAAGCCCAAAAAAAGCTGGATGAAGAGGTACGCATGAAGAAGTCTCTTCAGGAAAGATGTCTGGACTTGGAACAAAAGCTGGCTAACGCCCAGCTGGGTATGGAGGAAATAGAAGACCCTCTCGCTGGCCTAGATCAGGACGACACCGAATATTACTATGTCCTGTCCTGCCCAACTTGTAACTTCGACTCCCACCATACAGAAATCATGGAGGAGCACCGAAAGTCTACGGAACATCGGGAGAAGGTGGCTCTACTACGGAAAAAGGAGGAAGAGAAGGAGGAACTGCGCATGCAGCTGGCAGCTGACAGTGGAGCCCAGAGAGTCTCCAAGAAGCAGAAAAGGAAAAGTCGAAACAGAAGATGACCCATCTGAACCATTATTACCTCTACCAGATCACACACGTGGTCCCTCCGAACGGAGCCAATTCAGTTCGGAAGTTCAAACTGTTAAATCCATGGAAGGACTATTGAATGAGTCACTCCAGCAACGTGAACCGACTACACCACAGAGATTGAATCTGTGAACTGTTTTGACATGAAGTTATCTATGTATCTATGTTATTCTGTTATGTAAACCTGAAGTTATATATGTATATATGTTATTACGTTATGTTAAATGGGGAGATGACTGTAAAGCTAAGAAGGGAGGAATGTTGTGTATGTAATATGTGTGCTACTTTGAACCTATGGACAGGACTGCACTACTTGTAGGGCGTAGTGATACGCAGTACCACTCCTGGCCATAGGGGTATAAATAGTACTGTGGGTACTGATCTCCCCTCAGTTCCCGCCTGTGGGCATGAAGTAAAGACCTACGTATAGTCCCTACCTCCAACCAGTAAAGACCTGTTTGAGTTATACGTTTAAGTCTTTGTGTTAATTGTTCAATACAATACACATACTTAACAGAGGCCATCAATATAAGATAGTCACTAAAAAATCAAATAGGGAATTCAGAAGAAACTTCTTCACCCAGAGAGTGGTGAGAATGTGAAACTCGCTATCACAGAGAGTGGTTGAAGCGAATAGTATAGATGTATTTAAGAGGCGATTAGATAAGCATATGAGGGAGAAGGGAATAGAGGGTTATGCTGATAGGGTTCGATGAGGAAAGATGGGAGGATGTTTGAGTGGAGCATAAATGCCAGCACAGACTGGTTGGGCCAAATGGCCTGTTTATGTGCTGTATATCCGATTTAATCCTATCCTACCCTATGTAATCCTATTCAAGCTGGCATTCTTATTCCTCCCCTCGCTTAGTTCATGTTGGTGCTAGCCTTTCTCCACCCAAAGCACTACTCCCAGCCTCTCTCCTCTGCCCTCCCCAAAGTACCACTCTCAGCTTCTACCACTTAATTTCATTCGATTTCTCCCTCCCCTTTCCCCTTCATTACCTTTCATTGCTCTTTTCCCTTTAATTGCCATCTACATCCTGCTCTTGCATTGCCTTCATTTTTAGCCTTCCATCTCCCTTGCATGGTAATCAATTCCCCCCATTTCCCTCTTTCAAGTCCTCCTCCCACCTAAAGTTCAGCCACGAATGGACTTGCCTGCACTCAGCTCCTCTGCCCTCAAAGCCACTTGTGCAATTTATGGAAGATTCTATTTGTCATATACTGAAAGCCCTGTTCTCATATAATTTCTTCCCAACAGTAGTGGCCAGAATCATTTCCATTAGTACTAGGAATGGCATTGAGGGAAGAGGAGCCGGGTCAGGTTCAGTCCCGTTCAATAGCAGCAGGTCTCGTATAGAAGTAGAACTCTGGGAGTGGGCATAGCTCATGCTCATTTCTGTCAGCAAATGCTGATGTGCTAACTGGGCCCTGGAAATGCTGACAGTTGGCAGGTTATGAATTGTTCTTGAAGCTAACATTTCTACAAAGACAACTTCTGTAAAGTTACAAACAAACCTACAGTGAAGATTTCTATTATGAAGGGAAGAACAAGCAATTTTCAGAGATTGTATGGGATTTGTTCCAATTTTATAACCTTTTATGTACATTCATTGGCAGCTAAGTTTTTACTGACAGGTACACCGTCTTTCAATGCTAGCAGATATGTCGCGTCAGAAAAGACAAAGAATGACATTATACTACATACTGCAGCTTTGAACTACATATACAATGCAGTATTCTTGTAATGGCTGCCAAGTGCCAGTCTAAACTTTGCAGTTTTGCAGCTCACTTCTGTGCCAGCTGGCTCCATAAAAATTCTGCTTATGATTAATATGAAGAATTAAAATCATTCCATACACAAGATTAATTATGTTTGCTTATTCAATGTCATTTGATCGGAACTGCCACAGCACTTGGACCTGTGGCGAAATGCACACTCCATCAGGATAATTACTTTGCCAATTATGACTGCTCACAGAATGGCAGCATGACGCCAGCTGTGCTTAATCCAGGTATAGCCTGGTGTGGGTGCTACTTTTCAGATGCCCGTTGGCAGTAATGTCTGAAACAGTTTTGAGAAGAACTTGATGTTATATTATTGTGGTGCGCCTCAATTTTATTTGTGCAAATTTTTTTTTAGCAATGTCATATAAGAGAATGTGATTATTTGTAAATGTTCTTCCTTGCTCTCCTGAAGCCAATAACGCTAACTGGGTTACAGTTCGTACATGAGCCGAGACAGTGAGTGTTGCATCAATGGCAGCAACAACTTATTTTTATATAGTGCCTTTGAGATAAAATATATCCCAAGGTGTTTCACAGATATGGGAAATGAATGCTGGGACAGGAACTGAGAGACTAGGAGGGGTGGCCAACAACTTGGCCAAAGGGGTGGGTTTTGAGAAGGTTTTTATAGGAGGGGTTTGAAGGAAGAAATTGCAGAGAGAAAAGCAGGCTAAATCATATTTTTCATAGCCAAGCCTAACGTACAGACTTTCTAGCAAAGATCACTGGATGGAAATCAGGAGTGAGAACCCTGTCTGATGTTTCGTTTTTTTTAGTCCGGGGCACTGAGGTCATTTATAGTAGCTCAACTCTTGCTCGTGATCAAATCAGTTAACTCAGTACTTCCCAGGAAATGAACCTGGAGTTTTCTGCTCTGCATCCCTTAGTGGTACACCTGATGTGTCTTTACCCACAAAGCCAGGTATGGTTCTTGTTTTTGAAGTTTAATGGCAAGGACCATAATAGACAGCAGTGCAGCAAATCTCTACAACACCATTTTTAGCACTATTGTTTGAGCTTTGCGCAGACAGTGCCTTCAAGCCCACACCTTAGGGATATAATTTTATTGAACTACCAAGCATCATTTTGTTAAAGGAAACATGCTCAATGGGGACTCCTATCTCCAGTGGCAAAATAATCCTCAAAGCCATTTGATTCACCTCACAATTTGCATTGCTGTGAATTATTTTAAGTTTTGCAAAAACTTAGAATGTGCAATATAACTTAGGAGTGCAGTTGCCAAAATTAAATTCTTATAAGCACTATGAGACCAGTGGAGAAGACAGCCTCACGTTTCGTGGACTTAGCACTTAGCACTACAGTATGACTGGCGAGAAAAAAACTTTAAAGTTTCATTAGATCACCTGCAAACTTTTCAAACGTTAGCTTTAAACTTTGTAATATTACCAACAGCCCTTTTGCACAGCCACAGAAAGTTAACCGAGCACTGCCACCCCCACATTGCTCCAAGCAAGGAATAGTCTCAAATTATTCTCTGCACCACCTTTACATACTGTATTCCCCAAACTAATACTTTAAAATCAAAAATTGCACTATGAATGGCTCTACATCACAGTGCCGAGGGCTAAAATGGCAGCAACACAAAAGAACCTCAAGGAATTGATTTTATTGTAAAACCTCTTTCCCCCAACCCCCTCTCTTTGGCCTCTGCTTGGCAATCTATGTTTAAACTTGAAATGATAAAAATACGCTAACCTACTTTCACAGCTTAATGTACCATATATACCCTCCCTCACCTCTTTTTCCGCTACATTGATGACTGTATTGGTGCCGTCTCCTGCTCTCGCCCTGAACTAGATAATTTCATTCACTTTGCTTCCAATTTCCACCCTTCCCTCACCTTCACTTGGTCCATCTCCGACTCTTCCCTTCCCTTCCTCGACTTCTCCGTCTCCATCTCTGGGGATAGGTTATTGATAAACATTCACTACAAGCCCACTGACTCCCACAGCTACCTGGACTACACTTCCTCCCACCCCGCCTCCTGTAAGGACTCTATTCCATTCTCCCAGTTTCTCCATCTCCGCCGCATCTGCTCCGACGATGCCACCTTCCATACCAGTGCTTCCGACATGTCTTCCTTTTTCCTCAACCGAGGATTCCCCTCTACTGTGGTAGATACGGCCCTCAACCATGTCCGTTCTATCTCCTGCACTTCTGCCCTCACCCCTGCCCCTTCCTCCCGGAACCACAATAGAGTTCCCCTTGTCCTCACCTTTCACCCCACCAGCCTCCACATTCAACGGATCATCCTCCGCCATTTCTGCCACCTCCAACGTGATCCCACCACCAAACGCATCTTCCCCTCACCTCCCCTTTCAGCATTCCATAGGGACCGCTCCCTCCGCGACACCCTAGTCCACTCCTCTATCACCCCTAGCACCACCTTCCCGTGCAAGCGCAGGAGATGCAACACATGCCCTTATACCTCCCCACTTCCCACTGTCCAGGGCCCCAAACACCCCTCCCAGGTGAAACAGTGATTTATTTGTACTTCCTGCAATTTAGTATACTGTATTCGCTGCTCATGATGTGGTCTCCTCTACATTGGGGAGACCAAACGCAGATTGGGTGACCGCTTTGCGGAACACCTCCGTTCAGTCCGTAAGGGGGACCCTGAGCTCCCAGTGGCCTGTCACTTTAATTCACCGCCCCATTCCCACTCAGACCTCACTGTACTCGGGCTCTTGCATTGTTCCACGGAAGAACATAAGAAATAGGAGCAGGAGTAGGCCAATCGGCCCCTCGAGCCTGCTCCACCATTCAATAAGGTCATGGCTGATCTGATCCTAACCTCAAATCTTCTATCACTCTCCATCCCACCCGAACCCATGTGATCTCCCGGGAGAGGCGAAAAACCAGATAAAAAACCCAATGGCCAATTTGGGAGAAAAAATCTGGGAAATTCCTCTCCGACCCATCTAGGCGATCGAAACTCGTCCAGGAGATCACTCTGTCCCTATATTTTCTACAGTACTTACCTTCTGTAAAGGCGATCTCCACCCCAGCCAGGAACAGGAATAAAACCATCTCCTGAAATCTAACACAGAATTAGAACACAAGAAGTAGGAGCAGAACCAGGCTACAAGGCCCCTGGGCCCGCTCCACTACCCAGAGGGCCATGACCATTCCGAACCTAGACTCATGTTCAATTTCCTGCCCGCTCCCCGTAACCCTTAATTCCCTTTACTTCTAGGAAACTATCTATTTCTGTTTTAAATTTATTTAATGATGTAGCTTCCACAGCTCAGCATAAGCTTGAGGAACAACACCTCATCTTTCGATTAGGCACTCTACAGCCCTCTGGACTCAACATAGAGTTCAACAATTTCAGATCATAACCTCGGCCCCTATATATCCTTTTTTTTGATCCACACTTTCGTCTGGGCTTTTTTCTTCCCTCCCACACGACAGCTGTCCTTCATTCTGCCACGGCCATTCACACTTCATCTAGAGCCATCCTTTGTTCCTTGAATATCTCTTAATGTCTCTTAATCTCTCCTGCTTTCTATCTTATCTCTTGACTTTCCCTTTTGTTCTTTCATCCCCTCCCCCTTTTCCCAGCCCCCACTTGCTTTAAAATCTATCCCTTTTCCTGTTTTTTTTGCAGTTCTGACGAAGGGTCTTTGACCTGAAACGTTGACTCTCTTTCTCTTTCCACGGATGCTGCCCTGGCCTGCTGAGTTTTTCCAGCATTTTCTGTTGTTATTTCGGATTTCCAGCATCTGCAATATTTTGCTATTGTATTGATGTACCAAATTGCAGTTTCTTTTAAAATTCAATTTTATATATTGCATTTTAAATTATAAAACCATCTGATATTTGCAAGGACAAAATTATTTTCTGTGGGCCAGATTAGAATGGTAAATTATTTACAGTAATTAGAAATAATATTACACTCATAAATTCTCAGCATCTTTACCACAGAACCAAAACATTACTCTGCTAGTGTAAGATTCTCAAAATTAACAGATCCCCCAAAACAAAGGCTAACCCTATTAAAATGACTTTGGACCCTTGCTAAAAACCTCAGGAGCGATAAAAGGGCATGTTGGGCCTAGCAAGGAGTCTCAAAGTCAAAAACAGACTTGGCATTTTAAGAAGGACATGTTCAGGCATGTTTGGAGAAAAGGCTGTTAAAGAATTTAGGATCTACCTCTGCAGCAAACAGTTTGAGTATTCGAGATAATCAAACTGTCTGGGGGAACTGAAAACGTCACTCAGCCCCTATCAAGAAATTTACATGCTAACAATAGACCCACGGAAGAACAGCCTCACAAGACCCATCCAAAAACATGCATAAAACAAATTGTTTCACCAACCTACAAAGAACCTCAGGCTCCACAGGAAACAAAAAGCTTGAACACAATTCACTACAATCTAGATAAGAACTCAACAGCTCAGGAAAACCATCCTGAAACCACTTGTCACATCTTTAATCAACTTCAACAGCGCAGGAAGCCATCCCAAAACTACTTTAAACCACTTTAAACAACTTAATTAGCAGGCCCCGACTAGTATAACTAAAGGCCTGTTTTCACAGCAGTGGGAGTTCCAAGTTCGAGTTCAGTACTTTCTGCAGTTCGAAGGAGTCTCGCAGAAGTTCTTTCTCTCTGGAAGCAGTTCAAACACAAGAAGAAACCGGAGCAACAGTTTCAGTGGTCATCAGACACTTTGCGGCAACAAGGGCCTTATGAAACAACCAACTGAACATTACCATCAGCCAACCAGGTAAAATTGGGCCACCGCGACCAAAGAAAACCCACTCGGAAAAAAAATGAAGATTTGCAAGTTTTTCCACACTACAAACTATTCCTGTGTTTGGTGAGCATTATCCCTGGTCCTTTAGAGTCCAACTTAGGTGGGATTGGGAGGGGTGAGGTATTTTTCTACTGTAATTCCCTCGTGTATGTCGAAGTGTTTCCCCATTTTATTAGAGCGTTAAGATTATTGTGTTGTATTTTCTTTCTCAAATAAAATTCAATGTTCTTGCACCAAAATCAGTTGTCTACTGCACTTTTATCACAACCCCCAAATAAGTCCAAGGTCTAGAACCAAGGGAGTGGGGGCGATTCGAACCGCTCATAAGTGAGAGGTGAAGCTGACCCCACACACCACCTCCTACACTAGGTTCATAGAATCAATCCAGAATGCCACATACAGAAATATTCTACAAGTGATTTATTTTTGTTACTAGCACTGGTGTTAAAAATCACTTTTTAGTCGCTGAGGAAATACCAACATTATTCATAGCTTATAGATATGAAAAAGATTGAAAACTCGGTCCTGTTTTCAACATTATTGAACCTTAATCTCTTCAGGAAGTATTAAGCTATTATTTTGCACCCTGGTTATAATGTGCAAGCAGGAACTGAAACAACGATATTCCCTCAATGTTCTGATGTGACTTTCTTTCAGCTCGATATAGAGGTCAAACTGGTTATTCATGAACTAGCATCTGGACTGGTGCCTAACTGAAAGAACTGAAGTGTCCTGCCACCATAATCAGAAGGCATACTCTACTGATAAACATGCTATCAAAAAGGGACACCCGCCAACCCCACCACTGTCTGCCTTCCTTCGCCATTTGTTTTTATTCCTATCTTACTGCTCCCAGTGGGGGAAAGCAAGTTGACAATCTTTTTTTCTCCAAAAAAGTATCTGGGCATAAACATGCAGCACAGACAATCTGATTATGTAGGTAGAACACTGGGCTGTAGGACAAAACTCTAATGGGAGGCCTGGGCTGGTGGGAGTAGAGGTGATCATTTTTATGGGTACGAGAAGTATGGGATGGTCTCATCAAACAGGAAGCAGTAAATTAGGATGGTGAACAGCAGCTTTTGCCAGCTGTGTTCACAATGTGAAAGTGTGAGCAGCTATTTTGTATTTCCCATTCATTCATAGCCACATTCCAAAGATCAGGAAATAACTGGTGGAAATGTTGTTGGTTTGTCTTTGCGATTGGTTTTAATTTATAAATGTCACAGATTGACTATGCTAATTCCTTTTGTTGTCAAAGCAATTCAATCAATATTTCACGCTGAAGTTTTCAATTGTTCTGGTGAAGTAAGAGTTTCTTCTACATATTCCATACAGAAAGACCAATTACTTATCGCACAAAAGCCCACAGAGGGAAAAAGACACTGATTGATGTGCTGAAAAACAAAGGAAATTTAAATACAAGCAGCCAGGCCATTTCTAAATTCACAATCAATCACAAACCCCTTGAAAAAAGACAAGCAAGTAACAGATTGATAGGCTCATGTTCAATATAATGACTGTCATCTTCAATATTGTGCTATTATTTTAAGCCCTTTTTATAGTCAAGGCGAATACCCACAAGCTCCCAGTTCTATGGTCTCCATCCCATGGATACTGCAGGATCTATACCTTCATTGCTGGCCACCAGACCTTCCCTGATTGTTGAGCATTAGTTTGCAAAGCTCATTGATCAGAACTGTCTGTACAAGTAGACTGAGCACTCCACCTGCACAAAAAAACTAGGAACCACTGATCTTGGAAACAAATGCAAAAACTCCCCCAGGAGGTGCCACAAAAAGCTAGCTGCTTTTTTTTCGTGGTTTTCGATGCCTCTAGAGAGAGGCAGCTGTACCACTTCATTTACTTTACAGCACTACCACTATTATACCATTACCAATACATAGCCTCAACTCATTTACTTCACAGTGGTACAGGAAACTTTGGTTTATCCGGAGGTTATATGTCCGGAATACTCGATCTAACAGCAAAAATCAGGAGCCGCTTTCTATAAGTTTTTTTAGTTCTCGTTGCTTTTTTTTTCCCAGTCAGGCGCTGCAAGGTCTGTAGCTATAGCAACAGCTTCAGCTAGAGACGCTTGCAGCTGCAGCCGACTGTTTTGAAGCTGTTGCTAAGCAACAGGGTTTGTTGATTCACACGGAGCTTTTCAGTTCCGTATGTTTCAACATTAACGCTGGTATGTCCGGCACTTTTGATGGTACGGCACCAGCTCGGTCCCGTCAGTGCCGGATATCAGAAAGTTTCCTGTATTAGTAATAGCTGTTGTGCATTCACTTAACAGCACCACATCTACAATAGTACTGACTCTGTTAGTTTACAATATTACCATTGCAGTCATGGTAATTAACTGCATTGTTGTTGAAAGTGGGATTTAATTTTTTCTTTACACTTTTTCTCCAATTCCAGAGGTCGCAGCTACGCAATGCTTTAGAAGCTGACCGGGGCCTCCCGAAAGCATTTTGCTGCAGTTCCTCTCCCTCTCCATCAGTGGCAGGAATCCCACTGGCAACCTGCTGAAATAGTAGCCTGACCCCAGAGAAAGAAAATTCAACTGGGGCGAGGAATACAGCTATGGGCTGGGCACAAAGTCCATCCAATGAGTTTACACCAATATTCAGCTATAGTAGAAAAGCCTGACTCTCATTTCTCTAAATTCATTGTTGCTTAGCATTCTGGAGAGGCTTGGGCTTTTCAGCCTGCAAAGGAGGTGCCTGAAAGGTGATTAACATAAATCGTGCCATTCATGTAGAAAGGATTTATGAAATATACTGGGCGGCCTGCTCGTGGCGCTGTCCAGGGAGAGTATAAATACTCGGGCATGGGCCCAGCTTGCTCAGGGACATTTTGTAAACAGGAACTAGTGAAGGATAACTAGAATTCCATGTTGTGAAACAGTGGATTAAAGCCTTGTTTAATACTCTGACCAAGTGCCTAGCAGTTTTCTTACATCAGTGATCTTATAGAGGTGCATCAGAGAGTAAATGGCATGGAAAAGATGAATCTGGAATATTATTTGAAATGAAACTGTGCGAGTAGCACAATGGGACAAAGGTTTCAATTAGAAAATGATAACATTAGGACTGATATCAAGAGGTTTTCCTCCATGCTGAAAGTGATCAGTACTTGGAATGGACTTCCAAGCACAGCGGTGGAGGTGAAAACCCTGGAATCATTTAAGAAACAAGATGCAGCAATAGGGGAAGTGTAGGGTTGTTTTGAATGTATGTATTCAAATGGGTCCAATGGGTTTTCTCACCTCTTGTGATTGAGCGAAACCTAAAACAAATATGGGGGGGGGGGGGAGAGGGGGAGTATCCTCTGGTCACTATTTATAGCAAAATCGTAAACAGGTCCTTTACGCTTCAAGTTTATAATCTTGTTACAAATAGCAAAATGAGAACATCTTCCCTCAGATGGTTTTATCCAATATAAAAATGAGACAGGAATGCTTCTAGTGAAAGGCTTTTCCTAGAGTTTATTAATCTAAACGAATACTGCCCAGCTCATGACAGAGCGAGTGATGTTTCTGTGGCACATCATTAATCAACTACAACTGTACTTGATTAACATTTTTATGGCCAATTAATCAAAACTGTAAGAAACTGCTGCTGCTTTAATATAAAGGCAGAACTATGCCACATACAGTCACAATGTTAGGTCCCTGTATTAGAGCAAATGTAGCCCTGAATCAGTGGCACTTCCAGTCACATGGCTTGGTATACCTGACCGCTTTTATCACAAGTGCTACTGTACTTATCACATGACAGGATTAGATGATTGATAGAGTGATGTACTCATTTAATCTCTCACAAAATGTTAACATTTAAGAAAGATTTTCAGCTGTTAAAAATATTCCTCTGAATAGCCATAAATGTGTCCTTCATTTCCAAAACTCACCTCACCCTCTTTTATTCAAATCTATTCAGATTTCTGGTTTGGATTCTTTCAAAATGTTTTTGTCTTTTGGGTGGCAGAACAACAGGCTGCAGCCAGAGGCAACTATAATAAGAACAGGTGCATCCATTCAAACTCAGAAAACTAATAAGGCATTTACTTTGCAGCACTCTAAGTTCCAGTCAGGCAGTCCTGTGCTTACATTGCTTGGCTCCTGTCTGGCTGGAACCTTTCATTGTCCCACGCATGCTTGGACACACATATGCAAAGAGCTCTTTAACAGATAGAATTTAGAGAGCAGGGGGCGGAGAATCTCTACTCTATGCATGCAAATTAAGCGCAAGCCAGTTTAAAAGTTCTCAGGGCCATCCACCTTGCAGTATAAATGCACTCCCTTCCCCCACCCCACAGGTTCAAAAATGTTGACAACTCAAAAATGGGCCTGACTATAGGGTTTGTTACATGCGAAAACAAATAGTTACATTGAAAGTGCATTGGGGCATGTGCTTTTCATAATTAAACTGCAGGTATACCCAACATTTTAAACTTTGTGACCTTGAAGAAAAGTGAAGTATTCAACATGAAGGCAGTTTGCAACTGTTATGTATTGTGTGTTCTCCTCCCACCTGTGGTGGCGCTGTCGCAGCAGATAAATGGTTGGGTGTTCTCTTGGTTAAGTTTAGCTCTCTTTGTTCGGAACTCTCCAGAACTTCCCTTTCCCTTTGAATAAAGCACTTCATGTTTGAATCTCTGAGTTCTGAGTTCTAATTGTGCCTAGGTAAAAAGGTACCGACACAACAAAGTGGCGACGAGGAGCAGATGAATCTGCGTACGTTACGGGTGCAGTGAGTAAACAGAAATTTAAATTTGAAACGTGGGATGGCTACTATATTAGGAAACATCGGTGATTTTGATGAAAATGTGGAGCAATGGAGCGCTTATATGGAACGTTTTGACTATTTTGTCTTGGCGGATGCAGTGGCAAACGAAAAGGTCGTGCCTACCTTTTTGAGTGTAATGGGGCCGAAGGCATTCAATTTACTTCACATCCTTGTGCAGCCAGATAAGCCAGGAACTAAAACATATAAGCAACTAGTGGAAATTCTTGGAGCACATTTTTCACCAAAACCTCTGGTTATTGCTGAGAGATTTAGATTTCACAAACGGAATCAAGAGGAGGGGGAATCAGTGACTATGTTTATTGCTGCTTTAAAAAGGTTGTCGGAACACTGCCAGTTCAAGGAGGTGCTGAACGATACCATTAGAGACAGACTCGTGTGTGGTCTGCAAAGTGCAGCCACACAGAAGCACCTTCTTACTGAGGACAACCTTACTCTTGAAAAGGCCATTGAAGTTAGTGTCTCCATGGAGATGGTGGAAATGGAGGCTCACCAGTTGAGTTCAACAGGGAGAGTTCACAAGGTGTCGTCTGAGCCTAAAGGTGCGCGGAACGGCACATGTTACCGTTGTGGGCAAACGGGCCATCACGCTAATGACTGCTGGTGTATGGAGCTGGAATGCCGAAATTGTGGCAAAAAGGGTCACATTGAACGCGCCTGTAGAGGTAAAAAAAGAACAGACAGAGCTGGGAAGCATGGAAGCAAAATGTCTATATTTGGACAAGAGAGGAAAAAGAGTGTTCATTCAGTGCAGTATGATGGAACAAGCAAAACAGAGAGGAGCGACACCTCTGAGGAGGAAGAGGTGCACATACTGACGGTTGCAGGTGGTTCAAATGGCTACTGGGTGTCACCACTGGTGGAGGGACAATCAGTGCGGATGGAGGTGGACACAGGCGCGGCTGTGTCCCTTGTTTCAGACACTGTCTACAACAAAATGCTGAAGCATCTTACCCTTCAGCCAACAAACATTGTGCTAAAGACGTATACCGGCGAACCTGTGGCCATGACAGGCGCCATTGAGGTGACAGTTAAATTGAACGGACAGACTGCAAAACTGCCACTATATGTGGTAAAGGGAAATTACCCATCGCTACTGGGACGTGCGTGGCTAGAGAAAATCACGCTGGACTGGCCTGCAGTCCGCATGATGTCAAAAGGGGAGTCAGGTCTGACTGCAGTGTTAAACAAACATGCAGAACTCTTCAATGGGGAACTTGGGAGCATGAAAAAGATCAGCGTGAGACTGGACATTAAACCTGACAGCAGGCCGAATTTTCACAAAGCCCGACCTGTACCCTATGCAATTAGGCCAAAAGTTGAGGCTAACTTGGAGGCCTTAGTCGAGAATAGAGTCCTGGAGCCTGTGAGCGTGAGCAAATGGGCCACACCCATTGTTCCTGTCCTGAAAAAGGATGGATCTGTTCGAATCTTCGGGGATTTTAAAGTGACTATTAACCCAGTGCTGTCTGCGGAACAGTACCCTCTTCCCCTCATTGATGATCTTTTTACGGACCTGGCCGGAGGGCAAAAGTTCAGCAAAATAGACTTATGCCAGGCTTATCTACAAATGCATGTCGATGACAAATCAAAGGAGCTGCTGACAATTGTGACACACAAGGGGCTATACAGGTACTGCCGCCTTCCATTTGGAATTACTTCGGCCCCTGCTCTATTCCAAAGGGCAATGGATCAGATTTTGAGTGGACTGCCAGGAGTCCAGTGCTACCTGGACGACATCCTTGTCACTGGGACAAATGAGGAGGATCATCTTCTGAACTTGGATGCGACACTACAACGACTGAAAGAGTACGGACTCAGAGTTCGTAAAGACAAATGTGAATTCTTTCAGTCTTCAGTTGAGTACCTGGGGCATGTGATTGACGCTACTGGCCTGCATAAGGCACCGTTAAAGGTCAAGGCAATCGTGGAGGCCCCAGCACCCCAGAATGTGAGCCAGTTACGTTCATTTCTGGGGCTACTTAACTACTATGGGAAGTTTATTCCAGACTTAGCAACATTGCTGAAGCCGTTACATCAGTTGCTATGTCAAGGCAAAACATGGAAATGGACTGAACTGTGCAACGAAGCTTTCGCCCAAGCAAAGAAAGCATTGCTGAAATCGGAGGTCCTGACACACTTCGACCCAAAGCTACCCGTGCAGCTAGCATGTGATGCATCACCATATGGTGTGGGAGCAGTCATATCCCACATCATGCCTTCGGGTGAAGAGAAACCTATCGCCTTCGCATCACGCACCTTGAACAAGGCCGAGAGTAACTATGCGCAGATCGAGCGCGAGGCCTTGGGAATTGTTTTTGGAATTCGAAAATTTCATCAGTACCTGTTTGGGAGAAGGTTCACACTCCTGATGGACCACCATCCATTGACTTCAATCTTTGGGCCCCACACTGGAATTCCGTCTCTCACTGCAAGCAGGATGCAAAGGTGGGCTTTACTGTTGTCAGGACACACATACGACATCAAATATCGCAAATCAGACTTCCACAGCAACGCAGACGGTCTCTCGAGGCTACCCTTGCCTGTTACTCCCCCAGAGCCTCGTCAGATAGACATCTTCTACTTTAGACAAGTGGAGGGAGCACCTGTCACTGCAGTTCAGGTGCGAAGGTACACCCGCAATGATCCAGTCCTGTCTGAGGTAATGGACGATGTCATTCGAGGGAGAGCTATAGGAGATTCTCCTAGTTTGAAACCTTATGTTTCAAAAAGAAATGAGCTCTCCGTCCAGGCAGGTTGTCTTCTTCGGGGTTGCCTTGTCATCATTCCGCCACCTCTGAGGGAACCTATACTGCAACAACTTCATACAGGCCACAGTGGGATGGTTCGGATGAAGGAAATGGCAAGAAGCTACTTCTGGTGGCCAGGCCTCGATGGGAATATTGAGGAGAAAGCTAAAACATGTTCCCCATGTCAAAGGGTCTGGAATGTTCCACAGCTGGCAACCCTACACCCCTGGGATTGGCCTGCAGAAGTGTGGCAGCGAGTACATGTGGACTTCGCCGGTCCTTTCGAAGAGAAGATGTTTATGGTGGTTGTGGATGCTCGTAGCAAGTGGCCGGAGGTCGCTGTGATGAGGTCTAACACGGTAGAGAAAACAATTGAGAAACTTGGTGAGATGTTCAGCTGTTATGGCTCACCGGAACAACTCATAAGTGACAACGGTCCACAATTTGTATCAGAGGAGTTTGCAACCTTCCTGCATGTGAATGGTGTCCAACACATCAGGTCTGCGCCCTATCATCCCTCTACTAATGGCCAGGCAGAAAGGTTCGTGCAAACTTTGAAGCACGCCTTGAAGGCATTGCAAGGTCAGGGCTCAATCCACCAACGTCTGAACAGCTTCCTGTTGTCCTACAGGAACGAGCCGCATGCCACAACCAAAACTTCCCCCGCTTCGCTCATGATGAAGAGGCGGTTGCGGACAAGTTTTGACTTACTCAAACCTCCAAGGGCAGAGCAGGTTGTCCATCGTCAACAACAAGCTCAAGTTGAAAAGAGAGAGAAAAGAGCCAAGGAGAGACGGTTTCATCCGGGAGAGCACGTCCTAGCTCGAAACTACAACACTGGACCAAAATGGGTTCCTGCTACGGTGATCGCGCAGACGGGCCCTGTGTCTTACACGGTTGAAACTGCTGAGGACGTCGTCTGGAGAAGACACATAGATCAACTGTTGCTAGGAGCAGAGACAGCCACAGAGGCTCCAACGGCTGGTTGGACTAAACTGTTTCCGGATGATACCGCAAACCAGCATCCTTTGCCACAGTGCTCTTCTCCAACACAGGAAGTCAAAGAGACTGTTCCACCTGTGCAAACTCCTGACTTTCGACTGACACAGGCACCTTCTCCATCTAGGCCTGTGTCAATGCCTACTGCTGTGGAAGCCAGCGATGACCGCCGGTATCCTGTCAGAGAGCAGCGGCCTCCAAGACGCTTCGATCTGTAGGCTTAGCGACTTACCCACAAGACTGGGGCAGAATAAACCCCAGGGTAAAGTCAGGGGTTGAGGCAGTCTACCTCTACCCTAGGTTAGTTGAGTGCATTGAAAGTAACTTACCTGTTGAGGAATAATGTGGACCTTCCATTTTAGAGGGGAGGAATATGTTATGTATTGTGTGTTCTCCTCCCACCTGTGGTGGCACTGTCACAGCAGATAAATGGTTGGGTGTTCTCTTGGTTAAGTTTAGCTCTCTTTGTTCGGAACTCTCCAGAACTTCCCTTTCCCTTCAAATAAAGCACTTCATGTTTGAATCTCTGAGTTCTGAGTTCTAATTGTGTCTAGGTAAAAAGGTACCGACACAACAGCAACAGTGGCAGATTTTGACATTTCCAAAAGGGGATGCAAGTCATTTTCCAGAATTTGGATGCATGCTGTAATCCTGCCTTTCAAGACAAAAGCAATTCATTCTGGAAGAGTTATGGAGATTTTATGAAAATAAAGTAGCTGCACAGAATCCAAGACAATTTTTCGAGGCCCAGTTCTTTCCATTGGGAATTTAACCCCAGAAAGATAATTTTGTTTGTAAACTGAAACCTTGTGCAACATGAACTACAATAACTAATGTGAGCAGTGCTTAGACCAAGCCATCCCAAGCTCTGCTACTGACCCAAAGATATCTTAGTGTCTGTGTTAAACTAGAAAAGTGGCGATATTCCTGCAGAGAGAGAGAGCACACAAGCAAGTGAGGAGTGGTTGAACTCCAATGACGCATGAGTCAATTCGCTGGGGTAGGAGGTGGTATATGTGAAATGATGATAGCTGTGCTGTGTGAGTAATTCTCCTGTTAAACATCTAATACAAGGGCTCCCATCAGCATTAATAAAGTTACTATTTTAGATGACAGTACAGCCTATTCCGGCTGACCTGACTGAGACGTGCTCTATTTCTCTGGGACTATACCTGGTGTAGGGCAATTTCAGGGACTTTATATGCGAAACAACTGGTCTGAAATCACATGCATGGCAAGCTGCTCACTGACTAGCTCTCTCTGTCACTTTGCCTCATTGCAATGAAACATTTTATCGATATACCTACATAATTGATGACTGGTCGTAAATTGTAATGCAAGTTTGTTGGCGGTAGTAGGCATGCTCCAGATATCCGTTCTCGTATCCAGCGTAATAGTTTGCTTCCACTAGGCAAGTATACATGCCCTAGAATCATGGGGGTTGGGTGGGGGGGGCAATTTGAACCCATCCCGGCCAGCAGGAACAGACGGGAGGGCCAAAGTTGCTCATTACTCCAGGATCATCCTGGAATACAAAGAAAATCCCCGGCTTTTCTTCTCCACAACAAACCATTTTTTTTTTTACCTCTTCTCCCCTGCCACTTTCACCCTCACCTCCAACAACACATGCCAGGACTCTTTGTCACTAAGATCGAGACCAGCTGCCTCTACCACTGCCCTCTTTCCCGTAGCCCACCAGGCCAAACCTTCCCCAAGGTTCCCCCAGCCCTAGCCGTGAACTCGCATCTTTCTCTAGTTTCTCTTCTATCTCCTCTCATGCCCACTCCGAGTTCATCTTGTCCATGAGACCCACTTCCTGCTCCCTCTACTCTATTCCCACCAAACACCCAACTTCCCTTCCTGGCCGCCATGTCAGCTGATATGGTTAACTGTTCCCTCTCCTCAGGTATTGTCCCCCTATCCTTGAAATCTGCCGTCATGACCCCCTCCTCAAAAAAAACAGCCTTGACACCTCTGCCCATGCATACTACTGACTCATCTCCAACCTCCCTTCCCGCTCCAATCCTTGAACGTGTTGTCGCCTCCCAAATCCTTGACCATCTTATCCGCAACTCCATGTTTGAATCCCTACGATCAGGTTTCCGCCCCATCACAGCACTGAAAAAGCCCTTATCAAAGTCAAAAATTGCATCCTATGTGACTGTGGCTGTAATAAACTACCCCTCCTCCTCCTTCTCAACCTGTCTGCAGCCTCTGACACAGTTGACCAAACCATCCTCCTCCAAAACCTCTCTTCCATTATCCAGCTTGGTGCGCCTGCCCTCACATAGTTCCATTCCTATCTATCCAGTCGTAGCCAGAGAATCACCTGCAATAGCTTCTCTTCCCGCTCCTGCACCATTACTTCTGGAGTCCCCCCAAGGATCTAACCTAGGTCCCTTCTTTTCTCATCTACATGTTGCCCCTCAGCGACATCATCTGAAAACACGTCAGTTTCCACATGTATGCCGACAATACTCAGCTCTACCTCCCCACCACCCCTCTCTTCCTCTCCACTGTCTCTGATTTGTCACACTGCTTATCCGACATCTAGTACTGGATGAGCATAAATTTCCTCCAAATAAATATTGGGAAGACCGAAGCCAGTGTCTTCAGTCCCCGCCACAAGCTGAACCAGACTGTTCACAACCTTTGTGTCCTATGTGACCCTGAGCTGAGCTTCCAACCCCATACACTTTCCATCACCAAGACTGATTATCTTCACCTCCAATATCACCAGACTCTGCCCCTGCCTCAGCTCATCTGCTACTGAAATCCTCATCCTTGCCTTTGTTACCTCTAGATTTGACTACTTAAATGCTCTCTTGTCTGGCCTACCACCCTCTGTAAACTTGAGCTCATCTAAAACTCTGCTGCCATGTCCCAACTCGCACCAAGTCCCGTTCACCCAACACCCCTGTGCTCGCTGACCTACATTGTTTCCTGGTCTGGCAATGCCTTGATTTTAAAGTTCTCATCCTTGTTTTCAAATCCCTCCATGGCCTCGCCCCTCCCCATTTCTGTAAACACTTCCAGCCCTACAACCCTCCGAGATCTCTGTGCTTCTCCAATTCTGGACTTTGATACATCTCTGATTTTCATCGCACCATCATTGGTGGCTGTACCTTCAGCTGCTCGGCCCTAAGCTCTGAAATTCTCTCGCTAAATCTCTCCACCTCTCCCTCCTCCTTTAAGATGCTCCTTAAAACCTACATCTACGAGCAAGCTTTAGTCACTTGTTCTAATATCTCCTGATGTGCCTCGGTGTCAAATTTTGATAACACTCCTGTGAAGCGTCTTGGGAAGTTTTACTACATTAAAGGCGCTATATAAATGCAAGTTGTTGTTGCTGCTGTTTAAAATGGAGTGTTGAGCCTTACCACTCCATCCCTACTGGAATCTCGCTGGCCACCATTTTAACTGCTCACTGCAGTTAAACATCGGGCCTGCTTTGGTCAGGTTTTCTGGACATGGATGCGGCCTAGCCAGTAGCCGCCGCCATAAAGTTAAATGCAAATTATTATTATTTTTAATTGATGTGGAGCCAGGATCTGGCCACACTGCAAAATAACATTAAATGTGGTAATCGGAATTTATAATAGAGAAGGTTGACAAGAAATGCATGCAGAGCTAAGATTTTAAATACATTCTTCAAACTATTTTGAAGAGTTTATGCGGTAATAAGGATCTGGCACCAAGCACAAAGCACATGGGAATCAGAGGGTTGGGGATTGATTCACGGGACGCAAAACTCATAAGTACTCACCTGAAAAGAAGGATGTTTGAGGAACATTATGCTTATGACTTCAATCTTCGAGAATATGTGGCATCGGAAAGATATAACTTGAGTCTGCCGCTGTACTTTGCGACAACAGAACAGGAGCTTTGTCTTCCAGGAACAGGCTTAAAAAAGCACATGCAGGCACACAGGGGGAGCTTTAAGAAAGGGTAGGTTGATTGTGTAACTTCGGAATTCACTTATAAAATAAAATGCACACTGACATGAAACTTTGTTATTGATGGTGGTTAGATTCATACAGGAAACGGTGCTCTTATTTAGTGCTAACGCCTATACTCTGGAGATGATTGGCACAGTTATGTATGGGCGAAGGGAGCTGATGTGTTATCATGTAGTAGGATGGGTAGTGGTGTGAGGGAATGTCCCTTTATGTGAAAGTGGTGGAAGAATAGATAAGGCTAAGATGTTAAAGGTACGTTTTATTCCACAGAAGAGAAGATTTTAGTGGAATATAGGAACAGGAGTAGTCTACTCTACCCCTAGAGCCTGTTATGTCATTCTATTAGATCATGGCTGATCTGTACCTCAACTGCCTTTGCTACATATCCCTTGATAACCTTACTTAACAAATGTCTATTGATCTTGATCATGAAAACTTGAATTGACTCAGCATCTACAGCCTTTTGGGACAGATCGTTCAAGATTTCCACTGCCATTTCTATGAAAAAGTGTGTTCTAATTTCACTCCTAAATGGCCGAGCTCTAATTTTAAGATGATGCCCTCTTGTTCTGAATTTCCCTACCTGAGGAATCAGTTTCTCTGTATCTACCCCATCATTTTAAACACCAGGATTAGGTCACCCCTCAATTTTCTAAACTGAAGGGAATACAAACCATGTTTATGCAACCTATCCTCATAATTTAACCTTTCAAGTTCCAGTATCATTCTGGTGAATCTGTGCTGTACTCCCTCCAAGACCAATATCTCCTTCCTGAGGTATCAAAACCAAAATTGAATGAATTACTCCAGATGGGGTCTGACCAAGGCTCTGTTCAACTGAAGCATCACCTCCTCACTTTTGTATTGCAACCCCCTTAAGATAAAAGCAAACATTGCATCAGCCTTTGGATTACTTTTTGCATCTGTGCACTAGGTTTTAGTGATTTGAGTATACGGACACACAAATTCTTTTGCTTCCCCACAGTTCCTCGTCTCCCTCTATGAAGAGAATATTCTGATTTGTCCTTCTCAGATCCAAAGTAATTGACCTCGCACTTCCCCACATTAAACTCCATCTGCCAGAGTTTTGCCCACTAAGTCCCTTTGCAACTTCCTGTTCCCATCTACAACTTGCTGTGCCTCCTAACTTAGTATCATCTGCAAAATCCAAGTTATTAATATAGTGAAAAGCTGTGGCCCCAGTACAGATCCCTAGGGAACCCCAGTTGCCACATCCCACCAATCCTACTCACCAAACAATTACTGACCCATGTCACAAGCTTACCTCCAATTCCATGCGTTAACATTTTTGCTAATAATCTCGTGTGGAATCTTATCAAATGCCTTCTGTAAGTCTATATTGATAACATCCAAAGACACTAGCCTATCCAGCATTCTCGTGACCTCCTTAAAAAAAAAACTAGATTAGGTAACCTATCCAGGCTATCGTCGATCAGCCCATACTTGTCCAAGTACTCAGTCACTCAATTACCTGATGATGGATTCCAGAATCTTTCCCACAATTATGTTAAACTGATAGGTCTGTAGTTTCCTGGTTTCTAACTCCTTCCCTTCTTAAATGATGAAGTGACATTGCAATTTTCCAATCCAAAGGCGCAATTTTCCAATCCAAAGGCACAATTCCCAAATTTAGAGAGCAGCTACAATTTCCTCAACTATTTAATTTAAAACCCTGGGGTGGAAACCATCAGGTCCTGGAGGTTTGTTTATCTTAAGTCCCATTCTTTTTTATGTCCCATTTTATAACTTATATTAAACCTAAGTTACTCCCCTTGACTTAATTTTACCACTAGTATTTTGTCATTTTCCTCCAATGTGATGCAAAATATTAATTTAACAAGTCTGCTGTTTCCTTATTGTCCTTAGTGATGACATGTCATGGAATGCCCGAGTCTCAACTGCTCTATGTTGTGGTGCTCCTCCTCAATGTATGCTCATAAGGAAGGCCATTCCAGCTCTTCAGAAGCCCTGACTGTTGGTATGGAGTGTAGGAGGCGAGGGGGAGCGGGCAAAATCCTGCCTGTGGTCTGACCCAATGAGAAACAAGTCCAGATGTCTGTAGGCAGAATGGCAAAAAAACACTTTAAAAAGCATTTCCCAGCTGTGGAAATCTGTATTCAAAATCTCTAGACTCTTCTGTGTCAGGAACTCTTCATTTGCACCTGTACTGGTTGATCCTGGCAGCTGCTGTGCCTCATATCTCATAAGTTACCTAGAGTGCATTAGCAGTGCAAGCACAGGAAACGCCCAGCTGCTACCCCACTGGTTCTCACTCTGACATATATAGAGATATAAGGCCAGTGGGGACTCGGTGGGAAAAATCATACGAAGGCTCAAAAAGCATACAGGAAAACTTGGAAGCATTTTACAAAGTATTAACAGCACGGAAACAGGCCATTTGGCCCAACAGGTCCATGCCGGTGTTTATGCTCCACACCAGCCTCCTCCCACCTTTCTTCATCTAACCCCATCTATTCCTATCTCCCTCATGTGATTAGCTCATTTCCCCTTAAATGCATCTGTGCTATTCGTATCAACTACTCCTGGTCGTCGCAAGTTCCACATTCTAACTACTCTCTGGGTAAAGAAGTTTCTCCTGAATTCGCTACTGGATTTATTAGTGACTATCTTATATTTATGACGCTTAGTTCTGGTCTTGTCTGCAAGTGGAAACATCTTCTCTATATCTACCCTATAATCTATCCTTTCATAATCTTCAAGACCTCTATCAGGTCATCGCTCAGTCTTCTCTTTTCTAGAGAAAAGAGCACCAGCCTGTTCAATCTTTCCTGACACGTATAACCTCTCAGTTCTAGTATCATTCTAGTAAATCTTTATTGCACCTTCTCCATTGCCTCTATGCCCTTTTAATAATAGAGACCAGAACTGTTCATAGTACCCAAAGTGTGGTCTAACCAAGGTTCTATAGAAATTGAATATGACGTCTCTGCTTTTCAATTCTATCCCTCTAGAAATGAACCCCAGTGCTTTGTTTTGCTTTTTTATGGCCTTATTAACCTGTGTCACTACTTTTAGTGATCTGTGTATCTGCACCCCCAGATCCCTCTGTTCCTCTACCCCATTTAGACACTTATTTTCCAAGTAGTATATGGCCTCCTTAATCTTCCTACCAAAATGTACCACCTCACAATTATCTATATTGACGTTTTCAATGTGCATAATGGTGGAAATAACTTTCACCTGAATTTTCTCCCTCAAATTAATTTTCTACACCATTTACAAGTCACTAATGCACTCTAAACAGTAAGGAAATTCAACCCTACTGGTTTTTTTGAGGGCATGAAATGCATTGTAATGCTTTATCAGAGTACAACTGTAGTCTAGCTTAACATTTTGAGAAAGTTTAAGTAAGCTGTACTTAGACAGTTTTAAAATTCAGACTGTGTGCGCACTCCAAATAAATACCGTGTGTTTAATATTTGTCATTTATCTGCCATGCAAATACAGTAATCCACCCAGATTTATCTCATGAATTACTGGCAATAGATTGTTGTTTCGCATGTAATAGTTAAACACAGGGTACCACTTAAATATCTGCCAAGACCAGGGTAGAAGACAATCTATCTTGTCTATTTATCGATGACAACCATGAAATAAATTGCATTCAAAGCTGCATTTCTTTGTCTAACTAAAATGACAGTCCACTCCATTTTCTGTCTTCCCTGATCACACTCTCAGCCTACAGGGCATGTCTGACCTTTACAGATTAAACAGCAGTCTGGGAGATACAGCTCCGTTAAGATATATATTTTGTGTTGTTTTCCAGACTTTTCTAGTTTTCACTCTCCATTATCTCAAATGTTATTATTCTGCACTTCAAGATTGAAGAGAAATGCTTTACTGAAAATCCATTTACTTCATTCCTATTTGAAAGAATTGGGATTCAAAACTAAGCAGCCCAGAAATGTACTGATCCAATTTTGTAATCATTCACACTATATAGGGTATGTTAAAAATACAACACTTTACTGGTAGAATGTGAAGGAAAATGAACAACGTGGTTGACCTCAATAATAAATCTGTTGTAAGATTCTGTAACTCATAAGATTCTGTAACAATAGACAACATAGAAACAAATTGTCAACGCACCCATTTTGTGTCCTGACAAAAGTTTCTTGCTTTAAGAGCTGGTATCTGTGCATGGGAATTGTACCGTCACACAGTAATCACATTTATGATAGAGCTGCAGATCTTTTATGGTGTTGCTCACGGTGAGTCAGAAAATAGTTATTTGAGATAGGACAGTTTCTGCCACGTAGAGCATAACATCACTGATTTACAGTAAGCTTTTTTATGAAATGGTATTCTCTGATTTTACTTGCACTTTGAAGATTCATTCCATGACTTCATTATTCTATGAAAACTGTAAATACAGTAGATGGCCTTCATTTTACAAAATAGTCCCTCTCTTATGGTGTTGCACACAGGGGGAGTAATTTTGGCTTTGTGCGATAGTGTAAAACGGATGATAACGAATCTGTAGCCCGGTTTACATCTCTCCTGATTTTTATTTCCATTGAAGTCAGTGTAAATAGTAACTGGGTGTTATGTAGAATGAGCTGCCGATTCACTGTCACCTGTTTTACACTATCGCTCAAAGTCAAAATTACCTCCAGGGACTCCAGACCAAGTGTTGTCTTCAGGTAAAGCAAGGTTAGAGGCTGGGGGGGGGAAGCTGGACCAGGGCACACCAATGTAATTCTGTCCCCTTTGTAAAGTCATATATTCTGTCATTATTTTTATATAACGGCCTGGAGTTTCCAACCCCCACAGGTGCGAACGAGGTGTGTACGCACACATAGGGGCCGCACAAGTTGCGGGTTAAGGCATGCGAAGTGCATACGCTGAAACCCGGAATTTGCGATGTCAAGAATTCGCAGATCATCCGCCTGCCCAAGTAAAGTACCTCTACGGGTGGAGATTTGCTCAACTGCCGCCCGCTGAAAGGCCATAGAATTCTTATGCCTGGTAAAAGCAGGCATAAGGCCTGCTTTTACCAGCATAAGAGTTTAAAAAAATAGAAAAATAAGATTTTATCACTCACTTATAAATTAAAAACCCTGTTCACAAAGATAAGGTTATATTAAGCCCCATTAAAACATATAAAAAATATATAAAACATATAAAAGTCACAAAATTTAATTTTTGTTTAACATATTTAATTAAATGCCATTTTAATTAATTTTATATATGTAATGGTTATTCTTTATTTACTTCAGTGTGTTGGTGCATTTTTGCAGGCATCCCCATTCATACTTGACAGAACTGTACGTACGGAACTGTCAAAAGTATGAAGGGAGATTCCCTTCTTCCATTGGTTGGGCTGGCCCACGTGACCCCAATTGCGCTTGCGAACAATATGCGCCCCTGGGATACGTGGGCATTTCACATTTCGAAGAGGAGAGGCCCAGGAGCAGAAACCTTGGTATCTACGGAACTAGCAGGTAGGTTCGTAGAATTTTTTCTGATCAGAGGCATCCATCCGCAGGAAGCCGCCGATCGGAAATTCAGGGGCAACATAATTTTATATGATTTATAGTTAAATGGCAAAACTTATGGCAATTTGGGAAGCAGAGAAATCAAGTTGTTTGGAGTATAAGGGATTCTCTGCAGTACACATTGAGGAAAGGCAAAACACAAAATTAAGGCCTAGAAATTGAGTGGGCTTAGCGCCCATTTTGCGGCGCTAGAGGGCATTGCGCTGGACTTACAGCCGGTTTTGAAATTGACTAGGGCCCAACATCGGCGTTACACCGGTAGCGCTGCGCCGGCACCGATGACGTCATCGGTGTGCGCAGCGTCCCGGTTGCCGTGGTGACGGGCCCCAGCGCCGAAATTCAGTTGCGGCCGCCTCGCCCGTGGCAGCCGCAACTAAGACCCTGGCAACAGAGTCTTGCACGACTTTGCGCCGGCGCATAAAGGTGGAGCGGCGGCCGGCCGCTTTCCCGCCGGCTGCCTGGCAGCACCTCCCTCCCCGGACTCCCCCACCCCCCCCCCCCGCGGAACAGATGCTTCTCGGCTGCGAGCCCGGCACTTCCCCGAGGTGCCGGGCTCATTTTTGTGGCGATTTAACCGGCCAGCGGGTGGGTGCAGGCAGCTCCTCCTTAACTGAAGGAGGAGGCCTGCACTTCCCGAGCCTGCCGCACCGCATCGGGCGCCGCAGCGCCGGAATAGCGCCGCAATGCGGCGCGTAGCGCCAGTTTTCAGGCGCAAACAGCCTTCAGTAGCGCCGGCAGCCGTTTGGGCGCGGCGCTACTGAATTTTTGGCGCACACAGCGCGACTTAGCACCGGCGCTAAATTTCCGGCGTTAAGCCCCGGCACAGCGCAAACTCAATTTCTAGGCCTAAGGATTTTACAACACTAACACCAGAAAGAATAAAAGCAAAGTACTGTGGATGCTGGAACTCTGAATTAAAAACAGAAAATGCTGGAAATACTCAGCAGGATAGGCAGCATCTGTGGAGAGAGAAACAGAGTTACCGTTTCAGGTCGATGACCTTTTGTCATCGTGACCAGAAAGAACAAAGAAGGTACAATTGCATTGACAGCTTTAAATGGACAGTTTCCATTATGAATGGAAAAGGTTGACACAGGAAGTGTGTGGAGCTGTAATATAAAAATCCATTATCCTATGTATTAATTTTTATCCAATACCAATATTAAATCTAAGAATGCACAGCAAGATAACATTCAAAGCGCATCAGATGGAGGTAGATATCTGGGCTCTGAAATTCCACCAGAGCTCTACCAGTCTCCTGCCATCATTTCGGCATGAGATTGGCAGAACCCCCAAGAAATGGCATAAATTTCCCATGGTGGTGACAGATAGAACCAATGCATAATTTCCAGGTCTATTGTGCATACACTGCCCAGGGTAGAATCCAAGTTCCTGAACCTGAGTCTATTCATGCATTCTCTTGTTAAACTATGAGATGCCTGAAACATTTGTTACACACAGGATAGTTAGTTAAATGCCCACTTTTGGAACATCCTTCACAGCTGCATAACTCAATGAATTTTCATGAATTGCCTTTAACAAGGCCCTAAAAGTTCAATCACCCTCTTTCCATAACTTATCACTGATGTTAACTAATTCATTATGGAAAGGGTAGAAATACTTGCAGCAATGCTAAACATAAGCTAATAATTTGCAGTCTCTGCTGCCATTCTTTAATCATGGCTAGTTTTTCATTAAAATTAGTTAACACCGGAAAGTATCCCCCTAATGTCTAAATCCAGCTTCAAAGCAGGTGACAAGAATCAATTGACTCCTGACATTATCCAGACTTTGCATAAATCCCTTTTGCAGGTCTTTGTTCTTTCTGGAATACTGTAAAACCCAGGAGGAACATATCAAATATTCAGGAGCTGTTCTTTCCTGTACGTAAAGATGCTCAAGGACATTTAATAAAGAGAATCATCAATGGCAACCAATTACATAATTATATTTGAGATGATTGTGGCCTATTATTAATAGCCACTTTTATACTGGAGTTGTTTTAATTCAGGTTCTAAATGACTGACATTTGTGACCCAGCTCCTGGCATTTACACTGCTAAATTTGGTTCCCTTTTCCCAGCAACAGATGCATCAATGTGTTTGCTGCTGGGATAAGGGAGAAAGATTTAGCCGTGTATGTGCTAGGAGCCAATACATGGACAACGGTCTCATGGAATTCAAATGAAAACTGCACCAGTATAAAAGTTACTGTTAGTGATGCCAGACACAAAAAAGATCCATTTTGTGATGACTGATCCTGATGCCTAATTTTAAGGCTATATTGGCAAAATCATGGACAATGTATCCTAGTTTCTGAAATACCTTTATACATCAAACATTCTGCTAATTAAATGTGAATTTTAGATAACGAAGTGACAAACTAGGATCCGATTAGTTGCTCTTTTTGGGCTTGGCATAAATAGGGCCAAGGAATATACTCTGCCCCTGAAGTGAAGGATTTACAGCAGCTCAGGGAGTGCGCCCCACTGCTAGTTCAGAAAGCTGGCATCTGCCCATACTTACGACTGAAGTGAATAATCAGTGGGGTAAGTTTACAACACCCTATTGATGTAGGCAATTCTGCCAGAAAGAGACATTGAAGGATTTCTTCTCATTTGCCGCAGAGGAAATACTTAATCTCTTTCACTTGTGTGTGTTCCTTTCAGAATTTTGGCACTAACAGCCCTGAAGAACAACATAGTTTCTGCGAGTGATTAATACTATTGTTACATTGTTCTTCGTGGGTGTTATAACAATTTTGCAAGCGATTGCTGCATTCTAAAACACAAGAGAGCTAGGCATGGAATTGAAACAGAGAAACCGTCAGCGTCAAGGAATATGAGGAACAGTTGGCATTTGGTTTTTTTAATTGATATAATTTTTCTCTAAATTATTCCTTCTTCTTTGGTCTGCCTGGACTCATATCTCTGCTGCCCAGAGGGCAGGTAAATAGCCTTAGAACTTCATTGATGCCCACTTTTCTGGTTGGCAAGAAGCATAATATGGTCTCCAGGCAGCACGTCACGATCAAATTTTCCCTTTGCAGGGAGACATTGCAGTTCCTGTTCATGGTGTCCCCACTTGGCACAATTCAGATCAGGGGCCGAGTGAAGTAGGGGTTCAAATCTGCATCCTTCCATTCCATGGCATCGAGTGTTTGTGGTCCACAGCTTGGTGCCACCAAGCTCCCCCCACCCCAGGAACAGTTTGTTTCCAACTTGCGTGATTAGTGTATGATTCAACTGTGCTATCATTAAAGAGGTGTCATTGACATGCGATATTGATTTACAACAATAAATCATCTGGCAGATTCTAAAATATAGCACAAGGAATCAATTCTTATGGCCAAGACAGATAAGATAGAATCTAATTGGTGCTGCAGATCAGAATAGTTCCCTCAGACAGCATTTCTTCTGATATTTTTTAAGAATTGAAATTCAGCCTCAATATGAGTCATTTCTACACCAATATTCCAATGACTGGTCAGTTCAATATTACTGCGGTACTTTTAATAGAATCATGAAATGATGTGGCACAGAAGGAGGCCATTTAGCCCATCGTGCCTGTGCCGGTTCTTTGAAAGAACTATCCAATTAGTCCCATTCCCCTGCAAATATTCCCCTTCAAATATTTATCCAATTTCCTTTTGAAAGTTATTATTGAATCTGCTTCCACCACACTTTCAGGCAGTCTGTTCCAGATCATAACTTGCTGCATTAAAAAATTCTCATCTTGCCTCTGGTTCTTTTGCCAATTTCCTTAAATCTGTGTCTCCTGGTTACCAACCCTTCTGCCACTGGAAACAGTTTCTCCTTACTTACTCTTAGCAAAAACCTTCATGACTTTGAACACCTCTATTAAATCTTCCCTTAATCTTTCCTGCTTCAAAGAGAACAAATCCAGCTTCTCTAGTCTCTCCACATAACTGAAGTTTCGCATTCATAAGAACATAAGAAATAGGAGCAGGAATAGGCCACTTGGCCCCTCGAGTCTGCTTCACCATTCAATAAGATCATGGCTGATCTTTGTAACATTTGCATATTGAATTATCATTGGCCCGCAGGCATCTGTAAGGAATACCTATTATATTCACATGTGATCACATGCTGAGTTGTCATTGGCCTGCAGGCATCTGTAAGGACTTCTATTGTTTAGAAGACCCAGGCTGGGGTCTTAACTCCATCTTGTCCCCACTGTGCTGTATGATTGAGATCACAGACCTGATGCTTCATAAAAGAGTTTAAAATATAATACTCCGTTGTCCTGCAATTTATTATTTTTGTACAAAGTGTGCAAAACAAGACATGATGTCAGAACAGGGATTTGAAATGGACATCGCTGGAGCTCCCTTACCTCGAATCGATTGGGAATCTTTGAACTTACGAAGAGAATGGTGCAACTTCAAGCAGCACGTGGAGTTAATGTTCTCAGGTCCACTGAAAAGCAAAGTGGAGGAAGAAAGATGCAGCTACCTACTCTTGTGGATCGGAGAAAAAGGGAGAGACATTTTTAACACATGGTCTCTCACTGCGGATGAAGCAAAGGTACTGAAAAGTTATTTTGGCCGTTTTGAAGCATATGTGATGCCCAAGACAAATACGATATTTGCTAGGTACAAGTTTCAGGAGAAAGTACAAGGAGCTAGTGAGTCGTTTGAACAGTTCGTGACTGAGTTAAAGACTGTGAAAATGCCGATAAAGATGAGATGGTCAGAGACCGCATCGTGTTTGGAATACATTCAGCTAAAGTGAGAGAGAAACTTTTGAATGTTGGGTCCGGCCTAATGCTGAACAAAGCTATGGACATAGCTAGATCGCACGAAATAGCCCAAGCACAGTTGAAAACCATAACCGGCACCACGAGCAGCTCATGTGAACAGACAGTGCATGCAGTTAATAGACACACACCAAAGAACACTGCCCAGAGAGCGTGTTTCAGAACAGAAAGAACAGAGAGAGTTCTAAAAATGAGCGACACAGACATAAAACGCTTCAAAAACTGTGGATATTGTGGAAACCAGATGCATGGGGAAAAGGAGTCCTGCCCTGCCAAAGGAAGGCAATGTGCTAAATGTGGTAAACGGAACCACTTTGCTAAAGTTTGCAGGACTGTTTTTGGAAGAACAGTACACACAGTGAGTGACAGCCAAATGCCTGATAGAGAGCCAAATGCAGAGGAACTGTTTATTGATTCTGTGTCACAGAAAAAACAGATTTCAGAGACTGAGCAAGCTTTTGCCGATATTGAGATAGGAAAACAGGGCAAAGAGCTTAAGTTTAAACTAGACACTGGATCTCAGGTTAATGTAATTCCTCTGAGTGAGTATCACAGCTTGAAGGATGAGTGTGAGCTACAGCCCACCTCATGCAGACTGACCGGCTATGGGGGTGAGCAGCTCAATGTAAAAGGCACATGCGTGATGAAATGCAAGTACAAAGAAAGCAGCATGATGTTGGACTTTTACATTGTTGACACTCAAGCACCTCCAGTGCTAGGTCTAAAGGCAGGTTTAGACATGGACCTCGTCAGATTAGAAGACCCAGGCTGGGGTCTTAACTCCATCTTGTCCCCACTGCTGTATGATTGAGATCACAGACTTGATGCTTCATAAAAGAGTTTAAACTGCAAAACTCCGTTGTCCTGCAATTTATTATTTTTGTACAAAGTGTGCAAAACAAGACAATCTTGGGCTCAAAGCCACCCCCCTGCCCGCTCCCCATAACCCTTCACTCCCTTATCTTGCAAAAATCTGTCTATCTCCACCTTAAATGTATTTAATGACCCAGCCTCCACAGCTCTCTGGGGCAGAGAATTCCACAGATTTATGACCCTCAGAGAAGAAATTCCTCCTTATCTCAGTTCTAAAAGGGTGCCCTTTATTTTGAAACTATGTCCCCGATTTCTAGATTTTCCCACAAGGGGAAGCATCCTCTCTGCACCTACCTTGTCGAGCCACTCAGTATCTTATATATTTCAATAAGATCACCTCTCATTCTTCTAAATTCCATTCAGTATAGGCCCAACCTGCTCAACCTTTCTTCATATATCAAACCCCTCATCTCAGGAATCAACCGAGTGAATCGTCTCTGAACTGCCTCCAATGCAAGTATATCCTTCCTTAAATAAGGAGACCAAAACTGTACGCAGTACTCAAGGTGTGATCTCACCAATACCCTGTACAGTTGTAGCAGGACTTCCCTGCTTTTATACTCCAACCCCCTTGCAATAAAGGCCAACATTCCATTTGCCTTTTTTGATTACTTGCTGTACCTGCATGCTAACTTTTTGTGTTTTATGCACAAGGACCCCCAGATCCCTCTGAACTGTGGCATTTTGTAACCTCTCTCCATTTAAATAATAATTTGCTTTTTTATTTTTCCTGCCAAAGTGGATAACCTTGCACTTTCCCACATTATACTCCACCTGCCAAATGTTTGCCCAGTCACTTAGCCTGTCTATATCCCTTTGCAGATTCTTTGAGTCCTCTGCACAACTTGCTTTCCCACCCATCTTTGTATCATCTGCAAACTTGGCTACATTACACCTGGTCCCTTCATCCAAGTCATTAATGTAGATTGTAAATAGTTGAGGCCCTAGCACCGATCCCTGTTGCACCCCACTAGTTACCATTTGCCAACCAGAAAATGACCATTTTATCCCGACTCTCTGCTTTGTGTTAGTTAGCCAATTCTCTATCCATGCTAATATATTACCCCCAACTCTGTGAGCTCTTATCTTATGCAGTAACCTTTTATGTGGCACCTTATTGAATGCCTTCTGGAAATCCAAATACACCACATCCACTGGCTCACCCTTATCCACCCTACCTGTTACATCCTCAAAGAACTCCAGCAAATTTGTTAAACATGATTTCCCGTTCATAAAACCATGCTGACTCTGCTTGACTGCATTATGATTTTCCAAATACCCTGCTACCACTCCCTTAATGAAGGACTCCAGCATTTTCCCAATGACAGATGTTAGGCTAACTGGTCTATAGTTTCCTGCTTTCTGTCTCACTCCTTTCTTAAATAGGAGTGTTACATTTGCAGTTTTCCAATCTGCTGGGACCTCTCCAGAGTCCAGGGAATTTTGGTATATTGCAACCAATGCATCCACTATCTCTGCAGCCTCTTCTTTTAAGACCCTGGGATGCAGGCCATCTGATCCAGGGGAGCACGGTGGCATAGTGGTTAGCACTGTTGCCTCACAGCGCCAGGGACCCGGGTTCGAATCCGGCCTCGGGTGACTGTGTGGAGTTTGCACATTCTCCCCGTGTTTGCGTGGGTTTCCTCCGGGTGCTCCGGTTTCCTCCCACAGTCCAAAGATGTGCGGGTTAGGATGATTGGCTATGATAAATTGACCCTTAGTGTTAGGGGGATTAAATACGTGGGGTTACGGGGATAGGGTGGGATATGTGTCGGTGCAGGCTCGATGGGCCGAAATGGCCTCTATCTGCACTGTGGGGATTCTGTGATTTTCTGTGACTTGTCGTCTTTTAGTCCCATTATTTTACCAAGTATTTTTTCCTTAGTGATAGTGATTGTCTTTAGTTCCCCCCTCCCTGTGGCCCCTTGATTATCCATATTTGGGATGTTGTTAGTGTCTTCTACCGTGAAGACTGGTATGATTCTAGTAAATCTCCTCTTCACCATCTCTAAGGCGGGAATTTTGAGAGGGGTCAGTGGGCGCGATCAGTGGCAGGTCGGGTGGGAAAGTGTTTTGTTTCGCCCACAGCAGGTCGGGACCCCGCTGCCACAGACCTTTCCCAATGTCAGGTCTGTACACGCTGAGCAGACCCAACACACAGTGGCGAGGGACCCAATTCAGCTAAATTAGTGCTTGTTTAGAGCCACTTAAGAATGATTTTCATAAGAACTTAAGAAATAGGAGCTGGAGTAGGACCTCAAAGGTAGCAATCTCTGGATTACTCCTGGTGCCACGTGCTAGTGAGTACAGAAATACGATGATAGAGCAGATGAATGCGTGGCTGGAGAGATGGTGCAGGAGGGAGGGCTTTAGCTTCCTGAGGCATTGGGACCGTTTCTGGGGGAGGTGGGACCTGTACAAACCAGACGGGTTGCACCTCAACAGGACCAGGACCAATATTCTTGCAGGGGAGATTGCTGGTGCTGTTGGGGAGGGTTTAAACTAGCTTGGCAGGGGGACGGGAAACTGAGAGTATATTCGGTAGGGAGAGAAGCAAAGCTGGAAATGGAAGGCAGAAAATTAGTGAGTTTGGAAGGCAGAGGAAACAAAGGCTAGAAAATAGACAACAAGGGAGTTTGGCAGCGCTAAATGGTATATACTTCAACGCAAGGAGTCTAGGGAATAAAGCAGATGAACTGAGGGCACAGATAGACAAGTGGGAGTATGATATTATAGCTATTACTGAGACATGGCTGAAAGAAGGGCAGTAATGGCAGTTCAACATTCCTGGTTACAGGGTTTTCAGATGAGATAGCGAGGGGGATAAAAAAGGAGGGGGGTTGCAATATTGATTAAAGAATCAATTACAGTCGTGAGGAGGGATGATATCTTAGAATGATCATCCAATGAGGCCATATGGGTTGAATTGAAAAACAAAAAAGGGGCAATTACACTGCTAGGAGTGTATGATAGACCCCCAAAGAGTCAGAGGGGGATAGAAGAGCAAATATGTAGGCAAATTTCTGAGACGTGCAAAAATAGGGCAGTAATAGTAGGGGATTTAACTGGGATAAAATTAGTGTGAAAGGTTTCGAGGGAGCAGAATTCTTAAAATGCATTCAGGAGAACTTTTTTAGCCAGTACGTAGCAAGTCCAACAAGAGAGGGGGCGGTTCTGTACCTAGTTTTAAAGAATGAAGCTGGGCAGGTGAAAAGGGTGTCAGTGGGAGAGCATATTGGTGGTAGTGATCATAATTCAGTTAGATTTAGCGTAGTTATGAAAAGAACAAGGATAAACCAGGAATAAAAGTTCTCAATTGAGGAAAAGCTAATTTTACTAAGCTGAGATGTGATTTAGCCAAGTGGACTGAAACTTGAAGGTAAATCAGTGTCAGAGCAGTGGGAGGCATTCAAGGAGGAGATAGTGAGGGTTCAGAGCAAGAAAAAGGGTGGGACTAACAAATCTAGAGCTCCATGGATATCAAGGGGCATACAGGGAAGGATAAAGAAAAAAAGGGAAGCTTATGACAGATACCGAGGGCTCAATACTGCATAAACCCTAGAGGAGTATTGAAAGTGCAGGGGTGAAATTAAAAAGGAAATTAGGAAAGCAAAGAGAGGGTATGAAAAAATATTGGCAAGTAAAATCAAGAGAAACCCAAAGATGTTTTATAAATACATTAAGAGCAAGAGGATAACGAAAGTAAGAGTATGGCCTATTAGGGACCATAAAGGTAACCTGTGTGTGGAGGTGGAAGACATGGGTGTGGTTCTTAATGAATACTTTGCATCTGTTTTCACAAAAGAGAGGGACGATGCAGAAATTGCAATCAGGGAGGAGTGTGAAATATTAGATGAAATAACCAGAGTGAAAGAGGAAGTATTAAGGGGTTTAGCATCTTTGAAAGAGGATAAATCCCCAGGCCCAGATGAAATGTATCCCAGACTGTTAAGAGAAGTAAGCGAGGAAATAGCAGAGGCTCTGACCGTCATTTTCCAATCCTTTCTGGCTACAGGTGTGGTGCCGGAGGACTGCTAATGTGGTACCGTTGTTTGAAAAGGGAGAAAGGGATAGACCGAGTAATTACAGGCCAGTCAGCCTAACATCGGTGGTGGGAAAATTATTGGAAAAAATTCTGAGGGACAAGATAAATCTTCATTCAGAAAGACACAGATTAATCAGGAACAGTCAGCATGGATTTGTTAGGGGAAGGTCATGTCTGACGAAATTGATTGAATTTTTTGAGGAGGTAACAAGGAGGGTCAATGAGGGTAATGCCTTTGATGTAGTCTATATGGATATTAGCAAGGCTTTTGATAAGGTCCCGCATGGCAGACTGGTCACAAAAGTAAAAGCCCATGGGATCCAAGGCAAATTGGCAAGTTGGATCTGGGATTGGCTCAGAGGCAGGAAACAAAGAGTAATGGTCAAAGGGTGGTTTTGTGACTGGAAGGCTGTTTCCAGTGGTGTTCCACAAGACTCAGTACTGGGTCATTTGCTTTTTGTGGTATATATCAATGATTTGGACTTGAATGTAGGACGTATGATTAAGAAGTTTGCAGATGATACAAAAATTGGCTGTGTGGTTGGTAAAGAAAAGAAAGACTTGTATTTATATAGCGTCTTTCACGACCAACAGGCATCTCAAAGCGCTTTACAGCCAACGAAGTAATATTTGAAGTGGAGTCACTGTTGCAATGTGGGAAATAATGAAGAAAAAAGCTGTAGACTACATGAAGATATCAATGGAACTGGTCAGGTGGGCAGAACAGTGGTAAATGGAATTCAATCCGGAGAAGTGTGAGGTAATGCATTTGGGGAGGGCTAACAAGGCAAAGGAATACACAATAAATGGTAGGACACTGAGAAGTACAGAGGATCAGAGGGACCTTGGAGTGCATGTCCACAGATCCCTGAAGGTAGCAGGACAGGTAGATAAGATGGTAAAGAAGGCATACGGGATACTTGCCTTTATTAGCCGAGGCATAGAATATAAGAGCAGGGAGGTTATGCTTGAAATGTATAAAACACTAGTTGGGCAGCAGCTAGAATACTGCGTGCAGTTCTGGTCACCACATTACAGGAAGAATGTGTAGTGTATGTACTTTGCAGAAGGAACTATATTCTGCAGCCCCTGTATACTGCAGTACCAGTAGTGACCACCCCTGTATATAAGCCTGTGTAGTAACTTTGCATAGTAGTTCCAGTTTGTCTCCACTCAGTAAAGACCTGTTGTGACCAACTCCTGCAGTCCGTGTCTCAATTACACATGGACATAATACTGGCGAGGAGCAGATCCGAACTTACCTACAGTTCTGCACCACCTCATGGGGATCCATCCCTGAAGCGAAGTTGTTAGAGGTCGAGGCCAGAAGGAAGAAAAAAAAACAAACAGAAGAAACGGGCGTCGACCGTGGGCAACCGCCTCTGATTCATCGGAGTTGAAGATTTGCAGGAGAGGCTGTCGAGAGCGGGGCTTGGTTATCCTGTCTATGGTGTTCCAGCTAATCGGGCTGGTGGCAGGTAGTACACTGATCCTTCCTGGGCTGCGGCGGGCTATAGCTCGATTGGGTGGCTTTTCAACAGGGCCGAGCAGCGTTGTCGGGAAGAGGAGAGAGAGAGAGAGGGTGGAGCACACAGGGCGTGGCCGGTGCTACGAAGCCGGGCAGCGTACAGACCCGAGAAGAGGGAGGAAAGTGTCCCGTAGGGTTGTTCTGACGACGGGAAAATAAAAGAAATTGGAAGCACAGAAAGCCGCGAGGAGCTGCAGTTTGCCACGGGAACTGCGGAGAGCAGCGTTAGCAGCAGCGCGGGGGGGGGGGAAGTGCGCGAAGACCATAGGGCGTCGCCATCAAGGCATAAAACGCCAGCAGCAGCGGAGAAGACGGAAAGCGCGGGAGGTGCCATCTTAATCCAGCGGGGAAGAAGGCAAAGCGCGGGAGGCGCCATCTTAGATTTCCAAGATGCCGAAGACTGGCAATTTCACTGCCTTCGATAATGCAATAGAAGACTGGACCACGTATGTGGAAAGAGTCGAAGTATATTGCAAGGCAAACGAAGTAGCCGATGAGAAAAAGGCATCGGTACTACTAAACTTAATGGGCACAAGAACGTACGGCCTATTGCAGAACCTGATCACTCCAGCCAAACCGATGGTGAAGAGTTTTAACGAAATTGTTGATATCCTACAGGAACACCTAAATCCTATACCGCTGCTGATAGCAGAAAGATTTAAATTCCACAGGAGAAATCAGCATAAAGATGAGAGCAATGCTGATTACCTTATGGAACTACGCAAGCTATCAAAGCACTGCCAGTTCGGAGCAGGACTGACAGATACTCTGCGGGACAAATTTGTCTGTGGACTCCTGAGTGAAGGAACCCAGAAGAGGTTACTCTCAGAGAAAGAATGACGCTAGATAAGGCTTTCAGCGTGGCAGTATCGTACGAAGCAGCAGCAAGGGGAGCTGCGGAAATACAGCAAAAGCCACAGGAATACGGCACCCACGAAATGACACGAGGATTTGAAAAATGTTATCGGTGCGGCAGAACAACCCATGACCAGAAGGACTGCTGGTCCAAGGGCAAAATATGCAGGCAATGCGGAAAGATGGGACACATTGCACGAGTTTGCAGGTCTGGGACAAAGACTAACGACAACAAAAAGGCTACTAAGGAACAGTACAGGAAAGTACAAAAGATGACGGACAGTAGTTCCGAAGACCAGAAGACCGATAGTGAATCCGGGAACAAGAGACTAAGCTGTCTCAAACTTCACAACGTAATCGCAAAAGAGGATCACCGAACCATTTGGGTCACCCTCACGATAGCAGGGTCCCAAGTCAAAATGGAATTGGATACAGGATCAGCACTGACCGTCATGAATCGACGAGACTACGAGTGGCTATTCTCACACATACCCTTGAAAGGGACATCCATTGTCTTGAAGACGTATACGGGGCAGAAAGTATACCCCAGAGGGAAAATAAGGGTGCCTGTCGAATACAACGGCAAGGAAATACAGAAATTGTATCTGTACATACTGCAAGATGGTGCACCACCGTTATTGGGACGTGAATGGATCAGAAAGATAAGTTTAGACTGGCACTCCATTCAGGCACTGACGGTGGCTGGTAAAAAGGATGATGACGTCACACCTGGACGATTGTCAAAAATCTTAGCTAACGCCAAAGAGGTGTTTCAACAAGAACTGGGAACTCTTAAAGGCGTAACCGCCTCGATAAAAATAGAAGAGAATGCAATTCCCAAGTTTTTCAAAGCAAGACCGGTACCATTTGCAATTCGCCCAGCCGTCGAGGCAGAGCTGGAGAATCTGGAGAATGCAGGCGTGTTATCTAAGGTAGACTGGAGCGAGTGGGCGACACCCATCGTCCCTGTCATGAAGAAAACGTTAAACAATAAGTCTGAGAAACCAAGGAAGGTTCGCATCTGTGGGGACTTCAAGCTGATTGTGAACCCAGTCCTTCACACAGTACAATATCCTCTCCCGAGGATAGAAGATATTTTCGCCTCACTATCTGGAGGGAAGCGTTTTACAAAAATTGACCTAGCACAAGCATATTTGCAGATGGAGGTTGAAGAATCCTCTAGGAACTTTCTCACGATAAACACTCACAAAGGTCTTTACCAGTATAATCGACTGGTATTCGGAGTAGCATCAGCTCCGGCGATATGGCAAAGAGTGATGGAACAAGTCCTGCAAGGAATTCCGGGGACTCAGTGTTACTTGGGCGACATCCTAGTGACAGGTGAAGATGACAGTGAACACCTTGCCAACCTAGAGCAGGTGCTCACTAGACTAAGAGAACATGGGCTACGAGCCAATCGCCCCAAGTGCGAGTTTTTTAAGAAACAGATATCGTATTGTGGCCACGTGATTGATGAAGAGGGGTTACATAAGTCCCCTGACAAAATTGAAGCGGTAGTTAAGGCTCCAGCGCCTGAAAATGTGTCGCAACTGAGGTCATTCCTCGGATTGGTGAATTACTACCTTAAGTTTTTGCCGAATTTGTCCACAATTCTGCACCCACTGAACGCCCTACTACAAACTGGAGTAGCATGGAAATGGAGCGATGAATGTAAGCGGGCCTTTCAGAAGAGTAAAGACCTAATCACTTCAAGAGAAGTATTGGCTCACTACAACCCATCACTACCAATAAGACTGGCGTGTGATGCGTCTCCTTACGGCATTGGAGCGGTACTGTCACATAAATTCCTTGATGGTTCAGAGAGGCCGATAGCTTTTGCGTCACGCTCGTTAACTTCAGCCGAGTGTAACTACGCCCAGATTGACAGAGAGGCCCTCAGCCTGGTGTGGGGGGTGAAGAAGTTCAATCACTACCTGCACGGTCAGAAATTTACTCTACTAACTGATCATCAACCTCTTGTCTCCATTTTCAATCCGCAGAAGGGCGTCCTGATAATGACAGCACAACGGCTACAGAGGTGGTCCCTTTTCCTAGGGGCACACCAATATGACATCGAGTACAAAGGAACGAAACAGCATGGGAATGCTGATGGATTGTCGCGCCTACTGTTGCCGACGGTGGAAGAAGCACTTGCAGTGGATCCTGTGGAGATATTCCACTCGACCATAGTCGAATGTCTACCTGTGACGAATGCAAACATAGAAAAGGAAACACGAAATGACCCGACACTCTCCTGGGTCTATGATTTAACGGTGAAGGGATGGCCAGCACATGGCGAACCACTGTTGCCAGCATTCTCGCCGAGAAGAGAACAGGTGTCAGTGTGCAGAGGAACCTTGATGTGTGGATCCAGAGTAGTAATTCCACCCAAATTGAAGGATAGAGTGCTCAATGAGCATCATCTGGGTGGGGTAAAAATGAAGAACTTAGCAAGAGCGTTTGTGTGGTGGCTGGGAATCGATAGAGAAATCGAAGAGATGACCAAGAGCTGTACAGGATGCCAGAAGGTCCAAAACGCCCCACCACAACCCCCTCTACATCCATGGGAGTGGCCCTCATCTCCATGGCAAAGGGTGCACATTGATTTTGCTGGTCCATTTATGGACTCGATGTTTTTAATTGCGGTGGATGCACAAAGTGGCCAGAGGTAATAAAAATGTCCTCAACCACCACAGAAAAAACTATCACAGTCTTACGAACCATATTCGCCAGAAATGGGCTGCCTGAACAGATTTGCTCCGACAATGGACCACAGTTTGTGTCTGAAGAGTTCCGGAGGTTCTTAAAGAACAATGGTGTTAAGCATTACACATCCGCCCCATATCATCCAGCCACCAATGGATTGGCTGAGAGGTTCGTTCAAACATTCAAGAAGGCTATCAAGGCAATGTGTAATGAAGACATACCCCTACAACACAAGGTGGATAACTTCTTGTTTGCCTACCGGAATGCGACACATGCGGTTACCAACCAAACTCCAGCCATGATGTTCTTCAATCGAAGACTACGATGCCGCTTGGATTTGGTTAAGCCAAACATCAGAAGAGATGTGGAGAACAGGCAGTTTCAGAATATGAATGAAAGGCCGACCAGGAGTTTTAAGATAGGTCAACCAGTTTTGGCCCGGGACTACCGCACAGAGAAATGGCAGGCAGGAACAATCTGCACATGGCAAGGACCTCTAATGTATACCGTGGACGTTGGAGAGAGCATTGTAAGATGCCATGCTGACCATATTCTAGAGTCACTGGAAAACGTCAATTCCACACCACGATCCGATACACCTGGTGATGAAACCTAAGTACCAATTGCATCTACCTCAGAATCGGGGATATTGGAAGCAGACGAACCCAACAACGACGTGGATTCTGAATCAACTTTGCCAGAAGAACCTGATACCCCAAAGAGGCGTTATCCAGACAGAATCAGGAAGCCTCCTCAAAGACTGAACTTATAATTGCTTAACTTCAGCTAATGTATATAGCAACTGTAATTGTAAATATGTTATTTAATTATTAATCGAATGTTATGTACTGTTTAGCTAAAAGGGGAGGAATTGTAGTGTATGTGCTTTGCAGAAGGAACTATATTCTGCAGCCCCTGTATACTGCAGTACCAGTAGTGACCACCCCTGTATATAAGCCTGTGTAGTAACTTTGCATAGTAGTTCCAGTTTGTCTCCACTCAGTAAAGACCTGTTGTAACCAACTCCTGCAGTCCGTGTCTCAATTACACACGGACATAATAGAATGTGATTGCACAAGAGAGGGTGCAGAGGAGATTTACGAGGATGTTGCCTGAGCTGGGGAATTTTAGCTATGAGGAAATATTGGATAGGCTGGGGTTGTTTACTTTGGAACAGAAGAGGCTGAGGGGAGACCTAATTGAGGTGCATAAAATTCTGAGGGGCCTAGATAGAGTGGATAGGAAGGACCTATTTCCCTTAGCAGCTGGGTCAATAACCAGGGGGCATAGATTGAAAGTAATTGGTAGGAGGTTTAGTGGGGATTTGAGGAGAATTTTTTTTCTGGAACTCAATGCCTGAAAGGGTGGTAGAGGCAGAAACCCTCATTACATTTAAAAAGTACTTGGATATGCACTCGAAGTGCCGGAACCTACAAGGATACGGACCAAGTGCTGGAATGTGGGATTAGACTGGATGGCTCTTTTTTGGCCGGCACGGACAAGATGGCCTCCTTCTGTGCTGTAAATTTCTATGATTCTATCATTTGGCCCATTGAACATGCTCCGCCATTCAACAAGATCATGGCTGATCTTCTACCTCAAATCCACCTTCCCGCACTATCCCCATATCCCTTAATTCCCCAAAATTTATCAACCTCTGTCTTGAATATACTCAATGACAAAGCATCCACAGCTCTCTGGGATAGAGAATTCCAAAGATTCACAACCCTTTGAGTGAAGAAATTTCTCCTTGTCTCAGTCCTAAATGGCCAACCCCTTATTCGAAGACTGTGACCCCGTGTTCTAGACTCCCCAGCCAGGGGAAACATTTTCCCAGCATTAACCCTGTCAAGCCCCTTAAGAATGTTGTATGTTTCAATTAGATCACCTCTCATTCTTCTAAACTCGAGGGAAAATATGCCTAGTCTACTCAATCTCTCCTCATAGGGCAATCCCCTCATCCCAGGAACCAGTCTAGTGAACCTTTGCTGCACTCCCTCTAAGGCAAGTATGTCTTTCCTTAGGTAAGGAGACCAGAACTGCAAACAGTACTTCAGGTGTGGCCTCACCAATGCCCTGTATAATTGTGTAAGATTTCTTTACTCTTACACTCCAATTCCTTTGCAACAAAAGCACTGGCTTTCCCAATTGTCCGCTGTACCTGCATGTTAACTTTCTGTGATTCATGTGCAAGGACACCCAGGTCCCTCTGAATGCAAACATTTTCCAGTCCATCACCATTCAAAAAATATTCTGCTTTTTTATTTTTCCCTACCAAAGTGAATAACCTCACACTTCCCCACATTGTATTCCATTTGCCATGTTCCTACCCACTCAGTCAACCTGTCTATATCTCTCTTCAGCCTCTGAGTCCTCCTCAAAGCTTACTTTCCCACCTAACTTTGTATCATCAGCAAATTTGCATATGTTACACTCAGTCCCTTCATCTAAGTCATGAATATAAGAACATAAGAACATAAGAAATAGGAGCAGGAATAGGCCAATCGGCCCCTCGAGCCTGCTCCGCCATTCAATAAGATCATGGCTGATCTGATCCTAACCGCCAATCTACTATCACAGAACCATCTCCTGAATCTAAAAGAATTAGACACACGAAATAGGAGCAGGATCAGGCTACATGGCCCCTGGGCCCGCTCCGCCACCCACAGGCCATGTCCGATCCGAACCTAGACTCATGTCCAAATTCCTGCCCGCTCCCCGTAACCCTTAATTCCCTTTACTTCTAGGAAACTGTCAATTTCTGTTTTAAATTTATGTAATGACGTAGCTTCTACAGCTTTTTGGGGCAGCATATTCCATGGACCTGCCACCCTCTGAGTGAAGTAGTTCCTCCTCATCTCAGTTTTGAAAGAGCAGCCCCTTATTCTAAGACTATGCCCCCTAGTTCTAGTTTCACCCATCATCGGGAACATCCTCCCCGCATCCACCCGATCCAACCCCTTCACAATCTTATATGTTCCAAAGATGTGCAAGTTAGGTTGATTGGCTATGATAAATTGACCCTTAGTGTTAGGGGGATTAAATACGTGGGGTTACGGGGATAGGGTGGGATATGTGTTGGTGTAGGGGTTACGGGGATCGGGTGGGATATGTGTCGGTGCAGGCTCGATGGGCCGAAATGGCCTCTATCTGCACTGTGGGGTTTCTGTGATTCTGTGAAGATCGCCTCTCATTCTTCTGAACTCCAATGAGTAGAGTCCCAATCTACTCAACCTCTCCTCATATGTCCATCCCCTCATCCCCGGGATTAACCGAGTGAACCTTCTTTGTACTGACTCGAGAGCAAGTATGTCCTTTCTTAAGTATGGACACCAAAACTGTATGCAGTATTCCAGGTGCAGTCTCACCAATACCTTGCACAACTGAAGCAATACCTCCCTATTTTTATATTCTATCCCCCTAGCAATGAAAGCCAACATTCCATTGGCCTTCTTAATCACTTGCTGCACCTGCATACTAACCTTTTGAGTTTCGTGCACCAGGACCCCCAGATCCCTTTGTACTTCAGTACTTTCCAGTTTCTTGCCATTAAGATAATGGCCCAGAACTTGGTGTCGGGGGCTTGCCGCACGTGCAAGCCCCCGATGTGCACTCACCCTGCGCGCCGACATCTGAAACCTGGCCCGCAGTGGATTTCCTTTCAGTGGCCAGGTTCTGATGTCAGCGCGCTGTGCTAACCTGACCCAGCGGCGTAGTTAGTGCGATGTGCCAGCTGGGATCAGGTGAGCACTGTTCAGCCAATCAGGGGAGGGGAAACTTCATTCATAAGTTTGAGAGTAAGAACTGTCAAACTCATGAGAAGTACTGCACCCCAAAACACTACTTAAACTTTAAATAAAAATTTAAAAAACATCCCAATCATTAAATTAAGTATAAATAAGTTTAAAAAAAGTTAAACAATAATTTTTTTTTTTGAAAAAAATAAAATTTTAATATAAAGGGTCTAAAACTAAACTTACCTTATTGTAGATTCTTTAAAATAATAAACATGTGGAAAAAAAATTCTAAATTGCACTAAAACACCACTTACCTGTAAAAATAAATACTTACGTGTGCATTTTACAAGCGTAAAGACCGGAGGCCTTTAAACATGCGCAAATCCCCCAAAACAGAGGAAATCCAAGACGCACACGCTGCCCCCTACAGCGCACGCGCTAGCCTCTTCAACTCTTGGGTGAGAGGAGAGGAAATGCCAGTTTTCAGCGCATGCGCTGTGCATGCTGAAAACCAGCATTTCCTCCGGCCAGACGCGTGAGTACCCCTTCCGTACTCACGCGTTTGGGGAGGAATTACTGCCCCAATAACTTGCTCTACGATTTTTCCTGCCAAAGTGCATAACCTCACACTTTCCAGTATTGTATTCCATCTGCCAAATCTCTGCCCACTTACGTAGCCTGTCTATGTCCCCTTGCAGGTTTTTTATGTCCTCCTCACTGACTACTTTCCCTCCCATCTTAGTATCGTCTGCAAACTTTGATATGTTACACTCGGTCCCCTCCTCCAAATCGTTAATATAGATTGTAAAGAGTTGGGGACCCAGCACTGACCCCTGCGGAACACCACTAGTTACTGATTGTCAGTCTGAGAATGAACCATTTATCCCAACTGTCTGCCTTCTGTTAGATAGCCAATCCTCTATCCATGCCAGAATATTACCCCCAATCCCATGATTTTTTATCTTAAGCAATAATCTTTTGTGTGACACCTTGTCAAATGCCTTTTGGAAGTCTAAATACACTAGGTCCACTGGTTCCCCTTTATCCACCCTATATGTTACTTCCTCAAAGAACTCCAGCAAATTTGTCAAACATGACTTCCCCTTCATAAAACCATGCTGACTTTGTCCTATTAATTTATGATTATCCAAATGTCCTGTTACTGTCTCCTTAATAATGGACTCCAAAATTTTACCTACCACAGATGTTAGGCTAACCGGTCTATATTTTCCAGCCTTCTGTCTACTGCCCTTTTTAAATAAGGGTGTTACATTAGCAGTTTTCCAGTCTGCCGGGACCTTTGCTGAGTCCAGGGAGTTTTGGAAAATTATTACTAATGCATCCACAATCCCTACCGCCACTTCCCTCAACACCCTAGGATGTAAGCCATCAGGTCCAGGTGATTTATCCGCCTTGAGTCCCATTATTTTACCAAGTACCACTTCCTTAGTGATTTTGATCATGTTTAGCTCCTCCCCCCCTATAGCCCCCTGTTTGCCCAGTGTTGGGATATTCTTAGTGTCCTCCAGATTGTAAATAGCTGAAGCCCAAACACTGACCCTTGTGGTACCCCGCTACTTACAGCCTGCCAACCCAAAAAAGTCCTGTTTATTCGTACTCTCTGTATTCTGTCCATTAATCAATCATCAATCCATGCTAAAATATTACCCCCAATCCCACGAGTCCTAATTTTGTGTAATAACCTCTTGTGTGGCACCTTATCGAATGCTTTTTGAAAATCCAAATACACAACATCCACTGGTTCCCCCTTATCCATCCTACTAGTTATATCTTCAATAAACTCTAAAGATTTGTCAAACAAAATTTCCCTTTCATAAAACCATGTTGACTCTGCCTAATCACATTACAATTTTCTAAGTGCCCTGTTACCACGTCCCTAATAATAAATTCTAGCATTTTGCCTACTATTGATGTCAGGCAAACTGGTCTATAGTTCCCTGTTTCTTCTCTTCTTCCTTTCTTAAATAGCGGGGCTATGCATGCTACCTTCCAATCTTTGGGGACTGTTCTAGAATCTAGGGAATTGTGTAAGATTAATACCCTATCTCTGCAGCTACCTCTTTTAAAACCCTAGGATGCAGGTCGCCAGGTCATGGGGATTTGTCACCACTTAGTCCCATTAATTTCTCCAGTACTATGTCTTTACTTATACTGATTTCTTTAGTTCCTCATTCTCTCTAGACCCTTGGTTCCCCATTATTTCTGGAATGTTTTTTGTATCTTGTACCGAAGACAAATAGAAAGTATTTGTTAATATCTGCCATTTTCTTACTGCCCATTATAATTTCTCTTGTCACTGCCTCTAATGGGCCCACCTTCACAAATCTCTTCCTATTTACAAACCTATAGAAATATTTACAATCTGTTTTTATGTCTCTTGCTAATTTAATCACTTTTTTTTCTCTTTCCTCATAAATTTCTTGGCCCTCCTTTGCTGAATTCTAAAATCCTCTCAATCTATTTTTGGCAACATTATAAGCCTCTTCCTTTGATCTAATACTATCTTTAACTTCTCGTTTGCCACGGTTGGACCACTTTCCTGTGGGGGTTTGTGCCTTAAAGGAATGTATATTTGTTGTAAATTATGTATTAATTCTTTAAATGCTTGCCATTGCTTGTCCACCATCAGACATTTTAATGTAGTTTCCCAATCTACCTTAGCCAACTTGCCCCTCATAACTATGTAGTTTGCTTTGTTTAGATTTAAGAACCTAGTTTTGGACTTAACTAAATCACTTTCAAACTCAATATATAATTCTATCATATTGTACTCACCATTCCTAAAGGCCCCTTCACTACACAGTTATTAATTAACCCTTTCTCATTGCACAATACTAGATCTAAAATAACATGTTCCCTAGTTGGTTCCTCAACATAATGGTCCGGAAATAAGAACATAAGAAATAAGAGCAGGAGTAGGCCATTTGGCCCTTTGAGCCTGCTCCACCATTCAATAAGATCATGGCTGATCTTCTACTTCATCTCCACTTTCCTGCACTATCCCCATATTCCATGATTCCCTTAATATTCAAAAATCTATCGATCGCTGTCTTGAATATACTCAACGACTGAGCCTCCACAGCCCTCTGGGGTAGAGAATTCCAAAGATTCACCACCCTCTGAATGACGAAATTTCTCCTCATCTCAGCCCTAAATGGCCGACCCCTTATTCTGAGACTGTGACCCCTGGTTCTGGACTCCCCAGCCAGGGGAAACATCCTCCCTGCATCTAGCCGGTCAAGCCCATTAAGAATTTTGTGTTTTACGATGAGATCACCTCTCCTTCTTCTAAAGTCTAGAAAATATAGGCCTAGTCTACTGAATCTCTCCTCATAAGACAATATCCCCATCCCAGGAATCAGTCTGGTGAACCTTTGTTGCACTCCCTCTATGGCAAGTATATCCTTCCTTAGGTAAGGAGATCAAAACTGTACACAATACTCCAGGTATGGTCTCATCAGGGCCCTATATAATTACAGTAAGACGTCTTTACTCTTATACTCAAATCCTCTTGTAATAAAGGCCAACATACCATTTGCTTTCCTAATAGCTTACTGTACCTGCATGTTACCTTTCAGTGATTCATGTATAAGGGCACCCAGGTCCCTCTGAACACCAACATCTCCCAATCTCTCACCATTTAAAAAATAATTTGCTTTTCTATTTTTCCTACTAAAGTGGATAACTTCACATTTCTCCACATTATATTCCATTTGCCATGTTCTTGCCCACTCACTTAGCCTGTCTATATGCTCTTGAAGCCTCCTTGCAATCTCCTCACTATCTTGTATACATTCCCACAGACTTGTCCAACAGCCTGACGGAGTCATACTCACATAATCACACCTTTCAGCCAATGTCCCAAACTCCTCCATCACCATCCCTGGGTATGTCCTGCCCCATTGGTGGCGGCACAGTGGTACACAGTCGTGAAGCAGTGACTCTGGGAGTCCTCAACATTGACTCCGGACCCCATGAAGTCTCATGGCTTCAGGTCAAGGTCAAGAATGGGCAAGGAAACCTCCTGCTGATTACCACCTACTGCCCTCCCTCAGCTGATGAATCAGTACTCATCCATGTTAAACACCACTTGGAAGAAGCACTGAGAGTAGCAAGGACACAGAATTATTTTTTAAATTCGCTTATGGGATGTGGGCATCGCTGGCAAGGCCAGCATTTATTGCTCATCCCTAATTTCCCTTGAGAAGGTGGTGGTGAGCCGCCGCCTTCTTGAACCGCTGCAATCCGTGTGGTGAAGGTACTCCCACAGTGCTGTTAGGTAGGAAGTTCCAGGATTTTGACCCAGCGATGAAGCTTCGGCGATATATTTCCAAGTCAGGATGGTGTGTGACTTGGAGGGGACCTTGGAGGTGATGGTGTCCCCATGTACCTGCTGCCCTTGTCCTTCTGAGTGGAAAAGGTCGCAGGTTTGGGAGGTGCTGCCGAAGAAACCTTGGTGAGTTGCTGCAGTGCATCCTGTAGATGGTACACACTGCAGCCATGGTCCGCTGGTGGTGGAGGGAGTGAATGTTTAAGGTGGTAGATGGGTGCCAATCAAGCAGGCTGCTTTGTCCTGGATGGTGTCGAGCTTCTTTAGTGTTGTTGGAGCAGCACTCATCCAGGCAAGTGGAGAGTATTCCATCACACTCCTGACTTGTGCCTTGTAGATGGTGGAAAGGCTTTGTGGAGTCTGGAGGTGAGACACTCGCTGCAGAATACCTAGCCTCTGACCTGCTCTTGTTGCCACAGTATTTATGTGGCTGGTCCAGTTAAGTTTCTGGTCAATGGTGACACCCAGGATGTTGATGGTGGGGGATTCGGCGATGGTAATGCCATTGAATGTCAAGGGGCGGTGGTTAGATGCTCGCTTGTTGGAGATGGTCATTGCCTGGCACTTGTGTGGCACGAATGTTAACTGCCACTTATCAGCCCAAGCCTGAACATCGTCCAGGACTTGTTGCATGCTGGCATGGACTGCTTAATTATCTGAGGAGTTGTGAATGGCACTGAACGTGTGCGGTCATCAGTGAACATCCCCATTTCTGACCTTCTCAAATCAAAATCAAATCAAATCAACTTTTATTGTCATTGTTAGTGCACAAATGCAGTACAACGAAATGTAGGTTTGCGGCTCCCGAGAGTGTACATCTCAAGGGCAATTAAGGATGGGCAATAAATGCTGGCCTTGCCAGTGACGCCCACATCCCATAAACGAATAAAAAACATTCTTCTCCAGGCGTGAGCTGTCTTTAACCCTGGCACTGGGCAGGCAACACAGTCTTTGGGGATGTAACATACAGGGTGGATAAAGGGGAACCAGTGGATGTAGTGTATTTAGACTTCCAAAAGGCATTTGACAAGATTCCACACAAAAGATTACTGATCAAGATAAGAAATCACGGGATTGGGGGTAAGATTGGCTATCTAACAGAAAACAAAGAGTTGGGATAAATGGTTCATTCTTGGGCTGGCAATCAGTAACTAGTGGTGTTCCGCAGGGGTCAGTGCTGGGACCCCAACTCTTTACAATCTATATTAACGATTTGGAGGAAGGGGCCGAGTGCAACATATCCAAGTTTGCCAATGATACAAAGATGGGAGGGAAGGCAATGAGTGAGGAGGACATAAAAAACCTGCAAGGGGACATAGACAGGCAGAGATTTGCCAGATGCAATATAATGTTGGAAAGTGTGAGGTTATGCACTTTGGCAGAAAAAAATCAAAGAGCAAGTTATTATCTAAATGGAGAGAAACTGCAAAGTGCTACAGTACAAAGGGATCGGGGGGTCCTGGTGCATGAAACACAAAAAGTTAGTATGCAGGTGCAGCAGGTGATCAGGAAGGCCAATGGAATCTTGGCTTTTATTGCAAGGTGGATGGAGTATAAAAACAGGGAAGTCTTGCTGCAGTTATACAGGGTATTGGTGAGGCCACACCTGGAATACTGCGTGCAATTTTGGTTTCCATATTTAAGAAAAGATATACTTGCTCTCGAGGTGGTTCAGAGAAGGTTCACTCGGTTGATTCCGGAGATGAGGGGGTTGACGTATGAGGAAAGGTTGAGTAGGTTGTGACTCTACTCATTGGAGTTCAGAAGAATGAGAGGCGATCTTATCGAAACATATAAGATTGTGAGGGGGCTTGATCGGGTGGATGCGGGGAGGATGTTTCCACTGATGGGTGAGACTAGAACTAGGGGGCATAATCTAAGAATAAGGGGCTGCCCTTTCAAAACTGAGATGAGGAGAAACTTCTTCACTCAGAGGGTAGTAAATCTATGGAATTTGCTACCCCAGAGAGCTGTGGAAGCTGCAACATTAAATAAATTTAAAGTGGAGATAGACAGTTTCCTAGCAGATAAGGGAATTAGGGGTTACGGGGAAAGGGCAGGGAAGTGGACGTGAGTCTAGATTCGGATCAGCCATGATCCTATTGAATGGCGGAGCAGGCCCGAGGGGCCGTATGGCCTACTCCTGCTTCTTATGTTCTTCAGTGCTCCCTGTCACGGCTGTAGAGAACAGTATCTATACCCCTGACTAAACTGTCCCCTACCACTACCACATTCCTTTTTACTCCTCTCCCCCACTTGAATGGCCTTCAGTACCATGGTACCTTGGTCAATTTGCCCATCCTCCCTGTAGTCCTTGTTCTCATCCATACAGGTGGTAAGTACCTCATAACTGTTGGATAAGGTCAAGGGCTGAGGCTCCTCCATCACAATACCCTGGGTGCCCATACCCTCCTGACTCGCAGTCATACTCTCCTGTCCTGCAGTCACACCCTTCTGTCCCTGACCATTGTCTAACTCTAAAGTACTACTTAACCTAAGGGGTGTGACTGCCTCCTGGTACAAAGTGTCCAGATAACTTTTCCCTTCCCTGATGCATCGTGATGTCTGCAGCTCAGACTCCAGCCCAACAACTCTGAGCGAAGTTCCTCGAACTGTAGACACTTACCACAGATGAGGTTTCTTGAGATCTCATTGGTCTCCACCAACTCCCACAAGGTGCAGTTACGACACACCACCTGCACTGCCATCTCTATCTAATCTTATTTTATTTAATTAGTTACAATTTTTATTCAAATTATTATTTTTAGTTTTAATTTTTAGCTTTAATTAGTATATTTAATTTAAGTTATTAATTCAATAAAGTTATAGTAGTTAATACTCTCCCAGTTCTGAACTTAATCCACTTCCCTAACCTAAAGAGCAAAAGAGCTGTAATACTCACCAACCTGTGACATCACTCCTTGATTTTTTTCTTTAATTGTTTCTGAATTTGAATGTGCCGCCGCTCAGGTCCGCTCTGCCCAAGGCCTTCTCTCCCGCTGCTTTTTGTAAGCTTACCTTTTGCATTTGACAGCTCGCCCACGGGGTCCACGCTGGTCATGGGCCACGTCTGTCAAGCTGAGGCGGGAGTTCAGTGGCCATTGTTCCAGCTGATTCCTTGACAGCTTCAAAGATAAAGTCAAAGCTTCCAACTTACAGAGCTATCTTCCCTCAGCCACAAGCTCTTCCTCACTGCGTTTCCACAACAGTTTCAGCATGCTGCAAGTCTTTACACAAGTCTCCATCCAGTCTGACCTTATTATCTTTATCACCATTGACAGATTGCTTCTGTCATCTCTACTTCACCTGCAATCTCTATTCCATCAGCATGGGTGCCCTTTATTCTCTCTCACCTTGGTCTCAGAATCCCACCACAATCAGCACCAACACCAACAGCACAAGGCACACCAGCAGCACCAACAACACCACCACCAACCTTCTCCACAATCAACTGATGCAGCACAGGAAAGAGGGCATCAGCACCTGACCACATTGCTGCCCGGGAGGCCAGGGATGGACTCACCATGGTCAGATTTGCTTCACTTGATGCTGTACACCTTGGCTGCCACATGATGCTCCAGGTTGGCACCACCCCACACCAACACCATAAAGCATCCCTACAATGTCCAAGCCATTCCTTTCACACTCATCAACATTGCGGGGGGTACCGTTATGTCTCACCATTCACTGCAACTCACAAAGCCACTTCCAAAGGTGCACACAAATCTGTCCAAGAATGCAAAGTGTTGAAAATAAAGGTTTCAATGTTTGACAGCACATTAACAGAAACTTTACATGAACATTGTTTAAAACACCCAAGTGCCTACCCTTGTGTGTTGCTAGTTGGTATGATTGCACAAGGATGAGGGTGAGTATGAGGGGTGGCTTGTCAGATTGGGATGTGATAATATAGATAGAGAAGGATGGTGGAGGTCCATGGTAGGTTGGTGTAAGGATGTGCAGGAGTAGGGTAGGAAAGGCAGAGTGATGAGGATGTGAGGAGAGGCACAGCAGGATAAGGGTGAGTGTGGCTTTGTACTAATGTTTCATGATCTACTGAGATCATTGAAATGTTTGTGGCACTGCACCCAGGTCCTCCTGATGACATCCCTGCTTGTGCCCTCCTTTGCAATGTGCAACCAGGCTGTGTTGATCTCCTGGGGCGATCTCTTCCGCCCATGGGAAGCGAAGAGGACCTCCCTGTATGCTGTGACTCCCTCCGTATGCTTATGGAGGGAGCCATGGGGGAGCCTGGGTGCAGCCCTGTGCTTTTGTACAGTCATCGTCAGTGTTTGCAGCACCTCAACGCTGTAGAACACGGACTGCACAAATGTCAAATTAAAGTTAGACATGGTCCCTTTAAGGAAACCGGCTGATGACACATCATCAAATGACGTCACCAGACCCGCTTCTTCTAATTGGCCGGGAAACGCACTGGGTGGGCTTAACAAGCCCCATCAAGGGAAATTCATTTTACAGAGCGGGATGGAGCCAGCAGCGGGGCTGGGACCCACCACCGACATAGCCCGCCACGGACCCGCCAAGGTTAGTAAAATTCCGGCCTGAGACTTTGACATCCTTCCTTAAGTTTAGTGCCCAGAATGGGACACAGTACTTCAGCTGGGGCCTAAGCATTTATAAAGTTTAGCATAACTTGCTTTTGTAATCTGTGTCTCGGTTATAAAGCCAAGGATACCAAAGGTTTTTTTTTTAACAGCCTTCTTAACTTGTCCTGCCACCTTCAAAGATTTATGTGCGTACACTCCATGTCTCTCTTTTCCTGCACCCCCTTTAAAATTGTACCATTTAGTTTATATTGTCTCTCCCCATTCTTCCTATGAAAATTAATCACTTCACACTTCTCTGTATTAAATTGCATCTGCCATGTGTCTGCCCATTTCACCAATCTATCTATGTTCTCCTGAAGAGTATTACTATCCTTCTCACTGTTTACCACATTTCAATCTGTGAACTTTGAAATGATGCCCTGTTTACCCAAGTCCAGGTCATTCATATACATCAAAAAGAGCAGTGGTCCTAATACTGACCCTGGGGGGACACCTCTGTACACCTCCCTCCAGTCTGAAAAACAACAGTTCACCATTACTCTCTGCTTTCTGTCTCAGACAATTTCACATCCACGCTGCCACTGTCCCTTTATTCCCATGGGCTTCAATTTTGCTAATAAATTTATTATGTGGTACTTTATCAAATGCCTTTTGAAAGTCCATGTACACAACATGAACTGCACTACCTTCATCAATCCTCCCCGTTACCTCATCAAGAACTCAATCAAGTTAGTCAAACACAATTTGCCTTTAATGCTGGAGTTACTGTGGTTTTCAACAAGTCACAAGGAACTGGATGCTGATTCTTTGTGGGAATATAACTGAACCGCCATCTGCAGAAGAACCTTTATTGTATAGTGCTGCAATATTCTTTTTAGCTTTGATAGACAGGACTTCTTTAGCACTAGTCAATTTATGTAATTCAGTTCATTGGACTGTACATTTTTGAAAGACCTGCACTGCTGTCAAGCAATCAAAAGTAGAATGTTAAATATAAAAATCAGGTTGCTGGGAACAGTCCCTGAAGACATGTTTGTCAGATTTGATTATGGCAGGCCTCTGAATCAATGAAGCAAAACTAACCTAGAATATATTTTGAGCATAGAAATTAAACCTATATATTTCCTACATCAGTACCTCCATTGTACAGACAAATTTGTGACTTTCTAATGCAGGCTACTCTAATCCACAATTTTTCTCTCAAGAGTAACATTTCACAAAAAGTTGTTTTTTGCACATTGTCTAACATCATATGCATGCGAGCAGTTATTCAGGCAATTGGGGATATATATTCTTTGAAGGGGGGGTGGGGGCATGCTCAACTTCCCGCTATGTCCTCCCAGTGGGTGAACTCCCAGTGGGTGAACTAAGTGCTGGGAGTGCCAATTCATAAAAAGGAGCCTTCCATTCAAAATTCAGACCACCAGAAGACAGTGCACAATACGGAAAGATTTTTAGCTAAACTAATATGCACTTTTCTTCTACTAACTGTATTGCATTCTTAAGGTATTGACCCTCCCAACAGTCTCTTCTAGGAGGTAATCATCATGATATTATGGCAATAGATTTACTTATTTTGCATTTTAGGAGCCATAACAGGATGAATCCAGAGGCAACTGTGGTGAGTTCAGAGGTCTTGCAAAACTGACCTTTCTGGTTTACAGGAATACAAAGATTGTGGCAAATTGATGCTGGGCTGCTAAGGAGCAAGCCCAGAGACAGAGTTCTTGTGTGTAAAGCTTCAGCAATGGTATTCAGGAGCAGATGCACCAGAGCAGTGTTGGTGACTAAGCCATTCCAGTCAATTGGTTCTTGTTTATTCAACAATCTTATTTTCCCTTTCCAATATCTATCTTCGCTCCCTTTTCACTTTCTTCTACCTCTCCTTTGAGCCTCAGAAAAGACCAATTTATGGATCTACAGAATTGGGAAACCAACAAGTTTTATATAATGACAAATGCTGCATTCTGTAATGATAATTCACGATTCTTGGATGAGAACTACACTGATTGTTATTTAGGATTATCAGTATAAGAATGGAGGAAGTAAAGCCCAATCCTTCCGATGGACCATGTAGAATTTGTAACTACTCCCTCTCTCCAACTTAACCAAACGGTAAGACTTTCAAGAAGATGAAATTTTGACATTTCTCCATTACCTGCCAAGTTCATCAAGCTAATATAATGATCTATATTCTTCAACCCTAATCGATTGCAATTACAAACATCACCAGAAGTGGAGCCAAAATTTTCATTTGCTGTTGGTGGGACCTTACTGTGTGCAAATAGGCTGCTGCATTTGCCGACACAATAATGACTACACTTCAAAGGTAATTCATTGCCTATGAAATGCTTTTGGTGTCATATAAAGCCAAATTTTTTTTTTCATTGTCTGTTACAGGCGGGTTACCGTGCATAAGTCAAAATCACTGTAACGATACAATAAAAGTGAAACTAGTGGCTTGATGTTGAAGCAGAAAGAGTGAGAAGCATCATTATTTTTACTTGAGTTGAATACTTCCTGTGTGCTGCAAAGAAACAAAAGAAATGCTGGGAGCAAGGGAGAACATGTTGGAATGAGCAACACAAACCAGAAGCGAGACACACAAGTCAGATGCAAAAGAGAATTGCTTGCAAGAGACCCCAATTATAAGAACCATCCTTACAATGCGAGTTTTGAACAGCTTCCAAATACTGCAGAATAAAGAATGTTTACTGCTGTTGAATTGTAGAAATCTTTGACCGAGTGCTTAGTATGATTTTATGGTTCTTTTAGTTTTATAATTTCCCCGACTTCACTATTGTTTGCAGCATGGATCCACAAAAAATAAAAGGTTAATGAAGCATATTGTGTAATTCTACATGGGCCTGCTGATTACATATTTTTAACAAAGTGAATAATTGCATTGACATTTGAAAATTATAAACAGGGACAGCAGTAAAACATGTTTGGAGATTAAGGTAATAGAATTTAATAATTTAACTAGAATTACTGGAATCAAAATGGATTAAAACAATTTTTGATTTAATTTTCTATTTGCTTTAACCATGCTGAATGGAAACTGCTACATTGATAACAACAAATGGGTGTGGCAAATGTGTTAAATGTTAATGAGGCAATATGTTATTGTTTTAATTATGAAAACTGTAGTTAATGTGCATGTGGGCACCAAACACACAAAGTAGTTTACTTCAAGATATAAAAAGCATCTCAAGTATCAACGCTGGTTAAAAATTGCATTACTCTTGTGATACGACGTGCAACAGACATATGTCTAATTCTTTACCCTCTCCCCCCACCCTCCATGAAAGGAACACTGAGAGATAAAGTTATAAAAAATGTTCAGAAAAAAAATGTACCCAAGTCCTGACTGGAAAAACCTCTAACATGCATGTTGGACAGCAAACTGGTTACAAACCAGGCACACATCAAATAACACCATCATCTCTCAGAATAAATTTCAAGCTATTCATTAATGCTTCTTGGAACCGTGAGATAGTACTACCTACAAACACATTTTTTACTCTTTGTATTTACTCACTCATTTCTTACTGTTTGAAACTAAATCGGCAGAGAAACATGCAAGGGGAGATTTTTTTGCTGTTATGTGTGGAGGGGGGATGGAGAAGGTTGGAGTGGGATAGGGGATCAAGGGCAGCCTTTTAAAGAGGAAAAGTTACTGAGGGAAACAAGATTGACTATCAATTTGCATTAGGTCAAGGAGTGGTACTTGAGTTGTGAGGAGGGAGCAATGAAGCAGGTGGTGGGTCTCTTAAAGGAAATCAGGATGATTGGAGACGGGTTGGGGGCAATATATCCATTTTGTTAATACCAAAGCCGTAGTCATTATCGAGGCTCTTTAGATAAACTTCACTTTCCTTCAGATCAGTATAAAAGCTCTTCCATTTAGCATATTAACCACTTTTCGTCTTTTTTTTTCAAATTTGCGAGAAGCCAAGGTGACAACCTTTACTCAGTGGCAGCACTCTCGCCTCTGAGTCAGTAGGTCATAGGTTCAAGCCCCACCCCAGATATTTTAGCACATAATTTAGTCTGTCACTTCAATGCAGTATTGAGGGAACGCTGCATTATAGGAGGCACCATCTCTCAAGTGAGACCTTAAAACTAGGCTTGTCTGCTTTCTCAGGTGGACATAAAAGATCGCATGGCACTATTTGAAGAGCGAAGACATTTTTCTCAGTGTCCTGGCCAACATCTGTCCTTCAACATTCACCACCAACAAACAGATTATCTGGTCATTTATCCAATTGCTGTTTGTGGGACCTTGGTTGCTGAGTTTGTCAACATCAGAACAGTGACTTCAAAAGTGCTTGGTGGGTTGTGAAGCTTTGGATCACCCAGAAAACATGAAATGGAGCATATAAATGCATGTTCTTTCTTTCTTAAGGGACATGTAGGATTCACAAAATTGGACTTTGTATTAATAAGGGTCAAATGGCAGAAGAGGCCATGATTTTAAAGACTGTTTTAAAAGAAGCCCAGAAAAAGGGGCATACAAAATGGCCGCCATACCATGTGACCGGCTTATTGGGACATTTTAAAATGGTTCCTGCGAAACCTCAGACAGCTTTGTGGATTCAACCCACAGTAAGTTCTGGAAGCCGTTTCTGAGAGAACAAAACCAGAACCACACATATACATATGGATGAGATGCAGATCCAGTCAAGATCGGCCTGGAGACAGAGACCATCTAAATGTTGACTCAGACAAAAGGGGACAATTTCATATTCATGAGAACAGCACCCAGGACTAGATAATGAGATCAGCAGGACATTAAAAACAATGAAGGTCATTCCAGGCCAGAGATGGGCCTTCACCGGCCAACTAAAACATTAAAAAAATATAATAACTACCCCGCTGTGCTCCCAGCCTGCCAAAAGTTCAACAAAGACTAACCTGATTTTGGGCGGGAAGTGGAAGCTTCTGGGGGAAAGTATAACTGGAGGAGTTGGAGTTGTACAGACACTCGAGTTACAGTTGGAGACAGTTACAGGGGCAGAGACACATGACCGAGTGGCAGTGGGTGAAGAGGAGTCGCTTCGGGAGAAGATCAGCAAACTCCTCTCCACCACCGGAGGAGGAAGAAGAATAAACAAAAGAAACAATGGGAGCCAGCCCAAGGCTCCTCTGACTGGGGTCGAGCCGATGATCCCCGACCCCGCTGACATCCAGAACCAGCCGGTGTCCAGCCGCCCCTGACCCCCACCTCAGGAGAGAGGTGTGGTGCAGCTCGCTGGGGCTCCACGATCCATGTGGAGACGGAATGCCTGAAAGGATCAAACGCAGACTGGTTCAAAACCTTGCACTTCCTAGTTGGATTGGTGAGCATGTTTCTGGCCCTTCACAAATCAGATCTAGATAGGTTTAAGGGGGTGGATTTAAGGGTACAATTAACATGAGTTGTTGTCCCTCGATATTCCGTGTGTTTCCTTATTTCATGAAGATCTTTGTAGAGTATAAGATGCCTGTATTTGCCTTAGTTAGTATTGTGTCGTTATGATTTGTTTGTGTTTTTCCCTCCCATGTACTCTCTTGCATGTGATTTATTTTTCCATATGCAATAAAATTTCATTTCGTTTTCATCAAACTTGGTCTACAAGAGTTTTCTCTACATTGTAGTTCCTGCCCCAAAGTCCAGAGTATAGAATCTAAGGGGCGAGTGGGTCGAACCACTCAAGGTTTTACTGTGCAAGAGAGAGAGGCCCCTAGAGAGAGAAACCTCTGCGATCTAAAACCCCTTACAGAAAATGGCGACCGCGGCAGGACTCTGGCAGCAGGATTGCAATGTAGTAGATCCAAGTTTGAATGGTTGAAATGCAATGGATGAGAGGATAGCGGATTATGTCTTTGGCAAGGTAAATCTCACTAAACAGTGGATTTCCGATCTCTTGCTGGATGGGCGTCCGGTGGACGCAGCCATCAGGTGGACAGAGAGCAAAGAGCATAAGAAGTCAGTGGAGAAGGCAGTGTGGCTGATGTGTTACAAGAAGCAGGTCCAGATCTTGGACCGGGTCGTTGCAGCACAGGCAGCCAAGATCACAACCCAGGCAGCAGAGATAGAGGAAAAGGCCATGGGTGGGGAAGAACTCATCACAGCGCTTCACGCGCTGAATCAGGAACGCCAAGTGGTAGCCAGTCAACATCAGGCTAGGATAGAGTACCTGGAGTACCAGGTTACTGAGGCAAAGATCAATGAAATGAGGATCCAGGAGAAAAACGCCCGCCTCGCGCAACAGCTAAGAACGCAGGAGGAAAGAGTAGTGGAGGTTAAGGCAGCTTACAAGCTAGCCCTCGAGCACGGATTTGAGAGCACAGACCACGGCCCCTGCCAAAAGACCATAGAGGACCTAAGAACGGCCCTGGTAAAGGCAAAAGGCATGGTGTGTCTCGTCAGCCCGAAAGCTAGTCACATGGACTTTTTAAAGGAATCAAAACAGCCGATTCCAGCTGAGGTAATTGTGATACCAGCCACCGAGCCCTCAGCACCGCCGAGCTATAGTGAGACTTGGCCGGAAAAAGAGGGGGTAGTGAAAGAGGAGGTAGCTGAGGTGGAGTGTGAGGAAGAACCACTGGTAGCAAAGCCGGGACCGGCACCAATGTGTCCCGCTCGGCACCAGAGGTTCGGTCCCAACGCTGCCGATGGCAGTATCGGACCCCACCAGAATCAACTCGTGGTGCCCTACGCTGGCCCGCAATTAAGGTCCATGGTGAGCCACCTCGCACGACTCACCATAAAGGGAGATCCCTCGATTCATTTCAGGGAGATAGAGGAAACAGCAGCCATTAATGACTGTGATGATCAGGAACAGGTGAAACTGTTGCTTTTCTCCCTGGACTGCACAATCCTTCAGTGCCTCTCAGAGGATAGTAAGAGGGGACGGAAAGGGTATGCGGATCTCATGGAGGAAGTTTGAGAAGTAATGGGAGTGGACGACGGTAGTCCGTTCGACCGTGTGGAAGGGACCGTGCAGCTATCTGGAGAACCCCCACGGGTTTTCGCAGAAAGGCTGTGGCCGGTGTATCGACGCAGCTGTCCGGGTATGCCTGAACGGGCTGCAATGAGCGACGAACAGCGGGTTCATTGGCTCCGTTGCTTGGTTACCAACAGCTTGCCGCAGATACGGGCCCTAGCCAGATCTTGGTTTGATCCCCAAGGTCCCAGTGTCACAGAGGAGACGGTACTCCGTCAGCTAAATGTTGCATACAAGAATTGTAGAGGTCAGGAAACACCTCCCCAGAAGGGAAAGGTGCATGAGGCAAAACCCGCAGCCCCAAGCAAGAAGGAGTGGCGTCAGGAGGGGAATCGCCCTGTCCAAGCCAAGCTCAATTGCTATGGGTGTGGGAAGGATGGACATTGGCGCAAGGACTGTAGAAATCCGTGGAAGGATAATAAAGGGAGATTTCCCGCAGCCCAAGCCCAAGCCCAAGCCGAGACCGCCGCCCCAGCACCAGCCAAAACCCAAGCCGTAGCTCCTGCCCCAGCACAAGGAGCTGGTGCAGTTATGGATCCCGCTGCGATTGAATCAATTTTAGAGACAATGCAGTCTCTGATGATTTCGCAGGGGAAAATAGCTGTCACCACCTGTCTTGTCGCTCCCGAAACCCCGAACGCTGTGCCCAAATGACTAGAGCCGGCGCAGCCCATTTACTTGTATGCGCTGCGATATGATATATGGAGGCGACCCCTCGTGGAGATGGAAGTGCCAGAGGTAAAAGGGACCTATTTGTTGGATACGGGGGCATCGTGCACCGTGATGCACACAGATAACCCCGCCACCTCGCCTCTGTCTACCGGGGTTCCATATATTCTGTCGGGCTTCACAGGCAAGGAACAGGCTGGCGCACATTCCATTCCCCTCTCCATTCATTTAGGACCACTCCGCACCAAGTGGAGGTGTATACTGATGAAGTGGGAGGTGGAGAATGGGAAAGGGATCCTCGGGTCCGATTTCTTGGTCGAACACGGGATCCTCGTGGACCTAAGAAACCATTTTCTTTGGGGAGCGGGTAAGGGTGAGCCGGGCAAGGTAGTCGTCATCCCAGGGGAAGGGGAAAGAGGGACCCTGTGTATCGTGAAGCCAAAAGAGGGCTACGACCTCGAGCTCATGGTCTCAGGCGTCCCACAAGATTTGCAGGCATTCGTGTCCGACCACCTGACTACGTTTGCCACTCACAAGCACGATTGCGGGAGGGTCACCGGGTTTGAGGTCAGAGTAGATGGAGACCCCATGGCCCGACCCCAAAAACAGTACAACTTCCCCCGGGAAGCAGAGCCCGACATGGAGACAGCAATATCTTCACTGATGCAGCAGGGCGTGTTGAGACCGATAGTCACCCACGTAAACTCTCCGTTATGGCCGGTGAGGAAGCTGGACGATTCCTGGAGAGCCACGGTGGACTACAGAGTCCTCAATAGCAACATCCCAGCCTGCGCGCCAACGCTAGCAGCAGTTGCCGACCTGATAGGAAGTATTCCAGCCTCCGTGACCACGTTCACAGTGCTAGATATTTCTAATGGGTTTTGGTCCATCCCTTTAAGAAGGGAGGATCAGTACAAGTTTGCCTTTATGTTTAAAGGGCAACAGTACACCTGGAATTGCTTGCCCCAGGGTTTCCACAACAGCCCCAGCATTTTCCATCAATGCATGGCAGGGAGTTTAAAAGAGTTCAGCCAGCCAAATCAGCTAGTGCAGTATGTGGACGACCTGCTCCTGTTCACAGACTCAAGAGAGGAGCATGGCCCACTATTGGCCGAGTTATTGGAGCTGTTAGGAAGAAAGGGTTTCAAAGTAAACCGAAAGAAGGCACGGATCGGCCAGCAGGAAGTGAAATTCCTGGGTCTGACCATCCGCGCCGGTGAGGGAGCCATAGATAAGGCCAGGCGGGAATCGGTGCAAGATCTGCCGATCCCCAACACCGTAACGGGTGTGAGGTCCTTTCTGGGACTGACCGGGTACTGCAGAGATTTTACTGAGGACTATGCAGCCACAGCAGCCCCACTGCTCTGACTCCTACACAAGGGAGTGGACTGGTCCTGGGATGAGGGTTGCCAGGCAGCATTTGAAAAACTCAAGAGAGACTTGCAGACCGCGCCAGCCCTGGGGACCATAGATGGGGGAGAGGAGTTTTTCCTGGAGGTGGCGGCTAGCGGGGATAGCTTGAGCGCTGTACTGCTTCAAGAGCGACACGGCAAGCTGAGGCCAGTGGTCTATTCCTCCAGGGTGCTCACTGATGTGGAAAGGAGCTTTTCCAATTGCGAGCGGCATCTCCTGGCCATGCATTGGGCTGTGAAAAGGTCTCTGATCTTCACAGGCACCTCTCCCATCACTCTCCTCACCCATCACACACCTCCCCGAATGCTTCTAGATGGAAGGATTAAGGATGGGACAGTAAGCAGTGCATGCATTGCGCGCTGGACCCTCCTCCTTTCACAGATGGAGCTGAAGGTGAAGGGTCTCTGTGAGCCCAAGCTCGCGGCCAACATGGTATATCCCGTAACAGCCCATCGGTGTTCTGTAGAAGGGGTATGGGAGGTGGATGTAGGTTTATGGGCCGGGATACATCCCACGGGCCGCGAGATCTACGTGGACGGTTCCAGCACGGTATCAGCTGGCGAACGACTCATAGGGTGTGAAGTTTATGACCCCACGGCAGACATTGCCCTGGCGATTAAGCTCCCCAGCACCATGAGCGCCCAGCAGGCTGAACTGGCTGCGGTAGTGTACGCCGTTACACACCCCGAGATCTTCCCCACCCCATACACGATTTGCTCGGACAGCATGTTCACATGCAACTCGTGTACGGAGTACCTAGCCATCTAGTCCCGCTGCGGATATACCTCTGCGGACGGGCGACCCTTAACCGTGAAGCCCCTGTTAGAAAAGATCTTAGCTGCGGTGGGAGAGAAAGGGGAAGTCTTTATCCACAAGGTAAAGGCCCATTCCTCCATGGAACCCCGCGGCGAGGGTAATCAGCAAGCGGATACGCTAGCCAGGGAGGGTGCCCGCACCGGTACCTTTTGGGATCCCTATGGGTCCAAACCCGTGGCAGTGATCCAAGGCAGGGATGGGACTCAGGGAACCACAGGGGTAACACTGCCCCCAGACCTCAAGACCGTCCAAACCCTAGATCCCGCCCTAAACACAGTCCTCAAGGCCATCACTGAGGGCAAGGAAGTAGAGGGTCCATACGGTACAGCAGCCCTCTCCATCAAGGAAGGCATGCTGTTCCGAGAGGAACAGTGGGTTGTGCCGCAACAGCACCGGAGGGAATTCCTTCAACTGGCCCACGAGGGTCCAGGAGCAGGACACCGCGGGCCTGAGGTCACCTGGCAACGGGCGGAACAGGCGGGGTGGTGGCCGGGACTTCGGGACGATGTCTGCGAGTTCTGCGCCAATTGCCTAGTGTGCGCTGCAAACAACCCAGACCCCCAGAAAAGGTGTCCATGGGGCACATCAGGAGAGTAGAGGGACCATGGCAGTCGATACAGGTCGACTACATTGGGCCCCTGCCCACCGCCCAGGGAGGCTATAAGTACTGCCTTGTCCTGGTGGATGTGTTCACCAAGTGGGTGGAAGCCTTCCCATGCCGAACAGCCACGGCACTTAGTACTGCTAGGATCTTGGTCAGGGAGGTGTTCTCGCAGTGGGGACTACCACGATTTGTGGAGTCTGACCAAGGGGCTCATTTCACTGGCCAAGTGATGCAGGACACCCTCATGCTCTTAGGCATTGAAACGAAGTGGCACGTGGCCCACAACCCGCAGTCATCTGGTGTTGTGGAGCACATGAACCGCACCTTAAAGGAAAAGCTGAGGAAGGAGACGAGGGACTCGCCCCAGAAATGGGCAGAGGCCTTGCCTCTAGTCCTCATGGGGATCCGGGCTAGCCAGTCTAAAAGTACGGGGTACTCCCCGCACAAATTAATGACTGGAAGAGTCATGCGAACCCCGACCCATGTACTAGCCCCGGTGCTCACTGAGGGGCAGCTCCGAGAGGTGAATTGGGACAAGTTTGCCCGGAACCTCTTTGAGCGCCTGAGACAGATCTATGGGCAAGCGGCTGGGAACATGGGGAGGCAGCATCAGGGCAACCGATTGCTGCTTGAACCCCAGAAGACAATTGAGTGGGAAGTTGGAGATCAGGTCAAGGTGAGAAACTATGCCCGAGTAGGGAGTTTAGAACCACTGTACATGGGGCCCTACAGCATTGTAGACAAGGCCAGCCCCATGGTATACGCAGTGACGTTGCCCCGGCGCACTAAATGGTTTCACATCAATCAGTGCAAACTGTTTAAATCGGGTGCAAGAGCATCAGCAGCCGAAGCCAGGTCTGAGGGTAAAGGTCCTCAGCCTGAGGCGCGCGATGAGTCACAGACCACACAAGCTGGCGTTGTAGCCTGCTTGGAAGGAGAAGCTGTCCCGCCCACCTGGGGGGAGCTTTCCCCGATGGCCTGGGACTCGGACGAGGAGGGGCCCGAACAACAAGCTCCCGCCCTTGACACGATTCTGGAGGAGGTGGAGTCGGAGGACGGAGGTCCCGCCCTCGACTCGAGCGTGGGGAGGTAGAAATTGGGGGCGGAGATCCTCCACCTGTAGGGACAGGTGAGGAGGAGCCGTCTGCCACAGGCCCAAATCCCGAAGGGGCGGAGCCTGAGGGGAGGGAGCTGAAGCCCGCAGTCGTGGAAGAGCCACGGGCTGTGAGAGCTAAAGTCCCACCCGAAGGTCCACTCGCCAAGGGAGCCTGCCCGAATCCCAAAGGGGCGGAGCCTGAGGGAAGGGAGCCGAAACCCAGAGTCATGGAAGAGCCACGGACTGAGAGAGCTAAGGTCCCACCCGAAGGTCCACTCGCTAAGGGAGCCACGCCCAAAGTACCTTTTTGCAGGTCGACTCGAACGCCTCAGCCAGTAAAACCTTGGCCCGAGTCCCCCGTTCCCAGTAAACGCCGACTTGAGAAATCCTTGACAAAACGCAGTCCCCGATTAACAGCAAAAGGCTGCGGGGAACCGAAGCCACAGGTCACTGCAGCCCCGCCACAGGGAGCGGCGAGCTGCAGTCCAATCATGGATTAGGCAAGCCGCCCGGGGATGGGCGGCGCTGTACATAAGTCAAGTTTAAGTTTAAGTTTAAGGTGTGTAAATATTAAAATGATTAGATTTAAGTAGTTTTAAATCCGCCCAGTGTGTGTGTTGTTTTGGATCGAGGTCGAAAGACCCGATCACGCCGTCACCTAAGCCAGAATCTCTCGGGAGCCTGGCTATATTGTGTGATTTGCTGCAGGAACCAGGAGAAAGATGAGAGGGATCGTCGTCGCGTTCGTGACGATCGGGTGGAGCTGGGCCTATCGGGGCCGCACTAAGGACTCCACCATATATGGGTGCTCTGGGGACAGAGGCCCCATTGCGGCTGATGGAACTGGCCCACGGGACGCTGAAGAGACTGCTGTCTACTTCCATGAAGGAAGGTGGCCAGGCTGGCTGGGGTCGAACTCCACTGAATACTCCAGCCAGACGGGGTTCGCATACAGAGAAACGTCTCTGATGTGCCCCAGGGTGCGAATCATTGCACCCAGGATCAACGTCCCCGTGGGAAAGGAGATTTGCTTGAACTGTCAAGGACATGTACCTTTGGATTGTTGGTGGTGGCTGCGCAAGTTGAGCAGCACCATGAAAAACTCCACTGTGGAGTGGGAGAGATTGGGTAACAACACCCATCGGACGATTACGGGAACTCATGGGGGGTTGAGTGTCTGTTGGGACAAATGGTGGGAACCAGATGAGGGGATCTACATCTGTATGTGGGGTTCAGAACGCGCTTGTCCCACAGGCGTCTCCATCTTTTTCCAAAGACAGTGGCAGGATGCTGGACAAGGAATGAGGTGGGACGTCAGCACACGGGCGTGCGGAGTCCCATACTCTCAGATTCCAGTAAACGCCACTGAGCTCATCACCCGACCCCGCAAGCCCCTGCCCACAATTCCAGTAGCTAAAGCCCTCAAGGAAGGGTGCCCCACCACGACAAAGGGACCCGGGACCGGATTGGTATTGGTACCCACAGGTCAGGTACTGTACCAAGGGGTCCACTACGCGGTGGCTTCGGTGATTTTAAACCTCACCGAGGTACGATTGCCAGAGTGGTGCCCCAGGGAAACAGAGCAATTATACCAGGTCCTGTTAACAAACATGTTTAAATAGTTTTACGAATTCGACTTTGCCGATGTCGACAGAGCCGAATTGTACACCACACCACAGGAGGTCTTGGACAGAGTAGGGAGACAAAGAAGGGGTGCAGTAAATGATATTTTCACAGCTTTTAATACAGGAACTTCTGTCATCAACACACTGGATGATGTGGAGCTGCAAACCCAGATCAATGGTTTAAAAACAGTTAAGAAAGATACTGACTGACGAGAACAAGGTAGTGGGTTCTGAGTTACATGAGGATCAGGCCATGACACTACACTTAAAAGAGATAATAGCTGAGCTGGAGAAACACGCCAAAATGGTAAATGCTCTCATCAGGGAGGATCGGAACACGTCCGATCAGGCTGCGCAGAACGAAGCTTGTGTGCTATACGGGGCATGGTTACTGGGCGAGGGCCACAGTAATCTGGAGGATTTAAAGCAAGGTTTAGTCCCCTCCTGGATTAGCAACAAGCACCTCGCAGCCCTCCACCCTTTTGAGAATGCATTGAGTCCGTGGCAGCTCAGTCTAGCTTCAGAGGCCTACCCAGTCCCAGTGGACTGTGGACGGTCTAATCACACCATTATGGGTATAGTGGTAAGGATGCCGGTGATGGGAAAGACAGCTAAACCCGCCCCGGTATACAGGGTGGAGAACATTGGAGTCATTCAGGGGGGTGCGCACATTCGCTACACAGGGGTCCCACCTTACGTCATTCGATGGGAGCATGCAATGACGGGTACCGACCTCTCGGGGTGCCGGAGCTGGGGAGCACACATCATCCTGTGTCCCCAGCACTTGAATGCCCATTCAAAACCACAGTGCGGGTTCAGAACTGCTGGCGCGAAGCCTATAAATTGCACCATGGAGGTAATGGCACAAGGCCATGTGCCCCCGCAGGTGGCATATATAGGAGGTGGGACATACTGTGTCACCACTGCAGCGCCCCACTACCAGCATGGACAGCATGGTTGGTGTCCGGTTAGTGACAGCAGCTTCTGTTTCAAGCCCAGGGCAGAAGTTCAAGTGGCCCAAGAGCGAATTGTCCCCATTCCTGAACCTTCCACTGTCCACATCACTCTGAAAGAGAATTTCGCCGATCTGCAGCGATTCGTTGCACATTTTGGATATATCATTCCCCCTCTCCCTGAACACCTCACCAAGATATTAAAAGCCGTTGTTGTTTCACAGAAACACTTCTACACACTGGAGCAGAAAACTTTAGAGATAGGGGCAGACATATTGGACATAGTGACCCCACCGTGGTGGGACCTGTTCACTAATATAGAAGTCCCTTCATGGATTAGGATAGCCTCCCACATTCCTGTAGTGTGCCAGGTTGTCATTGTAGTTTATTTACTGTTTGTACACTGTAAAAGGGTCAAACATTCGCAAAAGTATGAGAATAGAGGGGAATGGAGGGAGCATTATGTGCGGGTAGAAGAAGACACCCGTTTAGATTTTGCTGCTTTGTATAAAGATAAAGTTTTCCCTCCCTCCTCCGTATTATTTTTGATATGCATTCATGTGCATTTTTTAATTTTTTGTGTGTACTTTATTTTATTATTGAAGTCTTATTAGATGTGTTGTTATTATTAAAAGGGTAATGTGTATGCACTAGGTGATGTAGGGGTATAAGGCCCCCCTCCACGGCTGGAAGTAAGTTGTTAGATTTTAACTCCAAGGTATTGCCATCTATAGGTGCTTAATGTACACTAGATTTTTCTGAAATGGGAAATGCATGTGTTGTGGGGTCACAGATAGGTAAATACTGGGGATGGTTAGATTGTGGAAAGTCAGAAAATTTTGCTCACCCAGAATTATGATACTTCAAGCTAGTTACAGTATCAGGGGGGCGTGTAGGATTCGCAAAATTGGACTTTGTATTAATAAGGGTCAAATGGCAGAAGAGGCCATGATTTAAAAGACTGTTTTAAAAGAAGCCCAGAAAAAGGGGTATACAAAATGGCCGTCATACCATGTGACCGGCTTATTGGGACATTTTAAAATGGTTCCTGCAAAACCTCAGACAGCTTTGTGGATTCAACCCACAGTAAGTTCTGGAAGCCGTTTGAGAGAGAACGAAACCAGACCCACACATATACATATGGATTAGATGCAGATCCAGTCAAGATCGGCCTGGAGACAGAGGCCATCAAAATGTTGACCCAGACAAAAGGGGGCAATTTCACATTCATAAGAACAGCACCCAGGACTAGATAACGAGATCAGCAGGACATTAAAAACAATGAAGGTCATTCCAGACCAGAGATGGGCCTTTACCGGCCATCTAAAACATTAAAAAAATATAATAACTACCCCGCTGTGCTCCCAGCCCGCCAAAAGTTCAACAAAGACTAACCTGATTTTGGGCGGGAAGTGGAAGCTTCTGGGGGAAAGTATAACTGGAGGAGTTGGAGTTGTACAGACACTCGAGTTACAGTTGGAGACAGTTACAGGGGCAGAGATACACGACCGAGTGGCAGTGGGTGAAGAGGAGTCGCTTTGGGAGAAGATCAGCAAACTCCTCTTCACCACCGGAGGAGGAAGAATAATAAACAAAAGAAATGATGGGAGCCAGCCCAATGCTCCTCTGACCGGGGTCGAGCCGACGATCCCCGACCCTGCCGACATCCAGAACCAGCCGGTGTCCAGCCGCCCCTGACCCCCACCTCAGGAGAGAGGTGTGGTGCAGCTCGCTGGGGCTCCACGATCCACGTGGAGACGGAATGCCTGAAAGGATCAAACGCAGACGGTTTCAAAACCTTGCACTTCCTAGTTGGATTGGTGAGCATGTTTCTGGCCCTTCACAAATCAGATCTAGATAGGTGTAAGGGGGTGGATTTAAGGGTACAATTAACATGAGTTGTTGTCCCTCGATATTCCGTGTGTTTCCTTATTTCATGATGATCTTTGTAGAGTATAAGATGCCTGTATTTGCCTTAGTTAGTATTGTGTTGTTATGATTTGTTTGTGTTTTTCCCTCCCATGTACTCTCTTATCTGCTTGCATGTGATTTATTTTTCCATATGCAATAAAATTTCATTTCGTTTTCATCAAACTTGGTCTACAAGAGTTTTCTCTACATTGTAGTTCCTGCCCCAAAGTCCAGAGTATAGAATCTAAGGGGCGAGTGGGTCGAACCACTCAAGGTTTTACTGTGCAAGAGAGAGAGGCCTCTAGAGAGAGAAACCTCCGCGACCAAAAACCCCTTACAGACATACATCTTGATACACCTTTTCAATTCTTTCTTGTTACAAGCTTCATTATAAACAATAAATGCTCTTATTTTGCTTAACTAAGTCTCTTGGATGGTGATCAGTGGTGTACATGAGGCTGATACTTAGCTGGACAGTAATTAGAATGTTGGCTATTAAATGTGTAATTCTACTGAAGTTGGTCACAATGCTTTTTTGCATACCACCTTAATATTCCTATTGGCATCACAGGTTAGGTGTGATAAGCATCAGACAACACTTAAGCTCTCTCTCAAACTCTTCTAAGTGCTTAAAGAACCTATATCAAGTTACCTCCCTTTCAGAATTTTGCAGTGAAATTCGGGTTCCATGATACAAGCATGTTACACAAGTAATATCATGAATGTTGCATTAATATGTGTGTAAAAACATGTACAGGCATTGGATCCACTAATACCAGGGAGATTTTGTTCTTTTGCAAATTCAAGTCAGGTAAAAATAAGTTTTGTTGGTCCACCTGGAAAGAACCAGGATCTTATCAGTGAAAGATTGGCAAAAACTGATTTTAATGGTTTATCATTATAACCAAATGCTTGTTCCAGTGAATATCACGAAAATCTATTCTCTTCACCATGCGAACAAGATTTTATCCAGTGTGTCAAATGTTCAGTGGATTAATATGCAACATCACTAAAGTGTACCAATAACTGCCTGAAGTGTGGATCCCATATGGTTATTGTCAGAATGAATCACAATTAGGTAATACATCAGTAATTGAGCATGTTTTACAGTTGTGAACCATTCATTAAAGTGCAGAATTTTAGACAGAAACAGAGTGTTCAAGCCAGCAGGTGGTTACAATCTTTGATTGGGTATTTCTGTGTGACTGGATAAAACATGCTTAATTCCCAATAAATGTTACTCGTTAATTCATGCAGATTGCCTATGTCCAGTCAATTAGACCGTCTCCCATGGCTAATCTATGTAAATCCCTTTACTCTCTAGCCACAATTCACATGGTTTCAAATTTCAAATATTAACCTTTTTGACTGCCAATAACACAATCGCTTCAGTGCATATAAATGACAATGCTCGTCATACATTACATTGTAGATAATACCACTGCCTGCACATCAAAGAACCTCTGGAATTACTTAGTGGAACTCGGAGGAAATCTCTGAAAAATAATGTGCTACACCATTTTCATGTAAACAAGGTTCTTCCAAGAAAAGAAAAAGTAAGAATTCCCTTAAAAATATTTTCTTCCAATTAACTTTTCAGTATGGTGATCTTGAACACCGCAAAGAATCATTTCTGAGAATTAATAGCAGCCACCCTTTGATGTAATTACACTTTTGTATCTTTTGCATTGCTTAAAAATCACATGTTCCTTATAATAATTGACCTTTGTTTCCTGAAACTATATACAATTTATGCGATTTTGCTTGTGCTGTCAATTACACATCAAGCAAAATAAAGCACTTCTTTCTCCTTTGGAATTTCTAGGAAGAAAGTAGGCTTCAGTTCTTTTTAAAATGTTATTTTGTTTCTAGCTATCATTCTAAAGCCCGTGTTTGAGCTATTTTAATGACCGCACAAGCTAGCCATTCTGTATCTGACAGAAAACACATTTAAAACAAAATAATGTGAAAATTCAGAGATAACACCAAATTCAGAAGAGAAGGGGAACAAAGTAGAGTAGTTCATGTGCTTACAACATAACTACTTTGGTGGATTAGATAAACAGAATTTTTTCCCCCCAAGATTCTTGATTAATTCTTTGCCAATATGTATCTAATAATATTACAAAATGGATTCAATTCCCAACTCTGGTGCATTTAGTATGGTTTCCATTTCAGGATTTAATCCAAAACAAGTTTTTCTGGAGGCATCACCTTCCAACAGCTCACATGCTGAAGTCCTACTGGAAGAAATATCTTAAAAAATAGTCGATGTGGAGCATGAAGAATAAGAACATAAGAAATAGGAGCTGGAGTAGGCTATTCGGCAATTCGAGCCTGCTCCGCCATTCAATGGCTGATCTTCTGCCTCAACTCCATTCACCGGCCCTATCGCCATATCCCTTGATGCCCTTACCAGTCAGAAATCTATCGACTTCTGTTTTGAATATAACCAATCACTGAGCCTCCACAGCCCTCTGGGGTAGAGAATGCCAAAGATTCACCACCCTCTGTGTGAAGAGATTTCTTCTCATCTCAGTCCTGAATGGTCTACCCTTTATCCTGAGGCTGTGGCCCCTGGTTCTATAATAATAATAATTGTATAATAATTAATAATAATAATTATAATACTCCCCAGCCAAGGAAAATAGTCTCCCAGCATCCACCCTATCAAGCCCTGTAATAATTTTGTATGCTTCAATGAGAGCCCCTCTCATTCTTCTGAATTCAAGAGAATACAGGCCGAGTTTACTCAATCTCTTCTCATACAATAGTCCCGGCATCCCAGGAATCAATCTCATGAACCCTCGTTGCACTCCCTCTGTGGCAAGTATATCCTTCCTTAGGTAAGGAGACCAAACTTGTACACAGTACTCTAGGTGTGGTCTCACCAAGGCCCTATATAATTGGAGTAAGACTTCTTTACTCCTGTACTCAAATCCTCTTGTCATGAAGGCCAGCATACCATTTGCCTTCCTAATGGTTTGCTGCACCTGCACATTCACTTTCAGTGACTCATGTACAAGGACACCCAGGTCCCTTTGAGCATCTGCATTCCCCAATCTTTCACCATTTAGGAAATACTCTGCCTTTTTGTTTTTTCTACCAAAGTGGATAACTTCACATTTATCCACATTATATTCCATCTGCCATGTTCTCGCCCACTCACTGAGCCTGTCGAGATCCCCTTGAAGCCTCTTCACAACTGACAATGCCACCTAGCTTTGTATCATCAGCAAATTTGGAAATGTTACATTTAGTCCCCTCATCCAAATCATTGATATAGATTGTGAATAGCTGGGGCCCAAGCACCGATCCTTGCAGTACCCCACTAGTCACAGCCTGCCATCCTGAAAAAGACCCATTTATCCCTACACTTTGTTTTCTGTCTGTTAACCAATTCTCAATCCATGCTAGTATATTACCCCCAATTCCATGTGCCCTAATTTTCTTCACCAACATCTTGTGTGGGACCTTATCGAAGGCCTTCTGAAAATCCAGATACACATCTACCAGTTCCCCTTTGTCTACTCCACTAGTTACATCCTCAAAGAACTCCAATAGGTTTGTCAAACAGGATTTCCCTTTCATAAATCCATGTTGACTCTGCCCAATCTTACTATTAGTTTCTCAGTGCCCAGTTATTGCATCCTTTATAATAGATTCCAGCATTTTCCCAACTACTGATGTGAGGCTAACAGGTCTGTAGTTCCCCGTTTTCTCTCTCCCTCCTTTCTTAAATAGCGGGGTGACATTTTCTATCCTCCAATCTGCAGGAACCGTTCAAGAATCTATAGAATTTTGGAAGATGACAACCAATGCGTCCACTATCCCAATGGCCACCTCTTTCAAAACCCTAGGATGTAGGTCATCCGGTCCTTGGGGTTTATTGACTTTTAGTCCCATTAATTTTGCTAGTACTGTTTTTTTACTAATAATAATTTCTTTAAGTTCCTCATTCCCACCACACCCTTGGTTTTCTCGTATTTCTGGGAGTTTTTTTGTGTCTTCCTCTGTGAAGACAGAAACAAAGTATTTATTTAATTTCTCTGTCATTTTCTCATTCCCCATTATAAATTCTCCCGTGTCTGACTGTAAAGGACCTACATTTACCTTTGCCAGTCTTTTCCTTTTCACATACCTATAGAAGCTTTTACAATCCGTTTTTATATTTTTCGCTATTTTGTGCTCATATTCCATTTTCCCTTTCTTTATCAATTTCTTGGTCCCCCTTTGCTGATTTCTAAAAAATCCCAATCCTCAGGCTGACCGCTTTTTCTGGCAACTGTATAAGCTTCCTCCTTTGATTTAATACTAGCTTTAATTTATTTTGTTAGCCATGGTTAGATCACTTTTCCTTTTGGGTTTTTATGCCCAAGAGGAATATATGTTTGTTGCAAATTATGCATTATTTCCTTGAATGTTAGCTATTGTATGTCCACCTTCATACCTTTTAGTGTAGTCTCCCAATCTACCATGGCCAACTTGTCCCTCATACCCTTGTAGTTTCCTCTGTTTAGAGTGAAGACCTTAGCTTCAGATTGGACTACCTCACTCTCAAACTTAATGTAAAATTAAATCATATTATGGTCACTTGTCCCTAAAGGCCCCTTTACCACAAGATTATTGATTATCCCTTTCTGATTACACAGTACTAGATCCAGGATAGCCTGAACACTGGTTGGTTCCTCCACAAACTGATCCAGGAAACCATCTCACATGCATTCCAGGAATTCGTCCTCCACACCATTAGTGGTAATTTGATTTGCCCAGTAAATATGTAGGTTAAAGCCCCCCATGATTACCGTATTGCCCTTGTTACATGCACTTCTAATTTCTTGATTGATACTGTGCCCGACATTACCACTACTGTTTGGTGGCCTGTACACAACTTCCACCAATGTTTTCCTTTGCTGTTTCTTAGCTCCACCCAAACTGATTCCAGTTCTATATCACGATCTGCCAAGCCAAAATCTTTTCTCTCTACCGTACCGATCTGATCCCTATTAACAGCGTTATGCCACCTCCTTTTCCTTTTTGTCTGTCCTTCCTAAATGTTGAGTACCCTGGAACATTCAGTTCCCAGCTTTGGTTACCCGGCAACCATGTCTCTGTAATGGCAATTACATCATACCCATTTACTTCTATTAGTGCCATTAATTCATCCACCTTGTTGTGAATGCTACGTGCATTTAGATAAAGTGCCTTCACATTTTTCTGCATTTTGACCCTCTTTACTGTTGGCCTTTGTTTCTGCTCCCTATTAGTTTTGCTGACTACTTTTCTAACTTGCACTTCCAGCTTTGTTTCTCTCTGTTCTGGGCCCACACTTAGGTTCCCAGCCCCCTGACAAACTAGGGAGTTTATATAATGTCTAACAGCTTACAGCGTTATTGTAGCAGTGAAATCCATGTATCAGGTGTCGATTCAACTCTGAACTGTTGAGCTTGCTTGTCAATGGACCTCACTCCATAGGAAAAGGGATTGGCAGATGCAGATCAGCAGCAAAATGTACAAGAGCACACTGTACTGCATGTAGATGTGGCCCTACATAGCTCCCTTCATGAAGAAGAATCTCAACTGACTAGCCTGCTCCTTCTGGCCTAGTGTGCATTGTACTGTAGATTCACTAAAGTGTTACCGAAGATGAGGAGTTACAGTTATGAAAAGAGACTGGAGAAATTTGGGATTTTTTCACTAGAGCTGTGAAGGTTTAGTGTGATTCAACAATGTCAAAAATGGCAGTAGAGTGGCTAGCATAGGCTGTAAAAATCAAGATGTTTTAAATGTTAAAAGAACAGTTCTCAAGTAAAAGCTTTTACATGAAGTTTTCCATATTGATACTGCTAAACATTTAGCGTAAAATCTACATAAGAAATAGGAGCGGGAGTAGGCCATTCGGCCCCTCGAGCCTGCTCCGCCATTCAATAAGATCATGGCTGATCTGATCTTGGCCTCAACTCCACTTTCCTACCCACTCCCCATAATCCTTGACTCCCCTGTAGCTCAAACATAAGTCTTTCTCCTCCTTGAATATATTCAATGACCCAGCCTCCACAGCTCTCTGGGTAGGGAATTCCAAATATTCATGACCCTCAGAGAAGAAATTCCTCCTTATCTCTGTCTTAAATGGGCGACCCCTTACTCTGAAACTATGCCCCCCTAGTTCTAGATTCCCCCATGAGGAGAAACATCCTCTCAGCATCGACCCTGTCAAGCCCCCTCAGAATCTTATATGTTTCAATAAGATCACCTCTCATTCTTCTAAACTCCAATGAGTATAGGCCCAACCTGCTCATCCTTTCTTCATAAGACAACCCCTTCATCCCAGGAATCAACCTCGTGAACCTTCTCTTAACTGCCTCCAATTCAAATATATCCCTCCTTAAATAAGGAGACCAAAACTGTACACAGTACTCCAGGTGTGGTCTCACCAATGCCCTGTAGCAAGACTTCCCTACTTTTATACTCCAACCCCCTTGCAATAAATGCCAGCATTCCATTTGCCTTCCTAATTACTTGCTGTACCTGCATGTTAACTTTTTATGTTTCATGTACGAGGACACCCAGATCCTTCTGTACCGCAGCATTCTGTAATCTCTCGCCATTTAAATAATATTTTGCTTTTCTATTCTTCCTACAAAGTGGATAACCTCACATTTTCCCACATCTGCCAAATTTTTGCCCACTCACTTAACCTATCTATATCCCTTTGCAGACTCTGTGTCCTCCTCACAACTTGCTTTCCCACTTATCTTTGTATAGTCAGCAAATCTGGCTACAGTAAACTCAGTCCCTTCATCCAAGTCATTAATATAGATTGTAAATAGTTGAGGCCCCAGCACTGATCCCTGTGGCACCCCACCAGTTATAGTTTGCCAACCTGAAAATGACCCATTTATCCTGATTCTCTGTTTTCTGTTAGTTAGTCAATCCTCTATCCATGCTAATATATTACCCCCAACCCCGTGAGCTCTTATCTTGTGCAGTAACCTTTTATGTGGCACCTTATCGAATGCCTTTTGGAAATCCAAATATGCTACATCTACTGGTTCCACTTTATCCACCCTGCTTGTTACATCCTCAAAGAACTCTAATAAATTTGTCAAACACGATTTCCCTTTCATAAAACTATGTTGACTCTGCTTGATTGTATTATGATTTTCTAAATGTCCTGCTACTACTCCCTTAATAATGGATTCTAACATTTTCCCAATGACAGATGTTAGGCTAACTGGCCTATAGATTCCTGCTGTCTGTCTCCCTCCTTTCTTGAATAGGGGCGTTACATTTGCAGTTTTCCAATCTGCTGGGACCTTTCCAGAATGGAACTTTCCACTTCTTTTATGACCCTAGGATGCAGGCCATCAGGTCCAGGGGACTTGTCAGCCTTTCGTCACATTAGTTGGCCTAGTACTTTTTCTCTAGTGATACTGATTGTTTTAAGTTCCTCCCTCCCTTTTGCCCCTTGATTATCTACTATTATTGGGTTACTTTTAGCATCTTCTACCGTGAAGACAGATACAAAATATTTGTTCGAAGTCTCTGCCATTTCCCGATTTCCCATTATTAATTCCCCAGTCTTATCCTCTAAGGGACCAACGTTTACTTCAGCTACTCTCTTCCTTTTTATATACCTGTAGAAGCTCTTACTGTCTGTTTTTATATTTCTTGCTAGTTTACTCTCATAATCTATTTTTTCCCTCTATTATTTTTTTAGTCATCCTTTGCTGGTTTCTAAAAATTTCCCAATCTTCTGGCCTACCACTAATCTTCACAACATTGTATGCCTTTTCTTTCAATTTGATACCATCCTTAACTTACTTAGTTAGGCACGGATGTTTCATCCTTCTCGTAGAATCTTTCTTTCTCACTGGAATATATCTTTGTTGGGAGTTATGAAATATCTCCTTAAATGTCTGCTACTGCTTAGCTATTGTCTTACCTTTAAATCTATTTTCCCAGTCCACTTTAGCCAACTCTGTCTTCATACCTTTGTAATTGCCTTTATTTAAGTTTATTGGGGTGGGTGTTAGCCCAATAAAGTACATCTGAATTAGACTTGTGCTTTCCATTAATGTCTAGAATCCCATAAAACTGTCTGCACCTGAACCAGTTTCACTGACTGAGATATGATGACTTCAGTATGAGTTCTACAGTATAATTTGTAAACCAGTGGTAATAGGGACAGTGATAGATAATTACATTTTTTCTCGTTTACGTGAAAATGGTTCCAAAGCATTGTTACCATGAATGAACTGCATTGCTGCTCTCAGTCACAGAATGTTCAGCACAGAATCAGGCCATTTGGCCTATGATGTTAGTGCTGATTTTTTTTCCCCCAAGAGCCACCAAGCCTAATCCCATTCTTCCGATCCATCCACATACCCTACAATATTCCTCTACGGCAAGCAACTAATTTACTGTTCAAAGTTATGGACTATGCTTCAAAAACAGTTTATGACAAAGAATTCCATCTTTCAACCAACTGCTGTGAAAAGATATTATTTTTCTAATCTTTTAATACTTTCGGGATCTGTCCGAACTCCATCGGAGTGCGCTGGAAGGGCCACAAATTACTGGGTCCTGGTCTTAATGTGGAGGGATCCTGGACAGCTTGTTGGAGGGAGAGCTAACACCCACCCCAAACAAGGTCATGACACAGGAGGGGGCAGGGACGAGGGTGGGATCTCCCTAAAACCAGAGTTAACATGCCTCAAACTCTCAGAGTGGCCCGGCATTTTATCAGGAGTGGCATGCCTGGTAAGGTGTATCGGCCAGCCAAGTGTGGCCCATTAGGGGATCCAGGAACCCCAAAGAACAGTATGAATTTTTTAAAAATCATTTAAATGTGACCCAGGGGGCAGCTTAGATATATTTCCGGGGGACCCCCAACCCCTTGCCAGCCATTCTTCTGCCAGACTGTCCGGCCTCATCAATGGGCGGGCACCAAAGATGCAACTATAGTGGCATGGGCGCCATGAATGTTGAGATCTTGTTAGTGAGACATAAACCACAATACATTGTCCAGAAGCAAGAGCATTACACAGTGAAATGACTGACACCATGGCATGACCAACCTTTGAAAGAATGGAGAACAACAATAATCCCACTTACATTCTTCTGCCCATCTGGACTTTTAGGACTCAACGCTGATCATTTTTTTTTTTAGATATGTACCAGGAAGCTGCTGGACCTCAGGCAAGGGAAATTGTTCAGGTGATTGGCCAGAGAGTGAGTGCCAGCGAGCTACTCGTTTGTGGAAGGGCGTGTATGAATCGTTTCCAGCAGAGGTTACTCAATAGCAATCAGCAGAAGAAACCCTTGGATGACTCTTGCCCTCTCTACCCCAAGTGTAGCAACTGAACTGTTGCCCTGGGTGAAATTAGTGAATTCAGTACAGACTAGGAATCATATCTGGGACTTTCTGGTCAGTGCCATACCATGTGATACATTATCAACTAAGCCACTGGGTGAGCGATTTATTTGGCGAAAAATAATTTTGGCAAACATGTTTGGAATCTGCTAATAATCAGCAACTGAATAAATACCAAAAAAGTTTGATGTTGCATATTCAAGTATGAATTGTATAAATTTAGCACAATTAAGAACCAGCTGCTTGATCAGTTTCAGTGCAATGCTATGCCAGCACATTCCTGGCATCATCTGAAGACCTTGTCCCTTGTTGCCATTTGCACCAGATATTTGTGGCCCAATTAACTATTCAGATCTTTATAATCAGGCTAATTCACACTGGTATTTTATTCCCATCTTTCCCTTTCTAGTAAATTGAAATTAGCTCCATACAGACACAACACAAATAAATGTTCTTTAAGGGTTTGTTCAGCTACAAAAAATTAAAGACTGCTTCGGATGTGCAAGTTACTCAAGGCACAGGATATGAAGCATAGCTCATTAAATCAATTCTATTCACCATTCTGTAGTTTCCCTCCCTTAAAGTTGCATGGTGGCAAAAACAGGAGTTATTGATTTTAGTAGGAAGAGCTCAGTATAGTGCTGAAGGTATTTGGGGGTAGAATTTCCACAAGTATTTCCCAATCAACCGACAGAATAGGCAAATAAATGTCATGGAAATTCTACTCCTCTATGTTTAAAAAGTACTTTTTGAGAAGTTTTTTTTACATTTCCTAATCAAGGGGAGAGATGTTACTAAAGCAAAATACTGCAGATGCTCGAAATCTGAAATAAAAACAGAAAATGCTGAAAATACTCAACAGGTCAGGCAGCATTTGTGGCGAGAGAAACAGATTTAACGTTTCAGGTCGATGACCTTTTGTTAGAACTGACAAAAGGCCATCGACCTGAAATGCTAGCTCTGTTTCTCTCTACACAGATGTTGCCTGACCTGCTGAGTATTTCCAGCATTTTCTGTTTTTATTTATGAGGGTTGGAACATTTTCAATTTAGGCACAAACCAAACACTCTGATCAATATAGTGCTGCTAGATGCAGAGGAAAGCTCCCTCTACATATCCCTGTAAATATCCCTATTACACCAGAGGGACATTTTTTCCAATTCCCATGTCAACCATCCTCTCTAATTGACATTGTTAATTAGTGCCAAATTAGGGGAAGAAATGTGCTGCAGTTCCAAACACTAAAGCAATGGGATTGAGACTGTCCAAATTCATTTCAAATAGGATCCTTACAGGCAGCAGGTGGAGAAGGCTTTCATTCCATCAATCTGGGCTGGATTTGAACCACGGGTCTAGAGATGAAAGGCCTGTGTCTATAACCCAATGGTAAATAAATAACCAGAGTCACCACCTAGTTGGATGGCATACTGTACCACATACAGCTCCCTTGAGCAAAGAATGATAGTAGGTTGCTTGCATTTGTTCCTATTCAATACAGTTAGCACTCATCTGGCACTAGCGAGAGCTGGTAGACAATGGCTACTCACAGAAGCCAGGTACAGCCTCAGCCTTTTCATCACACACCATGTAATGGAAACAATCAACTCTCCTGAAATGATTGTCACAAGCATGTTTACAGAAGTTCCATTATGGGGACAGAACATTTCTGAAAGGAAAATGAGACTTTCTGACGTGTCGAATATCTGTTTGCCAGAATTTTTGAATGTACAACACTTAATTTTGACCACTATCTAATTTCTTATATGCTTTTCATCACACTCCCATGGAGAACAACTATACAGGGATTCTTCACTGCTATTAATGTATGGCCTGCTGTTATGCCAAAGAAGTTCCTTTAAATCTCCAGTGTATGCGACACCCACCGTGTAAAGGCCAACAATTCAATGTTTTAATTGACTTTCCTCTGTTTTTTATGATTACAGGTTGTTTCAAGTATGTTATTTTAATAGTTTGAGCTAAAAATTAAATTTGTAATTTTAGAAAACAGGTTATTGCAGTTAACTCCATTTAAATGTAAATTTGATACAAGTGAATTCCTGATAGAAACAACTCTTTCCCCATTACTGTCTGCTTTAGGAACAGAGGAACAGGAGTAGGCCATTTAGCCCCTCAAACCTGTTCTGCCACTCAACGAGGTTGTGGCTGATCTGCGACCTAACTCCATATACCCGCCTTTGCCCCATACCTCTTCATACCTTTGGTTAACAAAAATCTATCAATCTCCGATTTAAATTTAACACTTGATCTCGCATCAATTGCCATTTGTGGAAGAGCGTTCCAAACTTCTACCACCCTTTGTGTGTAGAAGTGTTTCCTAATCTTACTTCTGAAAGGTCTGGCTCTAATTTTTAGACTATGCCCCCTAGTCATAGAATCCCCAACCAGCAGAAATAGTTTCTCTCTATCTACCCAATCTGTTCCCCTTAATATCTTGAAAACCTCAATCAAATCACCCCTTAACCTTCTAAATTCTAGGGAATACGACCATAGTTTGTGTAATCTCTCCTCGTAATTTAACCCCTGGAGTCTGGGTATCATTCTGATAAATCTACGCTGCACTCCCTCCAAAGCCAGTATCCTTCCTAAGGTGTGGCCCCCAGAACTGCTCACAGTACTCCAGGTGTGGTCTAACCAAGTTTTTGTATAGCTGCAGCATAACTTCTACCCCCTTGTATTCTAGTCCTCGAGATATAAAGGCCAGCATTCCATTAGCCTTTTTGATTATTTTCTGTACCTGTTCAAGATATTTTAATGATCTATGTACCTGAACCCCCAAGTCTCTTTAGACCTCCACTGTTTTTAGCTTTTTACCATTTATAAAGTACTTGTAAATCTTATTATGTACAAGTCTGCTTAAAAGAACCTCTTACCGTCAAACCTGTTGCAACTATTGATGAGATGAAAAGCAACAATTCTCAAAATAAACAGATTCTATGTACATTAATTCAAATCTCTTCAATGTAAAAATGATCAATTTTTTGTGTCCGTTTCTCCCTTCACTTTCCTTTCCTCCCCGGCTATTTAACCATGGTGTGCACCATAACCGAGCCCAATGCTGTCCTCACCCAATGTCCAGATTGCGCACTTTCCAACAGGAGAAAATCAATTGTTATAGGTGTAGTGTATGTAACCGTCCACCTTTAAGAGAACTACTTTAGGTGTTGCACTACTTTGTTGGCTTCTGTATACTGTAATACCGACGGTGACCACACCGGTATATAAGTGCTGTGTCAGGATTTATTGGGCAGATTCGCCCTGACCTTCGAATAGTAAAGTCCTGTTTTAAGTTACTCTGGTAGTCTGTGTATTAATTAACTAAACAACCCACAGACTTTACAGTGGCGACGAGTCCGATCGTACCCTGCGGCAACAATACTTCCGAGGCAGTTAACGAGCGTCGAGAAGAGGCAACCGCCCTCGTCATTCTGCTGGGAGAAAACTCGAGTCTGCAGAGCTGGAAAGGAGGAAGAATTCAGAGACAAAGACTTCCATCAGCAACAGGCACTGACTGTCCCTTCTGCCATGGTGAGGAGTGAACCGATCAGCACGAGAGGCAAGCCGGCCACGGTGACTGTGAGTAAGGGAAAAGTAAAAAGAATAACCGGAGGATAAGGGCGGTGCACTCGACCACGGTCGAGGGGGAAAGGAGCCGGACAGAAGTCAGGCCCAGAGGCGCTGAGACTGGGGCAGCGTGGAGCAAGGAAGCCGCGGTACAGACAGGCTGGGGACGCAACGGCGTCGTGAGACAGCTAGACCGCGACCGGTGAAAAAGGCCGGGCAGTGACCGAAGCCACGAAGCGCTGCGACCGGGAGCGTAGGCGCGGGAAGATATAAAAACTCAGCCGCAGCCGGGGAGGGAAGCACCGGACTGCGAGAGGGCTGGGAGGCGCGATTGGGAGCCGAGTGAGCGGGAGAGGCAGAGCCGACCAAGGGAGACTGAGCGAGAGCCAGTCCAGCGGCTGAAACTGTTCGCCGTCAACGGGGTGTACCCAGCGCCGGTAGAGCCGAGCGAGCGGGAGAGAGACAGAGCCCGAGCAAGGGGAACTGAGCGAGAGCCAGCCCAGCGGCTGAAACTGTTCGCCGTCAACGGGGTGTACCCAGCGCCGGTTGCCCTGCCGAGAAAAGGGAAAGCACTGAAGCCGACGCGCAGGCTGTGAACCTGAAAGCCAGCGGCCGTCGTCCGTGGGAAAAGTGTACCCCTCCCGCCAGGGGAAGAAACGCGGGAAGCCGCCATTAGGCGGAGAAGAAGACAGAAGCGGGGAACCGCCATTGAAGTGGGCGGGGAGAGAAGATAAGCGCGGGAAACTGCCATTTTCGCGGGAACCGCCATCTTGAAGAAAAAAAAAAGAAAATTTAAAGAAATAATCCGTGGTGTTATCAGGAAGAGAGGAAGATGCCTAAGCGTGGTAACATCAACGATTTTAATTCCGAGGTAGAAGACTGGGCCACGTATGTGGAATGCATTGAGATCTATGGTGAGGCCAATAAAATAGAAGAAGATGACAAAGCTATAACCTTGCTAAACTCGATGGGCGCGAAGACATACGGGCTCTTGAAGCATCTACTAGCACCAGCTAAACCGGCGGATCAGACTTTCAATGATATTGTTGCTGTCCTGAAGGATCATTTTAACCCCGCACCACTGATGTTAGTGGAACGATCCAAATTTTACGCGAGAACGCAACGGAAAGAGGAAAGCAACGCGGAGTACCTGATTGAACTGCGTAGGCTAGCGAAACACTGTCAGTTTAGGGAAAATCTGGCAGAGGCACTCAGAGACAAATTCGTGTGCGGAATGTCGAAGGAAGAAACACAAAAACGACTGCTCGAAGAGAACGATCTTACACTTGATAAGGCTGTCCTTATTGCTGCATCGAACGAAGCCGCAGCGAAAGGAACGGCGGAAATGCAGCTAAAGGCAGCGGCACTCAGTGTGCAGCAAATTACTTCGGGTACAACGAAATGCTATCGTTGTGGGAAGACAACACACGACCAGAACCAATGCTGGTTTAAAAACCAGGAATGTAGGAAATGTGGCAAGCTCGGTCACATAGCTAAGGTATGCCGGTCAGGAAAGAAGACCAACAATAATGAGTCACCACAAAAGAGGTACAGGAAGGTACATGAGGTGACTAGGAAGAGTCCGGAAGAACAGAATTCGGACTCACACTCCAACTGCAAGGAACTGGATAGTCTGAGAATTCACAATGTGAGTAATGAAGCTGACCGACAAGCTATCTGGATCACACTACAGATTGCAAAAGTCCAAGTGAAAATGGAAGTGGACACCGGATCGGCGTTGACGGTCATGAATAAGCATGATTATAAAAAGTTATTCAAGCATATTCCCCTACGGGATACGGAACTAGTATTGCAGACATACACGGGGCACAAAGTATACCCCATCGGAAAGATAGAAGTCAAGGTGAGATACAAGGACAAAGATCACCAAAGGATGGACCTGTATGTGTTGCCTGAGGGAGGTCCACCACTTCTGGGATGGGAGTGGATCAGGAAAATAAAGATAGACTGGCATTCACTAAACACCATGACGGTAGGTTCCGGAAAGGAAGATGTCAAACCTGAACGGTGTCCAGAATATTGGACGAAGCTAAAGAGGTATTCCAGCAAGGACTGGGAACACTGTGAGGAATTAAAGCAAAGGTTAAGATTGCAGAACACGCAAGCCCAAAATTTTTCAAAGCCAGATCGGTACCTTACGCGATACGACCTGCTGTGGAGGCAGAACTGGAAGAACTTGAACGATCAGGGGTACTGTCAAAAGTGGACTGGAGTGAGTGGGCCACGCCCATTGTTCCCGTCATGAAGTCTTCACCAAGTAACAAGCCAGGGGGACCGGGGAAGGTCCGCATCTGCGGAGACTTCAAGATCACAGTGAATCCGGTGCTTCACACGGTACAATACCCGCTTCCGCGGATTGAAGACATCTTTGCTTCGTTGGCTGGAGGGAAACACTTCACCAAGATAGACCTGGCACAGGCATACTTACAAATGGAAGTCGAGGAAGAGTCGCGTCAGTACCTCACCATCAACACACACAGAGGCTTGTATCGTTATAATAGACTGGTTTTTGGGGTAGCTTCGGCTCCAGCAATTTGGCAGAGGGCCATGGAGCAGGTATTACAAGGAATTCCAAGCACGCAGTGTTACTTAGACGATATCCTGATTACGGGAGAAGACGAGGAAGAACACCTCACAAATTTGAAACTGGTGCTCACTAGGTTGAAGGAATATGGCCTTCGAGTTAATCGCAAGAAATGTGAGTTCTTCCAAAAATGGATCTCGTACTGCGGTCATGTCATTGACCGAGAGGGGCTGCACAAGTCACCTGACAAGATAGAAGCTGTCGTGAAGGCCCCCGCTCTGGAAAACGTATCACAGTTAAGATCATTCTTGGGGTTGATTAATTATTATCACAAGTTTCTGCCGAATCTATCCACGGTGCTGCATCCGCTGAATGCTCTGTTGCGGAAAGAAGTACCATGGAAGTGGAGTGAGGAATGTAAAAAGGCCTTTCGCAGAAGCAAGGCGTTGATTACCTCTGAAGAAGTGTTGGCTCATTTCAACCCAACGTTACCTCTTCGTCTAGCTTGTGATGCTTCCCCCTATGGAATTGGAGCAGTACTTTCACACAAGTTACCAAATGGCTCGGAAAGGCCAGTGGCATTCGCGTCCCGATCATTGACCTCCGCGGAGCGAAATTATGCTCAAATAGATAGGGAGGCCCTCAAGCCTTGTGTGGGGCGTAAAGAAATTCAATCATTACCTGCAGGGCAAGAAGTTCACATTACTGACAGACCACCAGCCGTTCGTGTCCATATTCAACCCTAACAAGGCCGTTTCCACCATGACAGCGCAAAGGTTACAGAGGTGGTCCGTGTTACTTGGGGCACACCAATATGACATCGAATACAAAAGGTCCAAACAGCATGGAAATGCTGATGGGTTATCGCGCTTGCCATTGCCGATAGTAGAAGAAGCGACTACAGTGGACCCGGTAGAGATGTTCCACTCATCCATAGTGGAATGTCTACCAGTAACAAATTCGATGATCGAAAACGAAACAAGAAATGACCCGACTCTCTCACGAGTCTATGATTTAACGGTGGAGGGATGGCCAGCACAGGGCGAACCAACGCTGCCAGCATTTTCGCAGAGAAAAGAACAGCTGTCAGTGTGTCGAGGAACCCTGATGTGTGGATCTAGAGTGGTGATTCCACCCAAACTTCAACAGAAGGTGTTAAAGGAGCTGCACGAGGGACATCTGGGTGGAGTGAAAATGAAGAACCTAGCAAGAGCGTTCGTGTGGTGGCCAGGCATTGATGGGGACATCGAAGAAATCACTAAGAGCTGTCTAGGATGCCAGAAGGTCCAAAACGCGCCACCACAGGCTCCTCTGCATCCATGGGAGTGGCCCTCATCTCCTTGGCAAAGGGTACACATCGACTTTGCTGGTCCATTTATGGACTCAATGTTTCTAATAGCGGTGGATGCACACTCCAAGTGGCCGGAGGTAATAAAGATGTCCACCACCACCACGGAAAAAACCATCACAGTGTTAAGGACCATGTTTGCTAGGAATGGGCTGCCGGAACAGATCTGTTCTGATAATGGACCGCAATTTGTGTCCGAAGAATTCAAGAAATTCTTAAAGAGCAATGGGGTTAAGCACTACACGTCAGCCCCATACCATCCCGCCTCCAATGGATTGGCTGAAAGGTTTGTCCAGAACTTCAAGGCGGCCATAAAGGCCATGGGTAATGAAGCCATTAACTTACAACATAAGGTGGATAGCTTCTTGTTGGCGTACAGGAATGCAACACATGCGGTCACAAATCAAACTCCCGCCATGATGTTTTTTAATAGACGACTAAGATGCCGGCTGGATTTGCTTAAGCCAAACGTCAGAAGGGACGTAGAGAACCGGCAATTCCAGGGCATGAATGAAAGGCCAACTAGATCTTTTCAGATAGGTCAACAAGTTTTGGCCCGGGACTACCGTACCGAGAAATGGCAGCCTGGAACTATTGGAAAAAGGCTAGGGCCGTTGATGTATACGGTGGACATTGGGGACAGTATAATAAGGCGCCATGTTGACCAGATCATAGGGTCAGCCACAAATGGCCAACCTACTCCACCACCTTACACGGTTAATGTTGAGACAGAGATACCCAGAACACCTACCTCCGATCTGGTAATACTGGAATCAGATGAACCTGACACTGTCCTTCAAGCCGAATCGACCTTGCCAGAAGCACCTACCACCCCGCCGGGAGTTACGACACCACCGAGGCGTTATCCGGACAGAGTCCGGAAACCTCCAGAGAGACTGAATCTGTGAACTGTCTTGCATAAAGTTGTATATATGTTATAATGTATGTTTAATGGGGAATCAGTATGTTGTAAGCTAAAAAGGGAGGATTGTAGTGTATGTACCCGTCTACCTTTAAGAGAACTATTGTATGTAACCGTCCACCTTTAAGAGAACTACTTTAGGTGTTGCACTACTTTGTTGGCTTCTGTATACTGTAATACCGACGGTGACCACACCGGTATATAAGTGCTGTGTCAGGATTTATTGGGCAGATTCGCCCTGACCTTCGAATAGTAAAGTCCTGTTTTAAGTTACTCTGGTAGTCTGTGTATTAATTAACTAAACAACCCACAGACTTTACAATAGGTTCAGCATTCTTTCCAAGCCTTTTGTTTTGTGCTTGCAGGCAAAAGGTGTTCTATGAACAGAAATTCACACCTTATTTGCACCATGAGCAAGAGGGTGTGTCACAGGATTAACAATTACTCCCAGTTATGGTATTTGGTGCACCAAGATCACATGGGATGCTCCCCACATTCTCCTGTCTTCTTCAAAAATGCAGAAGATACCTCACTGTAGAGCATCACAATTCAGGGCTGTCAACATTGAAGCACTTCCCAGTTAACCCACAGGCTAAGATCTCTAATCCCAACCAATGACATAAGTAGTCTGCGAAGTGATTCATGTCATGAGAAATGATTTCATGTTGAAGCTAGACCTTTGGAGTTACCTCTTGTAAAGGGGATGTTCGTGCCTCATTATGATTGTATTCCTGCAAATAACTTGTGTTAACGTTTCAGCAATTGAAGTAATTGAATTATTCTGTTCCATGGTCCATCAATTTGCGCACACTAACTTGAGTTGCTACAGCCACTAAAACTAACTTTGTTTATTAATTTCATTAATTTATGAACAAAATCATAGACACAACCAAAGAGAACGAATGCCAACCCTCACTGAATACTCTGTTCGGTCAGGTCAGTTATGTGTATGGGCAAACCCTACCATAGGAACAATAAGCATATCTTAGAACTATAGCTAGCTGAGGCTTTTTTCTGAAACAGCCTGCTCGGTCCATCTGCATAAAACACAGAAATCTCCAAATTTTCTCACAGTTCACACATATTTACGTTCCAGCAGTGGACACGGTATAGCAATCAGGAGCAGAGCGATTATCTCGATTTTCCATTTCTTTGGACCAGGAGCGAAGTGGCTAGTGGGAGCTCCCCAACTGTCTTTCTGGCAGAAATGAGTTAACTCATTACAAATTGATGATTAACCTGGGATCTTCTCAGTCTGAATGGCTCAACACCACCTTTGGGGGAGCTTGTTGTTCTTTAAGGGCTTGTGCCAGCGTCTGATTTGTCTTCTCCGGACCCTGCTGTGCCAGAAGCAACCTGCACCCATGATGGGAACGAGCACACTCAGAATTTCCAGGCCCTCACAGGCCAATTCTCACCGGGGCCTTTCACAGAGATTGGAGGGTGGGGAGGAACAGAAGATGGCCAATGCCATTACAGCCTTCTAGCTACTGGGGGTGGGGGTGGAGTTGGAGGGCAGGTATGATAAAATAGCTCAGGATGCTTCTGGGATGCATACAGGCCCTTTTGTTTATGGAAGGTTTTGGCAGAAGCCCCACCACGAGGTTTCTTTGAGTGCCTTTCTGCAGTGAAACCAGTGGAACCCAGTGTGAAATTAAGGGAAGGTGAGCCTGGAAGCTGAGAACCCCCCTCTCACTTCATTTGCAATCTGATCCATCAATCACAGGCCCGATTACGCTGAATTGGGCATTCCCCAGGACAACAAAATGTGGGCAGAGACCTGAGCCTCTGCCCCATTTCCACTTCGCAGCACCTGGAAACTGAGCGTTCCCTCACATTTATTAACAGGTTTGTCGGACATGTTTTCATTGAGAATGCATTTCTGTGATATCACTCTGCCATTGACAAGAAACTTCAGGTTCAAACTGCCAAGAATACACACAGAAAAACAATGAACAGCACTTTAATCCATGATTGAAAAAACCTGCACGGTTTTACTTTACATTATATTAAATTACCTCAGTTAATTGGCTTGTAACAGTTATTTATTTAAAGTTTTACAGACTAAACTAACCACACTAAATTACAACACAAATAGACTGGAGTAATTAATAATGCACTAGCATGTTCGTGAATATGAATTGCCAGAAAAATGTGAAAGTACTGCATTAATTTCTATGAGAGAAATATTTCATTTATCAAAACTCTTCTGTTACAATATCCCCAAGTCCATTTCCAAAAATCAAATTAACAGACTTAAAGCACCTTATAGAAATAGCTGTATGGCAGCCATTTTGCACACTACAAGACTCCATAATTAGTATTGAAATGAATGACTGTTAATCTTGTTTTGGTGCCTGAAGTGCTCACATCAATAAATCACCCAGCAGAAGATTTCTGCTGCAGTTTCTTTGAGTCTCTTACAAAATCTAAATAAAAGCGACCAGCTCTTTGACCCTAAATAGAGTTCCTGTATCTCTTCCAACGAGAAAACTGACTCCAGGAAGCTCAGTGTCCTCGTTCCAGCTAATCAGTCGTTCCCCCTGTTGAGTCTGTGTGTTCCAGATATACTTATTTTAAATAACTGGACACAGACAACAGGAAAAACTTAAACAGGTCTTTACTACTTGAAGGTCAGGGCTGAACTGCTTTACAAATTACTACTTATATACCGTAGCAAGAGAAAGTAGTCCATCTTCTTAAGGTAGTTCTCTTAAGGTGGTACAGGTTACATACACCACAATTCCTCCCTTTTTAGCTTAACAGTGTACACCCCAATTTAAACATATCATGGATAACATATATACAACTTTCATGCAACTGTTCAAAGATTCAGTCTCTGAGGAGGCCTCCTGATCCGAGTTGGATAACGCCTTTCAGGGGTCTCTGATTCTGGTTGCTGGGGTGACTCCTCTAATTGATCTCTTATGGATTGAACATCCTCATGTACGTTCGCGTTTGAGGTAGATGCTACAGGTTCAATAATTTCTTCCACTGGTGTCTCTGCCGTAGCCATGGGTTCGACCCTTGTTCTCGATTCTACAAGTTGGTCAGCATGACGTCGTATTACGTTTTCACCAATCTCTACCGTGTACATCAGGGGTCCTTGTCTGGCACGAATTGTTCCAGATTGCCATTTCTCATTCTTATAGTCCCGGGCTAACACTGGTTGTCCTATTTCGAAACTCCGAGTGGTCTTGTTATTTACATGCTGGAACTGTTTGTTTTCGACTTCCCTACGCACATTTGGTTTTAACAAATCCAACCTGGACCGCAACCTCCTGTTATAAAACATCATGGCAGGACTTTGATTTGTCACTGCATGTGTGGCGTTTCGATATGCCATTAGGAAATTGTCCACCTTGTGTTGTAGTGGAATATGGTCTTCGCTCATGGCCTTTATCGCCTTTTTGAACGTTTGTACAAATCTCTCGGCCAACCCATTTGTAGCCGGATGATATGGGGCAGATGCATAGTGTTTCACCCCATTCTTCTTCATGAATTTCTGGAATTCTTCTGACACGAACTGCGGTCCGTTGTCTGAACATATCTGTTCTGGCAATCCATTTCTTGCAAATATGGTTCTTAGAACTGCGATCGTCTTTTCCGAGGTAGTGGTCGCCATCTTAATCACTTCTGACCATTTAGAATGTGCGTCTACCGCTATCAAAAACATGGAATCCATGAATGGACCTGCAAAGTTGATATGTACACGCTGCCATGGGGTTGAAGGCCATTCCCATGGATGCAGCGGTGCAATTGGAGGTGCATTTTGAACTTTTTGGCACCCTGAGCAGCTTTTAGTCAGATCCTCTATTTGTTTGTCGATACCTGGCCACCACACATAAGCCCTAGCAAGGCTTTTCATCTTGACTCCCCCCAGATGACCTTCATGCAGTTCCTTTAGAACTCTCTCCCTTAATTTAGGAGGAATAATCACCCTTGTTCCATACATCAATGTTCCTTGACAAACGGACAGCTGTTCTCGTCTGGCTGAGAATGCCGGTAACAGTGGTTCGCCATGTGCTGGCCATCCCTTCACTGTCAATTCGTAGACCCGAGACAGTGTCGGGTCGTTCCTGGTCTCTCTCTCAATACTCGCATTGGTGACTGGCAAACATTCGATGATGGTCGAGTGAAATAACTCAACAGGGTCAACTGTCGGTGCCTCTTCCGCTGTAGGTAGTGGCAGGCGCGACAGCCCATCAGCATTACCATGTTGCTTTGTACCTTTGAATTCGATCTCATATTGATGTGCCCCTAGGAAAAGGGACCATCTCTGGAGCCTCTGCGCTGTCATCACCGAAACACCCTTCTTAGGGTTAAAAATGGAAACCAACGGCTGGTGGTCTGTCAGCAGCGTAAACTTTTGGCCTTGCAGGTAATGATTAATTTTTTTTACTCCCCACACGAGGCTGAGAGCCTCCCTATCTATCTGAGCATAGTTGCGCTCAGCGGAGGTCAATGATCTGGATGCGAACGCGACTGGTCTTTCCAAGCCATTTGGCAACTTATGGGATAGCACTGCCCCAATACCATATGGAGAAGCATCACAAGCTAAACGAATAGGCAGCGTTGGGTTAAAGTGAGCCAACACTTCCTTAGAGGTGATCAATGCCTTGCTTTTGTGAAAAGCCCGCTTACAGTCCTCGCTCCACTTCCATGGCACTCCCTTTTGTAAAAGAGCGTTCAGCGGGTGTAGCACCGTGGATAAATTTGGCAGAAACTTATGGTAATAGTTAATCAACCAAAGGAACGACCTCAACTGGGATACATTTTCCGGAGCGGGAGCCTTCACAACAGCTTCGATCTTGTCAGGTGACTTGTGAAGCCCCTCCTGGTCAATGACGTGACCACAGTACGAGATTCGCTTCTGAAAGAACTCACATTTCTGGCGATTAACTCGAAGTCCATACTCTTTCAATCTGGTGAGCACCTGTTCCAAATTAGCAAGGTGTTCCTCATCATCATCTCCTGTAATAAGAATGTCGTCCAGATAGCATTGTGTGCCAGGAATTCCCTGTAATACCTGCTCCATGGCCCTTTGCCAAATCGCTGGAGCCGATGCCACTCCAAAAACCAGTCTATTATACCAATATAAGCCCTTATGCATGTTGATCGTGAGATACTGGCGTGACGCTTCATCAACTTCCATCTGTAAGTACGCCTGCGCCAGGTCTATCTTGGTGAAGTGTTTCCCGCCAGACAATGAAGCTAAGATATCCTCAATCCACGGAAGCGGATATTGCACCGTGTGAAGAACCGGATTAACAGTGATCTTGAAATCGCCACACATGCGAACCTTCCCCGGTTCCCCCGGCTTGTTGCTCAATGAACGCTTCATGACGGGAACAATGGGCGTGGCCCATTCGCTCCAGTCCACCTTTGACAGTACTCCTGAACGTTCTAGCCATTCCAGCTCAGCTTCCACAGCAGGTCGTATCGCATAAGGTACCGGTCTGGCTTTGAAAAATTTCGGGTTTGCATGTTCTTCAACCTTGATGTTTGCCGTAATTCCTTTCAGTGTTCCCAGTCCCTGTTGGAACACCTCCTTAGCATCGTCCAATATTCTGGACAGTCGTTTAGGTTTGACATCGTCCTTTTTACCGGAATCTACAGTTAGTGCTTTTAAGGAATGCCAGTCCATATTTATTCTCCTGATCCATTCCCGTCCCAGTAGTGGTGGACCTCCCTCAGGTAACACATACAAGTCCATTCCTTTGCTTTCTTTACCCTTGTGGACCACCTTTACTTTTATCTTTCAGATGGGGTACACTCTTTGCCCCGTGTATGTTTTTAATACAATCTCCATATCCCTTAGGGGAATGTGTGAGAATAACCTTTTGTAATCTTGCTTATTCATGACCGTCAATGCCGATCCCGTGTCCAATTCCATCTTCACTTGGACTCCTGCTATCTGGAGTGTAACCCAAATAGTTTGGTGGTCTGCTGTGTTACCCACATTATGTATTCTTAGACAACCCAGTTCCTTACTGCTGGAGTCTGAATCCGTCTTCTGTTCATCCGAGCTGTTCTCTGTCACCTTGTGTACTTTTTTGTACTTCTTCTGTGGTGACTTTTTGTTGCTGGTCTTCTTTCCTGACCGGCATACTTTCGCTATGTGACCGAGTCTGCCACATTTTCTGCATTCTTGATCTTTGAACCAGCACTGGTTCTGGTCGTGCGTTGTCCTTCCGCAACGATAGCACTTTACTGCACCCAATGCCATTTGATTGGTGCTGAGTTCCGATGGCCTTAGCTGCATTTCCGCGGTGCCTCGTGCTGCCGCCTCGTGCGATGCTGCAATGGTGACAGCTTTATCTAGCGTAAGGTCCTTTTCCTCTAGCAGTCGCTTCTGAGTTCCTTCTTTTAATAGTCCACACACGAACCTATCTCTCAGAGCATCTGCTAGTCCTGTACCAAACTGACAGTACTTTGATAGCTTGCGCAGTTCAATTAAGAATTCAGCGTTGCTTTCCTCTTTCAGCTGCGTTCTTCTGTAAAATTTAAATCGTTCCGCTATCAGCAGCGGCGTGGGGTTTAAATGCTCTTGCAGGATAGTAACAATATTCGCGAAAGTCTTATCCGCCGAGTTTAATAGGGTTAGTGCTTTCTTTTCAGCCGGTATCTCATTTGCTGTACAATAAACTTCAATACGCTCCACATAAGTGGCCCAATCTTCGACATCGCTATCAAAAGCAGTGATGTTACCGTTTTTAGGCATCCTTGTAAGTTTCTTTAAGTATTTTATTTTTATTTTTTTTTCCAAAATGGTGGCTACCCCGCGCTTGGCAGCTTTTCCCGCGCTTGTCTTCTTCCTGCGCCGACTAAAATGGCGGCTTCCCGCGCTTGGCTTCTTCCCCCGCTGGCTACAATGGCGATTACCGCGCTGTTGCCGTTCTCGCCTCCCAGCGGTCCTTAATTTCCCCCGACGCTGCTGCTTTTACTCCCCGCTGTCCTCGTGGGTATTAGTGCTTCCTTTCTTGCTGCGCGTCTATTCCGATTGCAGCCCGGCCCTTTACACCGGCTGCGGTCGAGTTCTCCGCCCTTTTTCCTCCGGTCTCGCCCCCCTTCTCCACTGACAACGCGGCCGACTTTCTGCCCGTGTCGCTAGATCGGCTTACCCACCGCCGTGGAAGAAGGATGATCACTGCCTGTCGCTGATGGTGGACTTCATGGTCAGCAATTCCAACCCGGGTTCTCGATGCCTCCCGTGCGAATGCGGTGCTCAGCAGGATGATGAGGGCGGATGCCTCTTCTCGATGCCCGTTCTGGGGACGACGCTGCCTTGGATGCAATTGCCGCTGGGTAAGATTGACTCATCGCCACTGTTGAGTCTGTGTGTTCCAGATATACTTATTTTAAATAACTGGACACAGACAACAGGAAAAACTTAAACAGGTCTTTACTACTTGAAGGTCAGGGCTGAACTGCTTTACAAATTACTACACAGAGCTTATATACCGGTGTGGTCACCACCGGTACTACAATATACAGTAGCAAGAGAAAGTAGTCCATCTTCTTAAGGTAGTTCTCTTAAGGTGGTACAGGTTACATACACCACACCCCCTTCAACAACTTTGCCTCGCTACAAAATCCAAGTCCATCAAATACTTGAATATCACTCCCATATCTAAGATGGTACCTCTAACATCTCTCATACTCATGGATAATATACAGGAAAAAAAGTGGACCCTAGATCTCAAAGGAAGTTTTTCTGATCTCCTGCCACAGTATTGGTGGGAGATTATTGGAACCCACGGAGAAGTGTCGAAAATTGGCTGCTGCGTTTCTTCCTTTCATCATTTTATATTTTATTGATACTCTTATGAACTTTCCACTCTTGTTCCTTCTAAATGCAAATGCATCATCCTACACACTCTCGCCTAGAAATTGGGTATAGCCCCGCTTGAGGCGTTAGAGCTGGCGATGCGCAAAGTTTATAGCCAGACGAAACTTATCGCCGCCTGGCGCGATATTGGGTTGCATCACCCCCAAAGGGGATTGAGGCGCTAAATCAGCCATTGCATGGTGCTCTTAAGGCGCAAAAGGTCAGGCGCTACTCAATATCGATGCGGACGGGCGCAGCGCAGGTGAACTCAATTACGGGAAAGCACGAGACCTGCAGGCGTCGGCCGGCTCTTAAAGGGGTGGGTCAGTCAGCCTGAGCTTCAGCACCCAACGCCCTGTAGGCCTCAGATTCGGCGCTCACCCTTGTCTGGCGGTAAAAACTTGTTCATCATGGAGAAGGTTAGGCAGAGAGCAGAGCGCTTCAGCACTGAGGCTCTGGACCACTTGGTGGCTGCAGTTGAACACCATCGAGAGGTCCTGTATCCGGATAATGGCAAGAGGCCGAATCAGAAGGCTTATCGACGATCTTGGAGGGAGGTTGCTGTGAGGGTCAACTCCAGCAGCATGGCGACCAGGACCCCTGTTCAGTGCAGGAAGAAATTCAACGACCTCACACGAATCGTTAGGGTGAGTGATGGTTTACCAAACTTGTGCTTCCCTCCATCTGCAGCTGACTTCGGGCACCCTGCTGCAATGATGCGCCAATGGCCATCTGTCAGTATGCACCCATGGCCCTTTCTGGGCACACACATGGACAGATGTCTCAAGGCCTCATGTAAGGGCTCTTGCACCATGGGGGCATGTGATGCCGTCTCAAGGCCTCATGTAAGGGCTCTTGCACCATGGGGGGCATGCAATGCGGTCTCAAGGCCTCATGTAAGGGCTCTTGCACCATGGGGGGCATGCGATGCGGTCTCAAGGCCTCATGTAAGGGCTCTTGCTCCATGGGGGGCATGCGATGCAGTCTCAAGGCCTCATGTAAGGGCTCTTGCACCATGGGGGGCATGCGATGCGGTCTCAAGGCCTCATGTAAGGGCTCTTGCACCATGGGGGGCATGCGATGCGGTCTCAAGGCATCGTGTGACAGAACCTCCCCTTCTTTCCCCTGCAGTCCAAGCTGGCGATGATTCGAAAGGAGCAGCGTCGAACCGGTGGCGGACCTGCACAAGTGGTCACTCTCACGAATCTGGAGGAGAGAGTGCACCAGATACTTGGAGGACGTCTGTCTGGTCCTGTGACCATTGCATCTGCCGACCCCATTACCGACAGCGAGGGTAAGACTCTCACCTTTTTCACCTGTTGCCTTCCATTTGGTCCCCCCACCAGCATGCATCCTCAGTGTGCAGCCATGTCAGAGCCTTGCCACAATCTGGCATGCCTTTCAGCAAAGCTGTCCTTTTGCTAAAGCCACTCTTCCACCTCCCACTTTCAGATGAAGCAGCACCAACTCGGGCTCAACACGCTGAAGCTGCCAGTGCCAATGGAGGCGAGGACCAGGAGGAATCCGGACCAGCCATTGCAGAATCCAGGGAGCTGACACATCTGCAGACTGGGGATAGTAGTCCCCTGGAGGGGAGGGGGGGTGGCTCTGAGGATGAACCAGTTGCCGGACCAAGCGGCATGCAGCAACGCACGGGGGATAGGCAAGTTCGGCCACCGTCTCCCCGCAGGGCAAGGCAGGTCGTCATGACTGCTGCACAGAGTGCAGATGAGGTCCGTCGCCTGGCTGAGATGAGCAAACAGGCCCGGGTCAGACACACGGAGCTGATGGCTGCAGTGGAGAAGATGCCTGAGTCAATAGATTCATTGGCTAGGAGTATGTTGGACTTTGGGGCAACAATGGAGAGGACTCTGCAAGGCTTTGGGGCAACAATGGAGAGGACTCTCCAGGTGTTTGGGGAAACAATGGACAGGTCTATCCAGGGCTTCGGGGCCACAATGGACAGGACTATCCAGGGCTTCGGCCCAACAATGGAGAGGACTGTCCACGGCTTTGAATCGGCAATGGAAAGGACTGTTCAGGGCTTCGGACAATCCCTGGAAAGGTCTGTGCAGGGCTTGTCCGAGGCAGTGGAGCGGTCCGCACTTGCCTTGTCCAAAGCCATGGGAAGAACTGTCCTGGCCTTCTCCGAAGCACTGGCACCTGGCACACAGGTCCTCACTGTTGCCACGCAGTCACTTGCTGGGCTCCTCCACACCCAGATTGACGCAACGCGATCTCTCACTGCAGCCACCCTCTCTGCATCAGATAGGATCACCCCGGGCCCTTCCACTCCCGTACAAGGCCAGGAATCAGTGGAGCATGCGATTGTGGCGGATGAGCCGAGCCGCTCCCCTCAGATAGCCAGTGTGTAGTCCGACCATGGTGCAGGTGTCCTCTCTCGGCAGGAGACCACTGCACATGCCAGCGCTGGGACGCCTGCATTGCAGCTGCCACCACCTGCAGCCCACACTGCTTCCAGCCATGGTCACAGCAAGCATCCTGCGTCCGCACCCTCCAAGCCCAGAGGTCGGCCAGCCCGTCCCTCAGGGGCTTCTGCGCTTCCAGACAGTCAGCAAGCGTCCCCCAGCCTTGAGCCCACCACTGGGGTTCAATTACGTAGGAGCAGCAGGGAGGGAAGGGGCCGGGCGCGAAAGAGAAGTCGTTCTCCCTCAAGGGGCCAGTTGTAGAGGGAGGTGCTGAGACGTTTGTTTGTCCAAATTCAAGGACACCCTCACCTGCTGTTATATTTGCAGAAGGTTTGTTGAGTTTTGCGGCTTTGCCGAGCAGTTCACAGTTTTGTTGAACGTCATGGTTTCTGCTCACATTACGTTGTTTAGCTGTAATGAAAGACTTTTGTGTCAATAAACAGAAGTTTCAATGTTGCTTGGTACATGTGACTACTTTCAGTGATGCTGGCATTCAGAGGCCCTCAAACATCCAAAGTGCGCATGAGTTAAGACTCTCATCATTCCGCCACAGGGGTGTCGAGACGAGTCCAGAGGAGCCTCTGACGTATGGACCTTCCACTTTCAGCAGCCCTTCCATCTTCCTCCTCCTCCTCCGCCTGCTCTTCCTCCTCCTCCTCCTGCTCCTCCTCATACTCCTCCTCCTCCACCTGCTTGTGCAAGGGAAGGTAATGAATTGACGCGGTCGCCTATAAAGGGCATCAGTCACTTGCCGGATGCAACAGCGGACTGCAGCCTGAGCGACAGTCGCATTGTCCCCAATGGCTGACTGAAAGGATCCGTTGGCATAAAAATGGAGGTCAGCAGTCAGTTTAGCCATCACGGACAGAGAGGTTCTGCAGCGTTCACGCGGCTGCAGATCCTGGCCAAGCAGGTGGCACAGATCAGTAACAATGTCCCTCCAGATTCAGAGCCTTCGCAAACACTGCTCCTCCGACATGTCAAGGCTTGTCACCTGCTGCCTAAAGACCCTCGCAGCATCCCGTCAGATTGGCCGACCTCCATTGCCCCTCCTCATTCTGGCCAATCCCAGCCCTCTCTCCCGCCGTCTCTCTGCCCCTTCACAGTGTTGGGCGATGAGGCCGTCGCCCTCCAAACAAGCTCCCATTCCGATGCCAGTTGGTCAAAAGGCTTTTAGGTGTAGTGCTGCAAGTGCTTCGGACAGGGTTGAAGGTCCCAAGTACTGTAAAGCTAAATTCCCAGAACTCTGCTCCACATTAGCTCGCCAACTCTCTCTAGCAGCGATCGCAATGAGCAGGCCAAGTGGCAGAAGATTCTGCACTAGAGCTGTCCCCTTTAAATAGCGACGCCCTACTCCGAGAAGGGCCTGTTAGCCCTCCCTCGAACTGTCACTAATAGCGCTGGGCACTAAGGCTCCGGGCGCCACCCAATATGCGCTCAGGCGCTCCTAAAAGGCGTTGCACACTGAAATGACGTCATGAGCTGCTTGCGCTCGCGGGCGTGCGCAAACACTTAGCGCAGGCGCTAAATGTATAGTCAATATCTGAGTTGGCGCTATCTTCATAGCGTCCGCCCCAACATAGGGCTTCGCCCCAATTCTAGGTCTCTTTAGGCGCTCAGCGCCGGCGCTACCAACCCAATTTCTAGGCCTCTTACTCTTCCCTACATACCACTATGTTGAAATCCAGATTCATTGCACAGTTCACTACTTCATTTTTCACCAATAACTCAATACTGTGGATTTCCTGACCCCCGTCCTCTTCTAATCTTCAGGTTTTTTAAACTCTAGATCATCATATCCTAATCACTGCTTTCTGATTTACCTCAGTGGTAGTGGCAGAGGTATTAGGGCACGCTACCCATTGGCAGTTCCCAGTCCACGTATACATTGGATTACATAGGATATACGGCACAGAAAAGGCCATTCAGCCCAACCAGTCCATGCCAGCGTTTATGCTCCACTCGAGCCTCCTCCCGTCTTTCCTCATTTAACTCTATTCCCTTCTTCCTTCATGTGCTTATCTAGCCTCCCCTTAAATCTATACTATTTGCCGCAACTACTCCCTGTGGTAGTGAGTTCCACATTCTCACCACTCTCTGGGTAAAGAAGTTTCTTCTGAATTCCCTATTTAATTTCTTGGTGACTATCTTATATTGATAACCTTTAGTTATGCTCTTCCCCACAAGTGGAAACACTCTCTCTGTATCCACTCTATCAAAACCTTTCATAATTTTAAGGACCTCAATTAGGTCACCCCCCAGGCTTCTTTTTTCAGGCAAACAGAGACCCAGCCTGTTAATCCTACCCTGAAAAGTGTGAGGTGATGCATTTTGGACGGACTAACAAGGCAAGGGAATACACAATGAATGGTAAGACCCTAGGAAAGACAGAGGATCAGAGGGACCTTGGTGTGCATGTACATAGATCCCTGAAGGCAGCAGAACAGGTGGATAAGGTGGTTAAAAAGGCATATGGGATACTTGCCTTCATTAGCCGAGGCATAGAATATAAGAGCAGGGAGGTTATGATGGAGCTGTACAAAACGCTGGTAAAGCCACAGCTGGAGTACTGTGTGCAGTTCTGGTCGCCACACTAAAGGAAGGATGTGATTGCTTTGGAGAGGGTGCAGAGGAGATTTACCAGGATGTTACCTGGGCTGGAGCGCTTCAGCTATGAAGAAAGACTGGACAGGCTGGGGTTGTTTTCCTTGGAGCAGAGAAGGCTGAGGGGGGACCTGATTGAGGTGTACAAAATTATGAGGGGCATAGATAGGGTAGATAGTAAGGAACTTTTCCCCTTAGTAGAGGGGTCAATAACAAGGGGGCATAGATTCAAGGTAAGGGGCAGGAGTTTTAGAGGGGATTTGAGGAAAAACTTTTTCACCCAGAGGGTGGTTGGAATCTGGAACTCACTGCCTGAAAGGGTGGTAGAGGCAGGAACCCTCACAACATTCAAGAAGCATTTGGATGAGCACTTGAACTGCCATAGCATACAAGGCTACGGACCAAATGCTGGAAAATGGGATTCGATTAGACAGGGGTTGATGGCCGGCGCGGACGCGATGGGCCGAAGGGCCTCTTTCTGTGCTGTATAACTCTATGACTCTATGATAGGTATACCCTCGCATTTCTGGTATCAGCCTTGTAAATCTTCTCTGCATCCTCTCCAATGCCTCTATATCCTTTTTATAATATGGCGACCAGAATTGTACGCAATACTCTAAGTGTGGTCTAACCAAGGTTCGATACAAGTTTAGCATAACATCCCTACTTTTCAATTCTATACCTCTAGAAATAAACCCTAGTGCTTGGTTTGCTTTTTTTTATGGCCTTGTTAACCTGTGTCACAACATTTAGTGATTTGTGTATTTGTACTCCGAGATCCCTTTGTTCCTCTACCCCACCTAGACTCGCACCCTCCAAGTGATAAGTGACCTCCCTATTCTTCCTACCAAAATGTAATACCTCACATTTATCTGTGTTGAACTTCATTTGCCAATTATATGCCCATTCTGCAAGTTTATTAATGTCCTCCTGTAAATTGTTGGGAGTCCTCAGTATTAACTATTCCCCCCCAAATTTGGTGTCATCCGCAGAGAGGTAGATTTTTTTCCATGTGATAACGATAGTGAAAACATTGTAGGTCTACACAGACCCTTCATTTTTAATATTTCTTGAAAAGCTTTGCCAGGCAAAAAAGTTTTTCAAAGTGAAATAAAGTTGGTGAATATAACAAACAGTCGTTCACTGATAAGGGAACATGGAATTTGCTTTGATGTGCTTTACTGGAAGGCAGCAAACATGGTTGTGACTGCATGGGGTAGTCATAGACAACAGAGATAAACAAACCCTCTTATATTTTGCAGACATCGCACCTCTAATGATCTTTTTGGTGGCTAAAGGGGAGAAGTCAAACCTTTGAAGTTTTGAAATGCAGAGTACGACGTCACACATGAACTGTAACCAAGTGGTTTTCTGCCACTTTTGTAAACTTTAGGAGTGAATGAACAATTTTGGGCTGTGATAAAGACAACTAATGGATAGCCACACAGGGTGTGAGAGTGTGAACGTTTGACAGCTCAAACAGCTCAGGTCGAATATTAAAGGAACATTTCACCATTGCTGAATGATTGATTGACTGAGAAAGGCAAGGAAAACTGTATAAAACACAGTGGCGAAAGAATATCAGCACTGCAGTCGGAAGGAGGGGCCTGGCCAGTCATCTCGCCTACGAGGACCTACAATCAACGCTGGACTGATCATCGGCGGGTGGTTGTATGTATGATTTCCTGTAACATTATTGGTGGACTGCTCGAATAGTGGTTGGGGTTTTGAATCTGTCTTAGGAACAATAAAAGGTTAAAGATAGAACCTGTGTGTCTGGTGTCATTTCGCATAAGTCTCGAGTCTGAACTCTATAACCTGTTGGATGGGGCGAGGGGTAATTCTGCACATCTTACGACATCAGCGGCAACTTTCTTTCTCTGATATTTGCAATCAAAGATAGATATGCCCAATAGTGTGTGACCGGGGTGGGGGGGGGGGGGGGAGGAGGAGGAGGCGGGGAAAGGCACCGTGGAGAAAACATCATTAAAAATGTTTGTCATGTATTTAAAGTAAGACCAGCCATAACTCACACCTGCACTAAAACTGAATGACAAAGAAGAACATTCACAAGACTCAACAAGATTAGAGGCTAGAAAATATTGTTTTCTCTCCACAGGATACTGGACACATTGAACAGACTCCGGAGAGGTAATTGATTCACGATTCATCATTAATATCTGATGAAAAAGATGATTGAAGCTTAATATTAATATTAATAGCAATGCTCCATTTTTGCATTACAGCAGAAAGACTTCTTCTTCCTTGAGCATTAAGCCCCTCCCCTCCACTGAAAAAATTGAGCAGTGCTGTTAACATCTCTATTGTTGGGCCAAATGGCTTTTTTCTAGCTCCAGACTTTCTTACGACTTTTACCTAAGCCTTTCAAAGATGCATGACCACTTAGAATCATGTGTGCCTGACTTTCTATTAGTCACTGGAATTGTAGGTTATGCTCACTCTGCCATACTGCAGTACATGTTTTGAAATATGATTTCTCATTTCTAAGCTGATGGGCTTTAACAGAGATCCAATGTCAGTCTGGCACATAAAATACAGACCCACGAGTATGGCATTGATTCAAGTACTACTTGGCAAGAGTATTCTTGTACTTAACGAACAAGCATGTGCTGACAGATATCAAGCTGAGTGTTTGTGTGCCTCCCGGAAACTCCTTCAAACACTATAGTCTGTTCCTCTACGACATTATTGTTGCAAGGCACCGAAGATATTATATCAAAACATAACATTTAAAACATTAAGACCTGACATTAGCCTTGAGGCTTACATACGCCTCTCTTTAGAGTTATTAAATGAAAGTGAAATGCTTCCTTTCAGGATAGATTCATAAACTGGGAGATAAAAGAGGAGATTACACAGGATGCGACCCCTTTAAAAAGCAAATGCAACTATCAATAGATCTCAACGTCAAACGCTTACAAAGAATTAGGAGTATTTTCCCCCTAGTGTCTCCCTAGCTGCCATCCCAACCCCCGCCACCCCATCAAAATATGCACCAACTAATGCTGGGGCATGTTCCCCATAGGTGCCCACCCTCAAGTTTTTTACCCATGTGGTGTGCAAGCTAAGACAGTAAAACTAGGACCTTCCAATGCTCTCACAATGCTGTCAAAGTGTGATGAGGTGGGATTTCCACACACTGTGAGCAGTATTCTCAGAGGAAGGTTCTGTTGACGAGGTGCAATCCCATTTTGTTTTGTTTTGTAATTTCTAAATAGATAAAATATATATATCTTGATTTATTTTTGCTGGTGTAGTATTGTTTTTACCCACCAGGTGGCACCATTATACTATTTTGCACAGAACATCACCACCAGCTGCTGTTGGGGGAGACGAACCGTACCCAACCATCGGCCTACACCCTCACCCCGGCCCCCTTAATATTTCGGTCAGATGACTGTCTGATGCTCATAAATCCATACTTAAGTCTCCAAACTGAGCTACCAAGAAACTCACTCAAGTCGAGTAGCTATTTGCCCGATATGGAGTCTTTACTCTCTCCCCATAGGGACATGAAGAGCTGAGGTGTTTGGTGGCAGAGCCAAGGCTTTGCGGTCCCCAAGTGTGCAGATGGACTGTAAGAGTTCAACGCAAATCTAACCTGGCACTTCAGTGCTGCACTGAGGGAGTGCTGTCCTGTGTGCTTGTTCAGGGTGGATGTGGAAGATCCAACGGGACTACTCAAAGAGCAGGGGAGCTCTCCTGGTGTCATGGCCAACATGTATCCCTCAACCAACACAGATTAACTGGTCAGTTATCTCATTGTTGTTGTTTGTTGTGCGCAAACTGTCCACTGCATTTGCTTACAAAAAAGCGACTGCACTTCAAAAGTAACTCATTGGCTGTGAAAGGCTTGGAAATGAGGATGTGAAAGGTGCTATATAAGTGCAAGTTCTTTTTTTCTAGCCAGGATTGATGGCTTCACAGCACTGCAGACCATCCTGGAGCATACAGCAGCACATGGAATTGGCTCACTAAACGTTGAGCTATTGACACTAGTGAATGCAGCCGACTGATAGAGAACCGCACATCTGAGTTTCTTACATACCTCCAGTATATTTGTTTTTATTCATTAATGGGATCTGGGCGTCGCTGGCAAGACCAGCATTATCTGAGGAAGGATGTTCTTGCCATGGAAGGAGTTCAGCGAAGATTCACAAGGCTGATACCTGGGATGGCAGCAATGACGTATGAGGAGAGATTGGGTCGATTGGGCTTATACTCGCTGGAGTTTAGAAGAATGAGAGGGGATCTCATCGAAACTTATAAAATTCTGACAGGTCTGGACAAACTAGATGCAGGAAGGATGTTCCCGATGGTCGGGGAGTCCAGAACCAGGGGTCATAGTCTAAGGATAAGGGGTAAGCCATTTAGGACAGAGATGAGGAAGAATTTCTTCACCCAGAGAGTGGTGAACCTGTGGAATTCTCTACCACAGAAGGCGGTTGAGGCCAAGTCTTTAAATATATTCAAGAAGGAGTTAGATATATTTCTTAGAGCTAAAGGTATCAAGGGATATGGGGAGAAGGCAGGTACGGGGTACTGAGTTTGGATGATCAGCCATGATCTCATCGAATGGCAGAGCAGGCTCGAGGGGCCGAATGGCCTACTCCTGCTCCTATCTTCTATGTTTCTATATTTATTGCCCATCCCTAAATGCTCTCAAGAAGGTGATGGTGAGCCGCCTTCTTGAACCGATGTGGTGGAGATACTCCCATCGTGCTTTTAGGAAGGGAGTTCCAGGATTTTGACCTGGCGATGATGAAGGAACGGCAATATATTTCCAAGTGTGTGACTTCATAAAATCATATAAATTTCTGCCACAGAAGGAGGACATTCAGCCCATTGTGTCCACGCCGGCCGAAAAAGAGCTATCTAGCCTAATCCCACTTTTCAGATCTTAGACCGTAGCCTTGTAGGTTACGGAACTTCAAGTGCATATCCAAGTACTTTTTAAATGTGATGAGCGTTTCTGCCTCTACCATCCTTTCAGGCAGTGAGTTCCAGTCCCCCACTACCCTCTGGGTGAAGAAAGTTTTCCTCAACTCCCCTCTAATCCTTCTACCAATTACTTTAAATCTATGCCCCCTGGTTATTGACCTCTCTGTTGATGGAAATGGGTCCTTCCTATCCACTCTATCTAGGCCCCTCATAACATATACACCTCAATCTCCTCTGTTCCAAAGAAAACAACCCTAGCCTATTGAATCTTTCCTCATAGCTAAAATTCTCTGTCCTGGCAACATCCTTGTAAATCTCCTCTGTACCCTCACCAGTGCAATCACATCTTTCCTGTAATGTGGTGACCAGAGCTATACACAGTACTCTAGCTTTAGCCTAACTAGCGTTTTGTACAGTTCAAGGATAACCTCCCTGTTCTTATATTCTCTGCCTCAGCTAAAAAAGGAAAGTATCCCGTATGCCTTCTTAACCATCTTATCTACCTGTTCTGCTACCTTCAGGGATCTGTGGACACGCACTCCAAAGTCCCCCTGTTCCTCTACACTTCTCAGTATCCTACCATTTATTGTGTATTCCTTTGCCTTGTTAACCTGCCACAAATGCATTACCTCACACTTCTCTGGGGTGAATTCCATTTGCCACTTTTCTGCCCATCTGACCAATCCATTGATATCTTCCTGCTGTCTACAGCTTTCTTCCTCACTATCAATCACACGGCCAATTTTTGTATCATCTGCAAACTTCTGAATCATGCCCCCTACATTGAAGTCTAAATTATTGATGTATACCACAAAATGCAAGGGACCTAGTACTGAGTCCTGCAGAACCCCACTGGAAACAGCGTTTTGGTCAGAAAAAAAATGGTCGACCATTACCCTTTGTTTCCTGCCACTGAGCCAATTTTGGATCTAACTTGCCACTTTCCCTTGGATCCCATGTGCTTTTACTTTTCTGGCCAGTCTGCCATGTCAAAAGTCTTGCTAAAGTCCATATAGACTACATCAAACACACTATCCTCATCAACCCTCCTTGTTACCTCCTCAAAAAATACAATTAAGTTAGTCAGACACAACCTTCCCTTAACAAATCCATGCTGACTGTCCTTGATTAATCTGTGCCTGTCTAAATGACGATTAATACTGCCCCTCAGAATTTTTTCCAACAATTTGCCCACCACCGAGGTTAGGCTGGCTGGCCTGTAATTACTCGGTCTATCCCTTTCTCCCTTTTTAAACAATACAACGTTAGCAGTCCTCCAGCACCACACCTGTAGCCAGAGAGGATTGAAAAATGATGGTCAGAGCCTCCACTATTTCTTCCCTTGCTTCTCAGCAGCCTGGGATACATTTCCTCCGGGCCTGGCAATTTACCTACTTTTAAAGATGCTAAACCCCTTAATACTTCCTCTCTCACTATTTTTATCTCATCTAATATTTCACACTCCTCCTCCTTAGCTACAATGTCTGCATCGTCTCCGTCTTTTGTGAAGACAGTCACAAAGTATTCATTAAGAACCATACCCACATTTTCTGCCTCCACACACAAGCTTCCTTTTTGGTCTCTAATAGGCCCTACTCTTTCTTTAGTTATCCTCTTGCTCTTTATGTATTTATGAAATATCTTTGGGTTTTCCTTGATTTTACTTGCCAATATTTTTTCAAGTCCTCTCTTTGCTTTCCTAATTTCCTTTTTAATTGCACCACTGCACTTTCTATACTCCTCTAGGCTTTCTGCAGTATTTAGCTCTCGGTATCTGACACAAGCCTTATCCTACACTGTAAGCTCCTCGACATCCAGCCTTACTATCTCCTCCTTGAATGCCTCCCACTTCTCTGACACTGATTTACCTTCAAGTAGCTGTTTCCAGTCCACTTTTGCTAAATCACATCTCAGCTTAGTAAAATTGGCCTTTCCCCAACTGAGAGCTTTTACTCCTGACGTACCTTTGTCCTTTTCCATAATTACGCTAAATTTAACTGAATTATGAACACCAACATAAAAATGCTCTCTCAGTGATACCCCTTCCTGCTGCCCTAAAACTAAGTCCAGAGCCGCCCCTCCCTTGTTGGGCTTGCTACGTACTGGCTAAAATAGTTCTCCTGAATGCATTTTCAGAGTTCTGTGCCCAAGAATTCTTGGAGAGGAACTTGGAGGCGGTGGTGTCCCCATATGCCTGCTGCCCTTGTCCTTCCAGGTGGAAGAAGTCGTGGGTTTGGGAGGTGCTGCCAAAGAAGGCTTGGCAAGTTGCTGCAGCGCATCGTGTAGATGGTACACACTGCAGCTACGGTGTGCTGCTGGTGGAGTGAGTGAATGTTCAAGGTAGCAGGTGGGATGCTGGTCAAGTGGGCTGCTTTGTCCTGGATGGCATCGAGTTTCTTGAGTGTTGTTGGAGCTGCACTCATCCAGGCAAGTGGAGAGTATTCCATCACACTCCTGACTTGTGCCTTGTAAATGGTGGAAAGGCTTTGGGGAGTCAGGAGGTGAGACACTCGCCGCAGAATACCCAACCTTTGACCTGCTCTTGCAGCCAAAGTATTTATGTGGCTGGTCCAGTTAAGTTTCCGGTCAATGGTGACCTCCAGGATATTGATGGTGGAGGATCTGGCAATGGTAATGCCGTTGAATGTCATGGGGCAGTGGTTGGACTCTATCTTGTTGAAGGTGGTCACGGCCTGGCACTTGTGTGGTGCGAATATTACTTGCCACTTATCAGGCCATGCCTGAAGGTCGTCCAAGTCATACTGCATGTGGGCATGGACTGCTTCAATTATCCAAGAAGTTACAAATGGAACTAAACACTGTGCAATCATCAGCAAACATCCCCACGTCTGACCTTATGACAGAGTGAAGGTTGTTGATGAAGCAGCTGAAGATGGCTGGGCCTTGGACACTGCCCTGAGGATGTCCTGCAGCGATGTCCTGGGGCTGGAATGATTGGCTTCCAACAACCACAACCATCTTCTTTTGTGCTAGGTATGACTCTAGCCAGTGGAGAGTTTTCCCTGATTCCCATTGACTTCAATTTTATTAGGGCTCCTTGATGCCACACTCGGTCAAATGCTGCCTTGATGTCAAGGGCAGTCACTTTCACCTCACCTCTGGAATTGAGCTATTTTGTCCATGTTTGGACCAAGGCTATAATGAGGTCTGGAACCAAATGGTCCTGGCAGAACCCAAACTGAGCATCGATGAGCAGGTTATTGGTGAGTAAGTGCCGCTTGATGGCACTGTTGATGATATCTTCCATCACTTTGCTGATGATTGAGAGTAGACTGATGGGGTGGTAATTGGCCTAATTGGATTTATCCTGCTTTTTGTGGACAGGATATACTATACCTGGGCAATTTTCCACATTGTCGGGTAGATGCCAGTCTTGTAGCTGTACTGAAACAGCTTGGCTAGTTCTGGAGCACAAGTCTTCAGCATGACAGCCTGGATGTTGTCAGGGACCCATAGCCTGCACTGTATCCATTGCGCTCAGCCATTTCTTTATATCATTTATTTATATATATATATATATAATAAATATATAATGAATACATGTATTATATATTTTCTTACATATCACATATCCGCTCCATCAACAAGACTGCTTACCTCCACCTCTGTAACATCACTAGACTCTGCCCCTGCCTTAGCTCATCTGCTGCTGAAACCCTCATCCATGCCTTTGTTACCTCTAGACTATTTCAATGCTCTCCTTCCGGCCTCTCATCTTCCCACCCTACATTAACTTGTGCTCATCCAAAACTTTGCTGCCCATATCTTAACTCACTCCAAAACTCGTTCGCCCATCACCCCTGTGCTCGCTGACCTTCATTGGCTCCCGTTTCGACAACACCTCAATTTTAAAATCCTCATCCTTGCCCCTCCCTATCTCTGTAACCTCCACCAGTAATACAAACCTTCAAGATTTCTGCGCTTTTCCAATTCTGGCCGTTTGCACATCCCCGATTTTAATTGCTCCAATATAGATGGCTGTGCTTTCAGCTGCCTTGGCCCTAAACTCTGGAATTCCCTCCCTAAACCTCTCCACCTCTCCCTTCTGTTAAGATGCTCATTTAAACCTACCTCTTTGATCAGGCGTTTGGTCATTTGACCTGATATCTCCTGTGGCTTGGTGTCAACATTTTTTTTTTGATTGATATCGCTCTTGTTAAGCGCCTTGAGACATTTTATTACGTTAAATGTGTTATAAGTTGTTGTTGTCAGAAAAGTATCTATTAAACAGCTTTAGCACATACAGTAATGATGCATATTGGAGTTTGCGATGTGTGCCAGCTGCAGTAATTGATTGGAGTGGAGTGGATACAGTGCTATGCTAACAGACTTCCATTCTGGATTACTCTCAGTGGAAATGCTCCCAACTGAATCCTATTTTCAAGTGTAAATTTGGCACAAAAATTATCGTGCAACATTCTCTCATGGTACAATTTTTTCTAATAAAATACAGCGTCATAAAACCAGGGCACTGAGGAAGTCAAATATATGACAGATTTTCCCCTTTCCCTTTAAGAAATAAGCCATTCACTTCTACTTATTTTGTTTCTCAGGGGATTGAAATCGCAATACACTGAAGCACGATTCTAGAAGGAGTTGTTATCGTGCTGCCAAACAAATCGAGTTCCTACCCCTCCCTTGGGTCTATTGTGTATGATGGCTTCTCCTCGAGTCCTGCCATGTTTCCTGGGTGCTCAATTAACCTCATTCCTTCAGAACATATGCCACCTCCTCAAGCAGCAGTTAGTAGGCACTTGCATCAGTTGCCTACATAAGGTGGGCAATTTATCTTATGCACAGCTACAGGAATTGGGTGAAAATTTCAAACAGTTAATGATAAATGCAACCTTGCACTTCCTCTTTGATAACCATAGAGGTAACAAAGCCTTTGAAATAGATGATTCATAATGACTAACATGCTGAGATATCCCAAAAACTTGACGAGCTTGCACAATGTTTTTGTTTAGCAGTTAGATTTCTGCCTGATTTTTGCCTTATTGGCTCGAGTTCTTATTTTTGTTTCCAAATCTACCCACTCATTTACCTACCACAAACATGTTACCTCTTCTTTCCGAAGGTCCTGTCTGTGGTACAATCTGTTATTAGAAACTGCAGCAAAAGCCCCCATTCTAATCTGATTTTTACAGCAGCTCACTTTATCTGGATTGTTTTGTCAATGCGGGGGGATGCGGAACAGGCTCGAAGGGCTGAATGGCCTACATCTGCTCCTATTTTTCTATGTTTCTATGTCAGGAGTTCAGATCCTACACATCAAAAAAAAATTGTGACGCAACAAGATGAGAAAATAGGGTTTCACCTCCGACGACATTATGAAAGTGTTTGGATGCTTGCCACTTTAAATATAGTACATGGAGTGCAGTGGGTTGAACATACAGCCTTATGTTAGTTGTGTCTGGATTTTTAATCCAGCCCAGAATGCTGGGATTCAAGCCTTTGGCTAGCTGTTACAGACTCCGAAATGAAATGAGTTTGCCAGTCCCAATCCAGTTCTTGGGCATGTGGTCAGCATCACAAAACTACTCCTAATTTGGCACAAATTGTGAATCGCACTCTGAGGTGTGGCAAATGCAAAAATGTTGCAAGACTGCAGTAGCGAGTACACGTCTGAGGATATTATTAGGGCGGAGTGAAGGGAGCTTTATTCTGCGTCGAAACAAGCTGTACATGGTCTGGTAATATTTCAAATCGACACTGGGTGCCTGAAGTAGAAACTGTCCCATTACTTAACACTCCATCCCTCATCTTGATTTGCAGTCTTAAAATCACTCTTGTTCTCCACTGCATTTCTCTTCAAATTAACATACACTGTGGAATTTGTGGGGTGATTGTATTACATTCTGATGGCAACAACCAGTGCACTCTGTGTATACTATAAGGTGACCTCACCGAAGGATGACTATAATCACGGCAGATTTTATTGAGTGAAAATCTGTGTTAATTTCCAGGAAATCACACAATCAATAAATATATTGGCTAAAGCTGCTGTTTCAGGTACATCCAGAATGACACCATTTGCTAATTCATATTTTAACTGGCATCTCTAAAGCAAACTATAAAATGCAGGATTGTGTTAATCTACAATGATTTCAGGAATGAGGCTGTTTTCTTTAATCATTCAAATAAGACAGTGATATTATATAGTCAATAGAGAGCAGAACATGTTTTGAATAGACAGGTTACTTCCTATAGTAAAAGGGCAGACTCCTCCGTGCATTTCACACAGTAGTGCAGGATCCCCATTCCCTCACCATTTAAATTCTTCAACAACCAAATGCGTGCTCTTTTCTAAATGAAATACACTGCAGCTCAGATGAAATTTGGTCCCCTTTTCTAAAATATGGCCAAAACCAGGAAACTAAATGTTTACTGAGTGGTCAGGATGGTAAGTTTATATTAGATACTGCACTGTGTACTCATGTGGAGAGATTTTTACCTGTCCCTACCCAATTTGCCGTTGTGAATGAGTCTACTTTATCAGTTAGTCAGCTTAAGACTGGAACACTTACAGTTTACTCAAAAAGTTGCTCGATCCTTGTGGGAGATGTAATGATATCAGCAAATAGTGATGTTATTTGCCTGTTTGATTATCATGCCTTACCAGCATAGTTGCCTGATTGATTGCTTGTGCCTGACCAGCAGAGGTCATGTGACCGAGACAAGCAAGGCAGTTTAGTTAGTTTAGTTTCAGTTTCGTTCTAGATGCATCACTAGCATAATGGTGTCTCCTGAATGCTGTATAAAGAGTTGAACAGACTTTAGATTAAAACTCATTCTCTTTCATAAATGTCTCATCATTGAACCCACAAAGAAATCAATACATGGTGTCAGAAGTGATTGAAAGAGATGAAGAGAAAACATCTGAAGTTAAATCAGCTCTCCACAAATTAGCAAGCCAAAAGAGAACATCGTTGCTTACCATTGGAGAATAGCTAACGAAGTGAAAAAATGGAAGGTTTACTCCCACCGGCGACGCTTCAGTTGACAGGTAATGTGGCTGAAAATTGGAGGAGATTCAAACAACGTTTAGAGTTGTATTTAGCGGCAATCGGAGCTGATGAGAAAAGTAATAAAAAGAAATCATCACTGTTCTTACATGTCGTGGGTGATGAAGCGCTGGAGGTGTATAATAACTTCACATTTGCTGCTAATGGAGACAAAATGAAGCTAGATAAAATAATGGAACAGTTTGAGGCCTACTGTATACCTAAATGTAACGTGACGTTTGAGAGGCACAGATTTTTCACATGTGTACAGAAAACGGGTGAGACTATTGATCAGTATGTGACTGAACTGAGAAACAGAAGCAAATCGTGTGAATTTGGGGGACTGACAGACTCGCTGATAAAAGACAGACTGGTGTGTGGTATTCCAGATAATGGTCTAAGGGAAAGACTGCTAAGAGAGCAAGATCTAGACCTGGGAAAAGCCATAGCACTGTGTAGGGCTACAGAGACTGTGAAGTTGCAGGCAAAGGAGCTGTTCAGTGACAGTAGCTGCAACGTGGATGCAGTGAGTAAGAACGGACACAAACCGTTTAACAAAAAGAGCGCCAATGTGAAAAAAGAGGCGTGGCCAGCGAACGAAAATGAAAGGGACAATCGAAAGTCATGTAGTCGATGCGGTACACAGCATCCACCAAGAAAGTGTCCAGCATATGGTAAAACATGCAATAGTTGCAACAAGAACAACCATTATGCCCGTTGCTGTAAGAACCAAATGCAACAAAGCAAGGTCCATACAGTAGATGAAAGCGAGATAGAGGAGTTCAATGTAGATGTTGTGTCTGAAAACAAAAAAGAAGAAAGAGACTGGATGTTGACACTAAAAGTGAATGACATACATATTCCATTTAAATTGGATACTGGAGCACAAGTTAATGTGATATCAGAGACTGATTTTAAGAAAATTAGACCCAGACATGGAATCAAAGTGAAAGTGACAGGATACACAGGTACTGATATACCAGTGAAAGGAAGATGCATTGTCAAAGTAACACACAAGGACAGAGAGCACACGCTAGCATTAATCGTGGTGCCAAAGGATGTGCAAGCCATACTAGGTTTAAAAGCCTGTGAAAGACTGAACCTGGTAAAGAGAGTCCTCGTTGTGGAAAGCGAAGGAGAGACAGTCTATGATGAACTGAATGTTGCGTACACACCGGGTAAGCTGATGTATACAGCAGACATGTTGTCCAGAGCTGTTGACCCAGGAGAGCCCGCAAACACAGTGAAAAGACTGATGTACAAGGCAAAAGACAGTGGAACTGACTTCTACCAGAGCATGCTTGTATACCGCACAACGCCGCTCGAGTGTGGTATGTCACCAGCCCAACTCCTGATGGGACGTCTGCTAAGGTCAAACCTACCCATCCCGGAGAACCTCCTGAAAACAAAAGAGGGGGAGAAAGTGAGGAATTTCAAAGAACAGAAAGAAAAGCAAAAGTACTACTATGACAGAGGAACACAAAACCTACCTGAACTCCACACTGGTGACCAAGTAAGGTTCAAAGACAAAACAAACACATGGACTCAGAAGGGAACTGTCCTGAGTGAAGTTCAACCAAGATCATACACCATTCAGACAGATGGGGGTGCTGTCCTGAGAAGAAATCGTCGAGATCTTCTCATGGGACCAGCCACAGCAGGTCAAAAGACTGATACTGTTGAACAACCTGATCACACAGCAGGTCAAGAGACTGATACTGTTGAACAACCTGATCACACAGCTGAGAAATCATCATCTGAGGCAACAACTCAGATTCAAGGACAATCAATCAGAAAATCCTCAAGACACGTGAAGCCTCCTGAGAGACTCATTGAGCAAATTTAAAGACTATTGTTATAGAAGGAAGTAATGTTATCTTATTCTTTCTTCAAGTTCTAGTGTATTGATATATTTCATGTGAACACACAAAGCAAGGTTAAAAAACCTTGATCATGATAATGATAATGTAAGTTCATTAAGTGTTACAGTTAAAATGCAGATTAATACAAAGAAAACATGTTGTTAGTTAAAAGTAAAATACTTTTGCTTTAAGAAAAGGAGATGTAATGATATCAGCAAATAGTGATGTTATTTGCCTGTTTGATTATCATGCCTTACCAGCATAGTTGCCTGATTGATTGCTTGTGCCTGACCAGCAGAGGTCATGTGACCGAGGCAAGCAAGGCAGTCTAGTTAGTTTAGTTTCAGTTTAGTTCTAGATGCATCACTAGCGTAATGGTGTCTCCTGAATGCTGTATAAAGAGTTGAACAGACTTTAGATTAAAATTCATTCTCTTTCATAAATGTCTCATCATTGAACCCACAAAGAAATCAATACAGGAGACTGTTGCACAAGTAGTCAAATTATGTTTAGCTTCTTCTTGCAAATAAATCTGTTTAAAAGCCAAAAAAAAAGCCTTGACCTGTTCATATGATATTAATATCACAGAACTTTTGCAGTATGCTACTATGGTATTTGGAGGGGTTGGAGTTTATCAGTGTACGACAGGAAGCAGTACCAATTAAAACTTCAGGAGCTATCTTTGCTTTGAACCCATGGTACCAGTCCCCCTTTCAGAAGTGGTGCTATGCTATTACTCTCAGTAAACTAATGTCAAAAAACATTATAGATGATAGATGCCAAAGTAGTAAGGCTTTTAAAGTGTTATTTCACAACTTTTTTCACATTTTTTTTGAGAAGTGCATCAACAGAAAGGAACTGGTCCCTTAAACATCCTGTACTACCTCAGGCCACTTCATCGTCAGTGTATTATAATAATTCTGGTGTACTTAGTACACGGTAAAAGAATGAAAAGTTACGTTAAGAATAAGTTTGTCAGCATTCCCCTTTGCAACATGTTGCCAAAATAAAAAGAAAATCTATTTTATGTTACAGTGCTTGAATTGCACGTGACCATGCAAAGGTGGAAACTGTGGAAAACAGCTCCTGTTGCTTGAATTATGTTATTAGACAATATTGCCTATATTTCTTCACTAAACACACCTCTAATACTAAATTGTGAGCCCAGTGAACTCAATTCTGGATACACTATTATTGACTGCTAATTATAAAGAAAATAATGAATCTAAAATGAAAAAGTGAAAAGTTTGAATTGTGGAAGCAGCATAGACAGTGTGACAACCTATTAAGGAATACTTTTGAAGATTGCATTGAAAATATTTCCACTGTTTAAGTTGCAGTTTTGCCAAGGTATTTATAACTCCTTGAGAAATCATGGAAAGTGCTTCAGGCTATTCATATTTCACTGGGTACCATTAACCACCAAGGGCTGGTAATATAATCACAAGCTCCAGAATTGCAATCTGAGTTCAAGCTGCTGCCCACATTATGCACTGTACAACCTTCAATACATATATTTGTATAAGGTGGTGACTTTTCCATGTTACAAGAAAGGAAAATTAAGATTGGAATAAGTTTCACTTTCTTGCCTGAAAAATACATGTTCACATGATCTGGAAAAGAAACTATTTTTAAATGGTATATTTTTGTTAAATTAAATAGAGAATGTAGTTCTCCATTTTCCTTTCTGAAGTAGTAATTCTTGTAGAACTTAAGCTGTATACTGGGACCTGAATTTTATTTAAGTAGGCTATTCACAGCTATCAAGGTGGTAATATTTTCATCTGCTGGATTGGGAGGTGTTGCGGATAATTGAAACTCTCCTGTGGATTAGAAAACACACTGGACTACAATACAAAATGTAGATGGTCAAAGGATTAATGTTAAAAAAAAAAATCATTCCTGAACAGAAAGGGCATGTTGGTGTTTCCATGTCTTATGTTACATCCAGGAGAAAACTACAGTATTTTGCAGTGAAGTAGACCCAGAGCTGAGAATAGGTTATTGATGCAGAGTAAATGGGCTAGTGTTGAGGTAAACATTTTCAGGGTTAAACCTGACCGTAAGCCAGGTGGTCTAAATCTCTCAATTCAGGAAACAAAAATGACAAGAAAACGGATGTTTCTGATGGATTGACCTCCGGGTAAGCAGTGTATGGGCTCGATGTGTAGCATCATTGTAAATAGATATTATGATGATTTCTTCTGTATTTCAAGTGGAATCATAAACACATTGCAAAAAATGCATTTACAATATTTCTAAAAGTACCCAACAGAGGAAATCTTCATGAACATCTTTATATCATCAATGCAATAGTGACCAAAGCAATTCTTATCCCCAGATCATTTCAACTCGGAGTGCGAGTTCAGCGTGGGGGAAGATGGGGGGGTGTGCGTCAAGCTCGCGTGACCGCGCTGGAGTTAGGTCTCAGGCAATTTAACTACCAGGGGCTAGATTTTCAGTATAGACAGTTTTGGGGCGCTAACCTTAGCGCCCGCCCGAAGTTAGCGCCCGCCCCAAAGTAACGCCCCGTTGCCGGAAATTCAGTGGCTTCGCCCTAAGAGATTGGTGGAGCGCTAAAAGAGGCGTTCCACTCCTATCTTTAGGCGCTAAGCCGGCGGTCCAGAGGGATAGCGCCCAGGCGGGGCGCAGCGCGGGTGCAGTCATTTTTGGACTAACAGCAGACCCCGTGGCGCCGACCAGCTCTTAAAGGGGGAAGGGACGAATTGGTCTGCTGCCACGCCCTGCACACTGCAGCCTTGCAAAGAGGCCTCAACACTGCTGCTCAGCCCCAGGGAGTCATGGCAACGCCAGAGAAGGCCCGTCAGCGTGCCCTGCGCTTCTCAGAGGGTGATCTGGACATAATGGTCACAGCTCTGGAGGTGAGGCGCAAGATCTTGTTCCCAGAGAGTGGGAGGAAGCCAACCCACCACGACTACACCAAAGCCTGGAAGCAGATCGCCCAGAGGGTGACGTTCACCGGCGATGCCCCCAGGACCCACAAACAATGTCGTAAAAAATACAACGATCTGACCAGGATTGTGAAGGTGAGTAGCCTTTCCAGTCTCCTCCTCATTCTTGCATGTACACCTGACATGATGGGCAAAGGGAGCTGAAAGTCCTATTGGCCAGCCCTCAGCCAGCAGCATTGGGACAGTCATGAGCATCACATGTCCATTCGGCACTCTACACTTTGTCCAAGCTATTCCACCATGGGAGGCAGTGCACACTACATCAGGGCTTCACTCTGTCCACGCTATTCCACCATGGGAGGCAGTGCACACTACATCAGGGCTTCACTCTGTCCACGCTATTCCACCATGGGAGGCAGTGCACACTACATCAGGGCTTCACTCTGTCCACGCTATTCCACCATGGGAGGCAGTGCACACTACATCAGGGCTTCACTCTGTCCACGCTATTCCACCATGGGAGGCAGTGCACACTACATCAGGGCTTCACTGCGCACTTACAGCCCGTCCTTTCTCTTGCAGGCTAAAGTAGCGTTTAATCGCCAGGCGCGTGCCAGGGGTGGCCGCGCCAAGCTGCAGAAGCTCACTCGGCTGGAGGAGCGCGTGTGTGTGCTCATGGGAGCCCGTGTGATCGTCCCCACAGTGTGCGGAGTATCCGACCCTCCACTGCCCGGCAATGGTAAGGACCTCGCCTTTTTGCCCTCTCGCGTCGCACTGGCCCATCCGAGCTACCTCCTTTGCCACTGTCCCACCAATGCGCTGAATGCCACCAGTCCTAACTCCCTCGCTGACGCCGTCTCCTCACTCTGAAGCTACTCTTGTGCATTCCTGCTTTCAGCTGGTGACGACCAGGACCCTGAAGCTGCCAGTGACAGCACCTCCGACGAGGAGGAGGAGGAGGAGCAAGCTGGACCTTCGGGGGAACAGTCACGTCCCGCAGGAGAGGAGGAAATGCTTGACACCTCCTCACTGGACGAGTGCCTGGAGGAACTGTCGCAGGGCAATGCAGCTTCTGGGACCAGTGGTGTCCAGCCACCCAGGAGCCGTGCGCGTGGCCCGCGGCCTTCCCCCCAAAGGGGGGAAGGATCAGAGGGGAGTGCTGCTGTTCGGCACACTCACCGCCACCAACGCGGCAAGGGTCCCCTAGTTCGGCCCCCTCCTCCCCAGCGGGAGAGTCGCGACTCCAGTCCGGACACCTTCACCTCGGAGGAGGTGCGGAAGCTGGATAAGATGGCCGAGGATTCGGACCGGCGCCACACGGAGCTCATGAGCGTGGTGGGGCGTATGCCTGAGGCCATCGAGTCGCTGGCGACCAGTGTGCGCGAGTTCGGGGCAGCAACTGCCGCGAGTGGCCGCATGCTGACTGATGCCGTCAAGACCCTGGCGGCTGTGATGCGCGCGCACACCAGGACCACAGGGGCACTCACTGCTGCCACACGCGCTGTCTCAGGCAGGCATCGCCAGGGCAGCCGCCGCGCTGGACCATCCCAGCAAGCCGCCCCTCGGCTGATTGTTGCGGATCCTGCAGTGCGGGCCCGGCCGAGTGCCACCGCGCCATAGCACCAGCCAGTGCATCCCAGACGCCAGCTGGCCCACATTGCGCCATCCGTCGCCGCCATTCCCCCTCTGGGGCGTCGACGGCAAGCGGCTGCAGCTGATGGTGGCCAGGCTCAGGTGCGCCACTCAGCAGACGGCCCCTCGAGGCCCAAACGCCGTGTAGGCCGCCCCCCAGCGGCATCTGGCGGAAGGGCATCTGAGCCTCAGGCGCCTTCCCCCAGCCTCGCAGCAGCCACTGGGCAGAGCTTGCGAAGGAGCAGCAGGCCGGGCAGGGGAGGCAAAAGGCTGGGCAAGGTCTCGCCCTCGCGGGCCACTCAGTAGAGGGTGTGGGCAGCTTTCCTTTTATATGGCGGTGGCCATCTTTATTTTGCCCATGGTTGTGTTGTTGGAGGGCTTATTTTTTGCGTTAGGCCGACGTTGAGGCCCGGTTTGAAGAAAGGTGGAGTGACTCCTCCCCAGTTTGTGGGAGTGAGTCGTTTGTTGGGCTTTTTGTGGGGCCCGTTTATTGTTTTTGGGGATTCATGTGGGAAGGGCTTTTCATTTTTGTGTAATAAAAAATTATCTTTATTCATGCAGTCTCCATGGTTGTTCTTCTTAGTGTTTGTTGGCTTCGCCGGCTGAGGGCTTGCGGAGCGGCTGCATTCATCTTCCCTCATGGCCCCTGGCCATTCCCTGACAGGGGGCTTAGAAGTACCGTGTAATAAGGTGGCGTCGTGCGGCCCTTGGCCCTGGTCGCTCCCTCCTGGGAACGTACTCCTGCTCCTCCTCCTCCTCCTCCTCATGCTCCTCCTCCTGAGGTGCTGGTCCAACATCAGGTGGCAGTGCCTGAGTCCTGCGGATAGCCAGGTTGTGTAGCATGCAGCAAACCACCACAAATTGGGAGACCCGGTCCGGCGAATACTGGAGAGCTCCTCCGGAGCGATCAAGGCAGCAGAACCGCTGCTTGAGGACCCCAATAGTTAGCTCGATGATGTTGCGGGTGGTTTGATGGCTCTCGTTGTAGGCCTCTTCAGCAGCGGTCCTGGGCGCGTGGAGCGGGGTCATGAGCCAGGTGCACAAAGGATAGCCTTTGTCCCCGAGTAGCCATCCTCTTGGGGGAGGCTGTGCCTGGAACATGTCATGCACAGTACTCTGCCGCAGGATAAAGGCATCGTGGCTGCTGCCTGGGAAGCTGGCATTGACTGCCATGATGCGCTGCTTGTGGTCACAGACCAGCTGCAGATTCAGAGAATGGTAGCCCTTCCTGTTGCAATACTGCTCGCCATGCTCCAGAGGGGCCCGCAAAGCCACATGCGTACAGTCAATGGCGCCCTGCACCAAGGGGAATTCCCCGAGTCTGGAAAATCCCAATGCGCGCTGATGCTGGCTCTCCAGGGCCATGAGGAAGGAGATGAATTGGCTTCTCCTTCTGAACAGTGCTTCGGTCACCTGGCGGATGCAGCGATGCGCGCCGTACTGGGAGATGTTTGCTATGTCCCCAGCAGCGTATTGGAAGGAGCCGGTGGCATAGAAGTTCAATGCCACCGTCACCTTCACTTCCACCGACAGAGACGTCCTGCACCTGAGCTTTGGCCGCAGCTCTCGGCGAAGCAGGTGGCAGATCTCTGCAATCACCTCCTTTCGGAATCGGAGCCTTTTAACACATCGCGCGGCACTCATGTTTAGGTAGGAGCGCTGCTGGCGGTATAGCCTGACTGGGTAAGGCCTACGTGGCCGACGCCTGTAGCCCCCTCTGCCTCTAGCCAGGGCTGCTCCTCTCACAATGCGTCTGCGAGCCCTACGGACATGGAGCTGCAGCTCTGCGTTGGCACCCCATACAACCCCCATCAAATCCTGGCAAACACTCTAATTTCCAAAAGGCCACTTGCAGCTCTCTGGCCTGAGTCCAAAAATACCTGGCTCTTGCTGCTTGAAACCAGTTAGCTATCCTCCTTGTTGTGTCTCCAGAAATGCGTTGCACAAGAGTGTTTTCTGAAAAAAGGCTGGCCTTTATACTGGAGAGTATGTCCCCTTTAATTTGCGCCCCCCGGGGCCCGCGCTGGTTGTGTTGCGTTCCTTTTTCCAAACGCTCCGGCCGCCAGCCGCACAATGGGGCGGTCCGACTGAAGTTTGGAATCGGGGCGCACAAAGGGCGTTGCACGAGGGTGTGACGTCATTTTCTGCGCGCGCATCCGGGCGGGCGCTAAACTTTGCGCCGGCGCTAACGGGCAACTTAATTTGGGGTGGGGCGCAACCTGCGCTGCGCCCGGGCGCTACACGCATAGCGCCCGAAAATCACTTCTCTTAAGGTGCTAACTGCTGGCGCAAGCGACTGAAAATCTAGCCCCAGGTCTCATTACCATCTCTCAGGTCAATCTCCCGCCCAATCTCATCGGGAATCAGTATCTGACCGGCGGACAAGAATGGGGTTTCAGGTGCCCAAGGACCCACAGGAACAGTCGCTGGCACTGAGGTTAAGTGTGCCGAGGGACTCCTGGTGCGATCGGGGGCAGGGGAGGGGGAGGGTTAAGGGGGAGGCCTGGGGCTGGGGAAGCTCAAGGTTTCCTTGTAGGGCTCAGAGGAATGCTTCTGTTCCTCTTGGCTCACAAAGAAATCCCCCAAAAACTTTATTTTTTAAACTTACCTTCCCAGCCCTCTTCAGGCCTGCTCCAGCTTGCCATCAGGTTTCTCTAGGGCCTCCTGTATTGGGCGTGACTGTGTTAAAATTATGTTGGAATTTTATTTGCGACATCGGACCCCGACTTTAGAAGGCCCTCGCCTACCTGTGGTGCCCGAAACATGCCTGTTAAATTGGCAATCGGTGCCAGTGCAGCGCAAACCCAGAGGCGGCCCAGTAATTCGGGTCCAAATGCGTGAGTATGGTCTGGGTACTCACGCATCTGGCCGGATGAAATGCCGGCGTTCAGGAAACACCGTGCATGCGGAGAACGCCGGCATTTCCGGTCCTCTGAACGAAGGGGTTCAGAGGCACAGCACGTGCGACTGCACAGGCAGCGCGTGCGCAGTGAACTTCGTCGATTTCATTCATGGATTCAGTGAGGGTAAGTCCTTACAAGTTACACTTGAAAAAAGCATGTGTAAAGTTGTTCCAAGGCTGCGGAGGAAGATATATTTTATCGTGGAGCTTCTGAAAGGCAATATTTTTGTTTGGGAAAGTGAGGAAAGTTATTTTAAGAAATGCTGAGGTTAGTTTTAAAGTTTAAATTTTTTTTTTTTAAACGGGTTTTCAGTACGGTAGGTAGAAGGAGCAATTGTGGCTGTGTGAATTGAATGTGAGAATGAGTGTTCTAAAATGAGTAATGTAACATTTCCAACACTTTTAAGAAAGAAACTTTTCATCAGTAATAAGTAATTATGTATGTATGTCCGCATATATTCCTTTACGTATATGTATGTATGTTTTATATTCCTTTACATATGTGTATGAATGTATGTTTTTAATTATGATTTTCCAATAAGTTACTTTCTCTGAAAGTCATAATTAAATACATACATTCATACACATAAGTAAAGGAATATATACATACACGCAAAGGAATATATACAGACATACATACATAATTACTTAAAAGAATATATTACTGATGAAAAGTTTCTTTCTTAAAAATGTTGGAGTCATTTTCACATTTAATAAACACAGCAAATTCAATTCACATAGCCACAATTGATCCTTCTACCTACAGTACTGAAAACCCATTTTAAAAAACAAAAATAAACTTTAAAACTTACCTCAGCATTTCTTAAAATACCTTTCCTCCCTTTCCCAAACAACCGCAGCCTCTGGAGCAACTGTACTCATGCTTTTTACATGTGTAAGTTGTAAGGACTTGACCTCACTGAAAGCATGAATGAAAGCTGCGAATTTTACTGCGCACGCGCTGCCTGTACAGTCGCACGCGTTCTGCCTCTGAACCCCTTCGTTCAGAGGACAGGAAATGCCGGTTTTCCCCGCATGCGCTGTGCATGCTGAAAACCGGCATTTCCTCCGGACAGACGCGTAAGTACCCCGACCGTATTCGCGCGTTTGGAAGGGAATTACTGGGCCAACATTTTACATGTCAATAAAATGAAAAATTTAACAATTGCACGATTTGCCCCCTCGCATCTGCAACTGAGGGTCCAAGGAGGTGCATTGCGCAACAGGTCATCGTCGTACGTATCCTCACACTGTTCCCTTTCGGGAACTGTATGAAGTGGTGGAAGGATTTCTGGCCACCTTAACACTCCTTCCGTGACCATAACCATCTTCATACCAGCCATTAGGGTGGTTAGTCCTATGGCGTGAGGGTTTTACGGGCTCCCACAACCCATCTGAGGTGGGGGGGCCACCCACACCCGCGGACGCAAGTATCCCGCTGGATGTCCACCCAGAATTTATAGTTGGAGCTCCGACTCCACTTGCCGGGACTGTCTGGAGCGGGGTTCAAAACCCTACTCCTTCTGGCCCAGCGGCGGGGATGCTTACCGCTACGCAAAAGGCCCACTCCGCGCAAAAGGTGACACCCATACGTTTCCTGCGCCTTTTCCCTCCCCGTGACTGGAGCCCTATGCTGCCAATTGAAAGACCAAGCTATCATCTGTCCTTTTTGCGGCGCCTTTGACTTCTCATTACCAATGATGAGCAGGCGCTGCGCCTCCACCTCCTTGAGGAGATTGCTGAGGTCATCATCAGTTCAATTGTGAGTTCTTTTAATGCCGTGAATTGTGCTCATTCCAGCCATTTCACGTTGCTAATCGGATTGGGCCTTTGGCGTAGCGGTAGGATCCCCGCCGCTGGGCCAGACGGGGTAGGGTTTCGAACCCCGCTCCAGACAGTCCCGGCAAGTGGAGTCGGAGCTCCGGCTCTAAATTCTGGGTTGACATCCAGTGGGATATTTGCGTCCGTGGGTGTGGGTGGCCACCCCTCCTTGTATAGCTTGTGGGAGCCCGTAAAACCCTCCCGCCATAGGACTAACCACCCTAATGGCTGGTTCAAAGATGGTTACGGTCACGGAATGAGTGTTAATCACGGCCATAAATCCTTCCACCACTTCATACAGTTCCCCACAGGGAACAGTGTGAAGACACGTATGACGACGACATTGGTAAATAAATAAATGGAATAAAAAAAATTATTTTAGGGCTTTTAAAAGTCTTTAAATTGCTTTAATTCTGTTTAAAACTACTTCAGATTCTTCAAAATAATGTAAGCGTTTTTAAAAGTTTATAAAAGTTACCAAAAGCTTCATAAAAATACCAAAAACCTATTTAAAATGCTGCTTTGCATGTAAAAATGCTTTGCAGCTTGTGAGAAACATTGGGGGCGTGTCCTATTAAACTGAGACCTCAAGGGGCGTGTCTCACTTGCACAGCGCGCTCCAGGCTTCGCGCTGGCTGCACTCCTGGGCGGCGTGACGTCAGACGCTGCCCGGGATTCTTCTTTTTCAAACACGAATTCCAGGCGTCCCTGGAGGTGAAATGTCAGCACGTCGGGTAAGTGCATATACGGGGCTTGCACGCGCGGCAAGCCACCGACCCGAATTACTGGGCCGCTGCCTCTATTTTAACGCCCCCCCCCCCCCCGCCACATAATTGTCGGGCATTGCCGGGGGGGGAAGGGGGGTTAAAATTGGCCCTGTAGTTTCCAACCACCATGGAAATCAGACTGATTGGATGGGCACACCACAAAATTAAAATATTTTTAGAAGAGCTACTGGTCATATTGTCAACCTTTTTCAAACATAAGCAGCTAAAAGTTAAAACACTGCGGCACAAAAACATTTGATGTACCACTGCCAAGGCATTTTTCCCCACAAGGACATTTTTCTGCTCATAGTACACAAGCATGGCATATATAATTAGTTTAGTGGATCTGAATCCAAATCATCTGAATTGGCCCAATATTAAAACATGAACAATCTGAATCAACATTCATTCCTATGGGGCAATCCATTGATTTGACTTGGGAGACAAGCTGTCAACAATACACGGGGGACTAACGCTGGCTGCAGATGGCTGTGATGAGAGTGGGACAGCAAGACCACAGATGGGACTCAAAGCCGAACACAGGCAGCAGACAGATGGCAGAGATGTTCTGCGACAGCAGGAGATGGTTTTAGTGACTGGAACCAGTTTTCATCAAACTGAGCTGAACCACCAAACCTGGCAGCTTCACTCATTGTTATCTGATGTTGCATTACATCACAAAATGAGGCCCTGGCATGTGTTATTCCTTATTTCAGTCAATTTTACTTTTGTTACTATTTTCGAGTTGCTTTTGTTTGTACAAGATGTGTTGTGGTTGCAGAGCTGTAAAAAAAAATTATAGCCATGCAGCATATTCATGCATAATTACCAGCAATACCATCAGGTTCATTTGTTTAGTTCTGACAGATTTAGTGTCATTAGTTCCAATCAAGATCAGCAGCAATCCTTGCAGAATTATGTAACATATTTCCCTGTAATCAGCAAGTTAAAAAAAATACCCCTTAGCTTCCACAACACTATTACCAGTACAGTACTAGCCTTCAAATTTTTTTTGTTCAGTTCTAAAATGTTTTTTTTTCTCTCTGCAGGCTGCATGCCATCCCCGGCAGAGATGGCAGAGATGGCAGATGGGCTGTACGCAGCCAATCCACCCCCAGGCATTGCCTGCATTGCAATGGAGGCAGCAGGAGTGGCTCAAAGGTGACTCCCTCCCTCTTATTTTCCCATCTTGTCAAGCAATATCAGACTGCCACTCAGCATTACAATAGCAGATCCTAGACCAGTAATTAACAATGTGGAGAATCACAGGAATGAATCCATGCCACATAACTCAGTAGCACAGCATATTGGCCATTTGCCATTGTGGTGCCCTCTGTACCTGTGCCTCAACACTGCTATTTGTGATCCACATGCTGACTGCAAAATGGCCAAAGAAAATAAAGACAAGATATTCATTAAAAATAAGAAATAGCTGCACTGATCTTGCAGCCCCAATTTAATTTCATAGCAATCATGATGTCAATTAAATTTTGCCATGTAGTTTCCTGCCAACCACTTATCCTATATCAAAAAGGTACAAGTTGGCACAAGCAGAGCATACTGGAATATTTGTTTCCCTGCTGCATAACTGTACTTTTTACAGTTTTAATTTGATTTTGGCATGAAAGTCTAGAAAAATATATCCAGAGAAGAAAATGAATATAATTTTATTACTTAAAAAAAGGACTCAGAGCCTGAAATGAAATTTAAATTAGGATCAAAAAACGCTTAAGGCAGCCAATGAATTAGCAGATGCATGCAATTTCTCCGTATACTTTCAATTTGTCCACTTGACTTTAACTCTCCATGATCTAATTTTCTTTTCAAAATGTTTTATGTTTAACATTTTCTACAGAGGAAAACTAAATATTGTACATAAGGGATGCATCAAAATCCAAAATTGCACGTAACATAGATGATTATGTGCGTCCATAAAACTCATCAATAGAGAGAGATCAGAGTAAGAGCTTTCCTTTTCAATATCATACATCTCAAAATGGGTGTCATCCACCACACACTTGAATGCAGCTGAATCATAGCTCAATGTTGTAAGCATTGGACATGGTAATCATCGCATTAATTTTTGAAAAACTAACAAAATGGCTGTGATCGTTCAATTAACAAATTGCTAACAGAACCAGAATGCATATTTTAATGTGCAATGCGATTTTGTTACTGATTATGAAAAATAGCACCAAATCACATTGGAGTATAAATATGTGGAATGTGCAACTGTAATGGAAAATGTCTGAATGCCAGCAGAGAAAGTCATGGGTATAGTGTAGTGGTTATGCTAGTAGACAACTAATCTAGCGGCCTGGGCTAATAATCCAGAGAATGCGAGTTTAAATCCGACTCTGGCAGTTTGAGAATTTAAAGGTTTTTTTAAATTTAAAGAATTTGAGTTAAATAATCTGGAAATAAAAAGCTGGTATCAGTAAAAGTGATAGATTGGCTTTTTTTATTCATTCATGGGATGTGGGCATCGCTGACAAGGCCAGCGTTTATTGCCCATCCCTAATTGTCCTCGATAAGGTGGTAGTGAGCTGCCTTCATGAACCGCTGCAGTCCGTGTGGTGAAGGTACTCCCACAGTGCTGTTAGGGAGGGAGTTCCAGGATGTTGACCCAGCGACAATGAAGAAACGGCGATCTATTTCCAAGTCAGGATGGTGTGTGACTTGGAGGGGAACTTGGAGGTGATGGTGTTCCCATGCACCTGCAGTCCTTGCCCTTCTAGGTGGTAGAGGTCACGGGTTTGGGAGGTGCTGTCGAAGAAGCCTTGGCAAGTTGCTGCAGTGAATCTTGTAGATGGTACATACTGCAGCCATGGTGCGCTGCTGGTGGAGGGAGTGAATGCTTAAGGTAGTGGATGGGAGGCCAATCAAGCGGGCTGCTTTGTCCTGGATGGCGTTGAGCTTCTTGAGTGTTGTTGGAGCTGCATTCATCCAGGCAAGTGGAGAGTATTCCATCACACTCCTGACTTGTGCCTTGTAAATGGTGGAAAGGCTTTGGGGACTCAAGAGGTGAGTCACTCGACACATAATACCCAGCCTCTGAACTGCTCTTGTAGCCAAAGTAGTCATGTGGCTGGTCCAGTTTTGTTTCTGGTCAATGCCAACCCCCAGGATGTTGATGATGGGGGATTCAGTGATGGTAATCCCATTGAATGTCAACAAGAGGTGGCTAGACTCTCTCTTGCTGGAGATAGTCATTGCCTGGCACTTCTGTGGCATGAATGTTACTTGCCACTTATCAGCCCAAGCCTGAATGTTGTCCAGGTCTTGCTGCATGCGGGTACAAACTGCTTCATTATCTGAGGAGCTGCGAATGGAACTGAACACTGCGCAATCATCAGCAAACATCCAAACTTCTGACCTTATGATGGAGGGAAGGTGATTGATGAAGCAGCTGAAGATGGTTGGGCCAAGAACATTGCCCTGAGGGACACCTGCAGCTATGTCCTGAGGCTGAGATGGTTGGCCTCCAACAGCCACAACCATCTTGCTTTGTGCTAAGTATGACTCCAGCCAGTGGAGAGTTTTCCCCGATTCCCATTGACTTCAATTTTACTAGGGCTCTTTGATGCCACACTCGGTCAAATGCTGCCTTGATGTTAAGGGCAATCACTTTCATCTCACCTATAGAATTCAGCGTTTTTGTCCATGTTTGGACCAAGGCTGTAATGAGGTCTAGAGCCCAGTGAGCAGATTATTGGTGAATAAGTGCCGCTTGATAGCACTGTTGATGACACCTTCTATAGTAATCTGGGATGTAATGTTTAAGTTATCCACCAGATGGAGCCAAATATTAAGGGTTCACATTCACCAGTATTTAAGGTAATGGGTCATGTATTCAATGTCCTGGTACACCAGTTTATACGGTAATGTGGCATTGCATTATGGGTATGACTCAGAGGTTCATCCTCCATCTTGGCTCATGCAGTAAGAATTATGTGCCTGGCTTCCAGCTAGTAAGAGCTATGTCTCTCTGCTACACCGTGTAAATAAACAGTTGGGTTTATTCCTAATATCTCGCTTCTCTCAGTTTCTGACCTTACCACTCGGATATCACACCTTCCATCACTTTGCTGATGATTGAGAGTAGGCTGATGGGGCGGTAATTGGCTGGATTGGATTTGTCCAGCTTTTTATGGACAGGACACACCTGGGCAATTTAGCACTTACCGTCATAAAAACCCAACTGGTTCACTAATGTCCTTTAGGGAAGGAAACTTTACCTAGTCTGGCCTATATGTGACTCCAGTTCCACACCAATGTGGTTGACTCTTATTTCCCTCTGAAGTGACCAAACAAAGCACTCAGCTTTATCAAACTACTGCGGTTAAAGAAGGTGGCCCACCACCACCTTCTCAGGGCAAGTAGGGTTGAACAATAAATGCTGGTCTTGCCAGCAATTACCACATCCTAAGAATGAATAACAAACTTTCACGGAGCGGGTCCTACAAACTCAGCCGACTTTTGCAATGCAGAATCATAAAGACATTTGTAGTGATGGGGAATAGCTTTCAAAATAAATGAAGGAGGAGGCAACCATGTGACAGAGATAATGAACTTTATGCCAGCTACTCAAAAGGGCCTGACAGGAAATGAGAAAGAAGTTCAAACAGCATAAAGATAAGGCATGAATATTAAAGAAAAAGTGTTTCATTTTTATAGCATATTTGTCGTCCATAGGATGTCGCAAATGCTTCACGGCCAACAAATTATCTTGAAATGTTGTTAGCTAGTCAAACTCAGTAGTCAATTTCCAAATAGCAAGGTTCCACAAATAGTAATGTCCAGTTAATCTCTTTTGGCAGTGGCGGTGGTTAAGGCATAAATATTGGCAGTACTGCATTAAATGGTCAGCCTAGATTATGTCCTTAAGTCTCTGGTGTGGGGCTTGAATGAAGAACTTTCTGACTCAGAGGTAAAGGTGCCACTCATGAGCCAAGTTGTTGTAATTGTAAAATAACAGTGCAGCAAGTTGAAGTAAAAATAATCAGTTTATGCAAATTGCATTATCCATGATGACACAATATGTACTGTAAGAGAGTGTGTACTGTAGAAGGAGTTTCCATGTGCCAAACTGCCATGTCGCAATAATGGCCCGTATTTTCCGATGCCTACGGGTGCGCTGAAAACCGGCATTTCCGATCTGTCAAGAATGCTCTTGACAGATCGCACGCCTGCCCTGGAGAAGGGCCTCTGCGGGCGGATAGTTCCGCTTTCTGCGGAACCTCCGCCCGCTGAAAACCTTTAGAAATCTTATGCCTGGTAAAAGCAGGCGTAAAGTCTGCTTTTACCAGCATAAGTTTTAAAAAGTTTTTAAAAAGTTTCACTCATCTATAATTTTTAAATACTTTTGAAAAAGGTAAGTTTATTTTTAGCCCCGTAGAAAAGCTTAATTATTTTTTTCAAAAATTTAAATTTTTGTTTAAAATATTTAATGTAATTTTAAATCATTTTACAAACATGATTTAAAAAAAAATGTATTTAATGTTTTAGTGTCTTTTTTCAGTGATCCCCATTCATACTTTTGGCAGTTCTATCTCAAAAGTATGATGGGAGATTCCCTTCTTTCATTGGCTCGCCTGGCCCAGGTGATCACAGGGACGCTTGCGAACCACATGCACCCCTGGGCTATGTGGGCCCTGTACATTTCAACTGTGGAGAGGCCCAGGAGCAGAAATGTCCAGATTGCGTCAGCCCTCAGGGAAGTCCGTAGATTTTTTTTCCAATAGGAGGCATCTGCCGCAGGAAGCTTCCTATCGGAAATGACGGGCCCATATGTTTAAAGGCAAAACTTCCACATGATCAGAGGGCACATCATGAACAGATGGTGCATCCCAGATCACAAACCCCTACCTCAATATCAGCTAGCTATTGTGGATCTGGTCAAGAGGGAAAGATTGGAAACAGAATTGTTGGTTTAATACCATATTATTCAGGTATTCTGTGATTTGCATGGTTTTGTTCCACACACACATTGGCCCGGATATTCCGATCCCTACGGGTGGGTACGCGCTGTGTACCCACCCATAGGGACATCGGAAATACCGGTTTCAGGCATGCACAGCGCATGCGCTGAAAACCGGAATTTCCGATCTGTCAAGAATGCTCTTTCTGGAGACCCTCCATCCGCAGAAAACCCTTACAATTCTTACGCCTGGTAAAAGCAGGCGTAAGGCTTGCTTTTACCAGGATAAGAGTTGAAAAAAGTTTTTAAAAACTTTTGTTTAAAATATTTAATTTATTGTAATGTCAACTAATTTTAAAAAGGTGATTTTTTTTTAAATTTTTTTAAAATGTTACTATATTTTTTCATTGATCTCCATTCATATATTTGACAGGTCTACCTGTCAAGTGTATGAAGGGAGATTCCCTTCTTTGACTGGCTCCCCATGGCCCACGTGATCACAGGGATGCTTGCGAACCGCATGCGCCCCTGGGATACATTGGCCCTGCGCACTTGGAGTTGGAGAGGCCCAGGATCGGAACTACACGCACCTCGGGAGCAGTCAGGTAAGTGCGTACATTTTTTCCAGATCAGAGGTCTCCTCATGCGGGAAGCCTCCGATCGGAAAATACAGCCCATTAACACACAGTTATTATGCACAAGTTCATAACAAGAACTTGTAGTAATAATGTAACATCCACTATGGAATCTGAAGAGGGAGAGCAGCCATCACCCACACTTTGAAACACACTGACACGCATACCTCCAGAGAAGTAGTGTGTTCAGAGGAATCACTGGGTGAGGCAAACACACGGGAGGAAACAATAGCAGATCACAGAATCACACAGAATCACAGAAACCCCACAGTGCAGATAGAGGCCATTTCGGCCCATCGAGCCTGCACCGACACATATCCCACCCGATCCCCGTAACCCCTACACCAACACATATCCCACCCTATCTCCATAACCCCACACATTTTAATCCCCCTAACACTAAGGGTTAATTTATCATAGCCAATCAACCTAACCTGCACATCTTTGGACTGTGGGAGGAAACCGGAGCACCCGGAGGAAACCCACGCAAACACGGGGAGAATGTGCAAACTCCACACAGACAGTCACCCGAAGCCGGATTCGAACCCGGGTCCCTGGCGCTGTGAGGCAACAGTGCTAACCACTATGCCACCGTGCTGTGGTGGTTAACGAGGGGACAGCTGGTGTATGTTGAGTGACCCTCCTAAATTATATTGGGATATAGAGCTCAATGGGCCTGCTAACAAACAAAGGCTGGTGGAGCAGCAGGCTACTGTGAAACTGTAAAATTGTCCCCTTTGTTAAGCTCATTAACTTCTGGAGTGAAATACTCACATTTCAGTTTGACAATACAGCTGCAGAATACTGCACAAGGTCATCAATAATGCCCTGACTACAGCATTAAAAAAAATAATTAACAATTGCCTTTTTCTCTCACTTATCAAAAATGTTCATTAATTCATCTTTGGTAGGGTAGGAATCCCCAAAGCAATAGCAAGCGAAGGTTAATAATCTCAGAATGATACAGCACAGAAGGAGGCCATTTGGCTCATCATGCCTGTGCCGATAGTCCCTTATTACTGTCAAACTACATTAAGGCACATTTTGCTCCTGTCTATTTTTTTGCTAAAATTAGTGGTCAGAAATGTTGACCTATGGTTCCAACATAAAGGACAATCAAGAAAGATTGTCAGAAACAGTACAGAGAATGAATAACAAGAACTCACAACATTAACACCTTTCATTTCTATAATACCTTCAATACAGAATCCATCCCAAAGTGCTTCACAGGAGTAAAGAAATAACGAATGCTGAGCCAAAGAGAGAAATAGTAAGGGTCTTAAATGAGGAGAGGTGGAGGGGTTTAGGGAAGGAATTCCAGAGTGTGGGGCCTAAGCAGCAGAAGGCACAGCTGGCAATAGTGAAGTGAAGGGAGGGAGGGATGCACAACAGCCAGACTCAGAGGAACAGAGTTGGGGAAGGTGGTTATAGGGCAAGAGGACACTATGTAGATAGGATGGGGGAAAAACCACGAAAAAATTATGGTTTATGGAGGGCGGAGGATGGAAAGTCAGCCAGGAGAGCACTGGAATAGCCACATCTGGAGGTCACAAATGCATGGATGAGAGTTTCAGCAGCAGATGAGCTCAGGCAGAGGTAGCGAGAGATGGAAGTAAAAGGTCTTTGTGACAGTGAGGATATGGGGTTGGAAGTGCAACTCAGGGTCATGGTTGTCAACAGCCAGGTGTGGGTCTGAGATAGTGGCTGGAGGAGGATGATAAAATTGGCGGCAAGGGTATACAGTTTGTGGCCAGGTCTGAAGATGATGGCTTTATTCTTACCAATATTTAGCTGGAGGAAATTGCAAAACTTTCCAACTGACAACACAGAGGAAGTGGAAGGGTGGAGAAAGGTAGGGGAGAGGTAGAATTGAGTGTCATCGGCATACAGGTGGAAGCCGACCTCATCTACAGATGATTTTACTAAGGAGCAGCAAGTAGATGAGGAAAAGGAGGAGAGGGTCCAAGGATAGATCCTTGCGAGACTCCAGAAGTAATGGTGTCGGAGCAGGAAGAGAAGCCTTTTCTGGAAAAACTCTGGTGCTACGATCGGATAGGTAACAGTGAAACCAAGTGAGGGTAGTCGCACTGAGCTGGACAACAGAGCAGAGGCATTGGAGGAGAATGATGTGGTTGACCATGTCAGAGGCTGCAGAGAAGCCAAGGGGAATGAGGAGGGTTAATGTATCAAGGTCACAGTAACAGAGGAAGTCATATGTGACATTGCTTAAGGACATTTTGGGACTGGTAACCTGATTGGAGAGATACAATCATGGAGTTGCAGGAAAGATGGACATGGATTTTGAAGACGACAACAGGTTCAAAGCTGAAACTGTTTAATTACATCGATATCGGTTAACTGAGGGTACTACTGCCACTAAACTTGTGGGCATAGTTACACCAAAACTTACCAGGAAATTCAGAGCCAATATCAACAACAACAACTTGTATTTATACAGCACCTTTAACATAGTAAAACGTCCCAAGGCGCTTCACAGGAATATTATAAGACAAAAAATTTGACACCGAGCCACATAAAGAGAAATTAGGGCAGGTGACCAAAAGCTTGGTCAAAGAGGTAGGTTTTAAGGAGCGTCTTAAAGGAGGAAAGAGAGGTAGAGAGGTTTAGGTAGGGAATTCCAGAGCTTAGTGCCTAGGCAACAGAAGGCACGGCCACCAATGGTTGAGCGATTATAATCAGGAATGTTCAAGAGGGCAGAATTAGAGGAGCGCAGCTACCTCGGGGGGTTGTGGGGCTGAAGGAGATTACAGAGATAGGGAGGGACGAGGCCATGGAGGAATTTGAAAGCAAGGATGAGAATTTTGAAATCGAGGCGTTGCTTAACCGGGAGCCAATGTAGGTCAGCGAGCACAGGGGTGATGGGTGAACGGGACTTGGTGCGAGTTAGGACATGGGTAGCGAGTTTTGGATGACCTCAAGTTTACGTAGGGTAGAATGTGGGAGGCCAGCCAGGAGTGCGTTGGGCTATTCAAGTCTAGCGGTAACAAAAGCATGGATGAGGGTATCACAGAATATTGCAGCACAGAAGCCGGCAATTCTTCCCTGCTCACTCCCACACACATTTTTTCAAGAAACATCCAAAATCCCTTTTTAAAGAATTTATGGATTCTGCCTTGTGTAAAGAATTCTGCATTCTAATCATCCTCTGTGCAAAGAAATCTATTTTAAATGCCCTTTATTTTTTTCAGCATCTTAAATTCTTGTGCTCTTGTTAACGCCTCACTGAACAGTAGAAACAATCGATCGCTATTTACATGATCAGAACCCTTCATAATCTTGACGACCTCAGTCACATCACCCCTTAATCTCCTCAGCTCCAGCAGAAATAACACCCACTGAAGACTCTCTACATAGCCGTAACTATCATTCCTGGCAACATCCTTGTGCATCTACATTGCACCCTATCCATTTCTTTTCTATCATTTTATATTGGCAGTTCTCCAACTCCTCCGCATTGTCTCCAACAACTCCGAAGAATCATCGCGTTTCAGTGCTGCAGACAAGGTGAGGTGAAGAGGGTTTAGTGTAGAATTTTCAACTTCAAGTGTAATGAGAGCAAGAACATGCTACAGCATAATTTTAAACCCACTTCTCCCAACCCCAGATATACGCAATGCCCCACATAAGATGAACTGAACTGCAACTTACAGATAACAGAATTGTTCAACAGTGGGAAATCAATTTAACTCTAATGGGTAGAAATAATGTAGCTCCACTGTACGTAGCAGCCTAGATGTCCAGAGGTAAGAGCTCTTACAAAAGCTACCATATCAGGAGGTTTCAGAACAGTTACACCTTTCAAGGTGAAATTCCTTTTTTCTGACATTTTCACTTTTTCCACCCAAGAGAAAGACTTGCCTTTGTGTAAAGAAACAAATGGTTTCACAGCCAGCCCAGCAGACAAAGCTATTAGTTAGCCCCTTGAGTGATGGTCCCTATGGACAATTCTGCCTCTCACAAGCAGTAACGGCATCAGTCTTTCTCTCCATCTTTCTTCTCTCTAGACATTATTCTCTCTTGGCAACATGAGTGTGAAAAGACAACCTGATTCCTTGACTGCCACACCCGTGATATGATGAGGCACTCTCAACTCGATTTGAAAAACAGCAGTGGGGAGAATTTACACAACAAATAAGTGCAAACCCACCAGAAATTAAATCAGATCAACTCTTGCCAATTCAGAGCCTTCTACACATGTACTCGTCCATGGTGCACAAAACTGTGGAACATGTGGCATACTGCTTTAATTCTGGAGACCTGCTCATTGGTATTGCCTTAGCAGCTGAAATGTCTGTTCATTGAGGGCCCTAGTACACTCATCTGTCTTGTATTCTTATTCTCTGTTTGAATAAAGGGGTTGTCCAGATGTGTCAGCAGCTATGATTGCACTATGTAGCCCATATCTCAGAGCTGCCTTCCTTCTGCTTCAAAGAGCCATGTTATACTTGATTGCCTTACAAAGAAAGTATCATGCATTGTTTTCCTGCGTATGTTGTATACATGTGTATGTTTATGGAATAGAATAGCCCTTTCTTTTTAGGTATGTCATAAATTGTTGGCAGGCACACTAATGGTTATTTGTATATGGAAAATGCTCCATTGGCTGGAGTCATACCTAGCACAAAGGAAGATGGTTGTGGTGGTTGACGATCAATCATCACAGCCCCAGGACATCGTTACAGGAGTTCCTCAGGGCAGTGTCCTAGGCCCAACCATCTTCAGCTGCTTCATCAATGACCTTCCCTTCAACATAAGGTCAGAAATGGGGATGTTTGCTGATGACTGCGCAGTGCTCAGCGCCATTCACAACTCCTCAGATAATGAAGCAGTCTATGCCCGCACGCAACAAGACCTGGACGATGTTCAGGCTTGGGCTGATAAGTGGCAGGTAACATTTGCGCCACAGAAGTGCCAGGCAATGACTATCTCCAAAAAGTTAGAGTCTAATCACCTTCCCTTGACATTCAATGGCATTACCATCGCCGAATTCCCCACCATCCATATCCTGGGGGTCACCATTGACCAGAAACTTAACTGGACCAGCCACATAAATACTGTGGCAACAAGAGCAAGTCAGAGGCTAGGTATTCTGCGGCGAGTATCTCACCTCCTGACTCCCCAAAGCCTTTCCACCATCTACAAGGCACAAGTAAGGAGTGTGATAGAATACTCTCCACTTGCCTGGATGAGTGCAGCTCCAACAACACTCAAGAAGCTCGATACCATCGAGGACAAAGAAGCCCACTTGATTGGCACCCTATCAACTACCTTAAACATTCTCTCCCTCTACCACCAGCGTACCGTGGCTGCAGTGTGTACCATCTACAAGATGCACTGCAGCAACTTGCCAAGGCTTCTTCGGCAGCACCTCCCAATCCCGCGACCTCTTCCACCTAAAAAGACAAGGGCAGCAGGCGCATGGGAACACCACCACCTCCAAGTTCCCCTCCAAGTCACACACCATCCTGACTTAGAAGTATATCACCGATCCTTCATCGTCTCTGGGTCAAGTTCATGGAACTCCCTTATTAACAGCACTGTGGGAGTATCTTCACCACGCGGACTGCAGCGGTTCAAGGCGGCGGCTCACCACCACCTTCTCAAGGGCAATTAGGGATGGGCAATAAATGCTGGCCTTGCCAGTGACGCCCACATCCCATAAACGAATAAAAAAAGTGGTACCTCCTGTAATTTGAAGAAGCCATCAGAAAAAAACCTTCGCTTCTTCTGCTGTTGCTAGTAATTGCTGGTAAGTGTTAAAATCTATATATCTGATTCATGGTAATCTTCTTCTTCTTAGGCAGTCCCTCGGAACCGAGGATAACTTGCTTCCACATTAAAAATGAGTTCGCAGGTGACTGATGAGTCCAATGCGGGACCTACAGTCTCTGTCACAGGTGGGGCAGACGGTGATTGAAGGGACGGGTGGGTGGGGTGCTTGGGTTGACGTGCGCCCCTTGTGCTTGGCTTCCACTTGCTCCCGGCGAAGAAACTCGAGGTGTTCCGCGCCTTCTCGGATGCTTCTCCTCCACTTTGTGCGGTCTTGAGCCAGGGATTCCCAGGTGTCAGTGGGGATGTTACACTTTTTCAAGGAGGCTTTGAGGGTGTCCTTGAAGCGTTTCCTCTGCCCACCTGGGGCTCTCTTGCCGTGCGGAGCTCCGAGTAGAGCGCTTGTATTGGGAGTCTCGTATCGGGCATGCGGACAATGTGACCCGTCCATCGGAGCTGATCAAGTGCGGTCAGAGATTCGATGCTGGGGATGTTGGCCTGAGCAAGAACACTGACGTTGGTGCGCCTATCCTGCCAATGGATTTGCAGGATCTTGCGGAGGCAGCGTTGGTGGTACCTCTCCAGTGCTTTGAAGTACCTGCTGTACATGGTCCATGGCTCTGAGGCACACAGCAGGGCGGGTATCACTGCTGCCCTGTAGACCATGAGCTTAGTGCCGGGTTTGAGGTCCTGGTCTTCAAACACTCTCTTCCTCAGGCGACCGAAGGCTGCACTGGCACACTGAAGGCGGTGTTGGACTTCATCGTCGACATCTGCCCTTGTTGACAGTAGGCTCCCGAAGTATGGAAAGTGGTCCACGTTGTCCAAGGCCTTGTCGTGGATTTTGATACAGGGCTTTTGCTACCTTCTTAATGGTGCAAAGCATAACAAAGTCTCCTGCGCTGTTACTGGGAGAAAAATGCCGCATAAAAATTGGGGCAATGATGAACTTTGCTGCCATTGATTGTACCATGGGTTGATAGTTGAGTCACAATCTCCCAGTTGAGCCCTCTCTTGCACTGCTTCTCCATTATGTTTAGGTAGCTGCCACTATTGCTGTAGATCTCACTGCCTGGGTTAATGCCTGTTGCATGTGCTGTTACCTCGATTGCCTTTGAGCTCCTGGGCCACACTCCACTGATGGGACCAAATTCTACAGACATGGCAGCTTGGCTCATGTAAGAACAGTGCCCCTTAAATTGCATGAAGTATATTGGAAATGCCAGGTAAAACCTCCTGAAATGTGCTCAAAATGCAGTTAAGCATAAAAGATGCCCATACAGAATGGAGTTCACCTGTTGAACTGAATGCTGGGAAGTGGATGTAAGCAGGCTAATTGAAACCATCAAAACAAAAGGCTTTTAGTTAGCACAAGTTTTCTCAGCTAATCAGGTGACAAAGCTTCTACGTTAACACCTTAAAAGCTTATTTATACAACAAACATTCCATATTAGTGTTAAAAACCATTATCCCGTGACTCAATGAATAGATGCCACATCTATTCATTTGTGCGGGAAAAAACCCTCCAGAAATGCAAGACAGATAGGTAGAGAAGTCATAAACCTCAGACACAAAGTCGATCATGTTCAGTGAAGGCCATGCTTCAATGGCTCATTGACATTCACATAAACTCCACATTTATCAGAGATGAGTGGCAGTAAAGGGGTGAACTCTTCTGATATGCGTCACTCAGATTGGTTAATTGTATGGATTGGGTTTCTCTGTGAAATTAAGATATAGAGGGTTTATCACATGTCCAACAGATTCTCTGGGGGTGATTTTAGCTCAGGTGCGGGCTGTTGTCGTGTTATCCGAATTTCGTGTTTCCCACACGAATCTAAATGAGCGTGGGAGATTGATGCAATTTTAACTCAATTGGCCAATTGATTTCCAACATGTGGGAAGCCTTTGCAAGGGGTTTTTTCATGACTGAAAGTCCCCTCCGATGACATCATCATTGCTGCTGCATTTAAGGTCCACAGCATGCCTTGCTTCTTCTGCAGGCTTCCAAGCTTCCTCCATTTGGTGTCAGAGGGATCTGCAGGAGAGATGACAAGCGGGAGGGCAAGAGCAGCTCCTCGCTTTGACAAGGTGGCACTTCAGGCATTGGTGGATGGGGCTAGGGCCAACAGGGAGGTCCTGTTCCCTTCATCAGGGAGGCAGAGGCCTTCCACTCAGGCCAAGGCTGTACGGATGCAGGTGGCTGAGGAGATCAATTCCTTGGGAGTCACCCGCAGAACCTGGACACAGTGCCGGAAAAGATTTTATGACCTTCGGCGCACTGGAAAAGTGAGTATGAATTTCCCATCACCCTCAAGCTGATCCCCATTGCCTTTCCTCACCAGCACTCAGTTTCAGCAATCTCTTCCTCCACATCCCACTTGACACTGACATCCATGCACCCTTACCCATTCCTTCTCTCTCTATGCTCACATTCACATGACTATTCCACCATGCAGCCCTCACACTCCCTCTCACTCTGATGCTTTGAACACAACTGGCAACACACAGGGAGGGCCCTTGGTCTTGCAACCTCACTCCATCTTTGTCTCCTTCTAAGTATCTATGCTATGCAATCTCTACACTCACTCCTTCATTCTCACTCAACCTCCACTTGTCTCCCTCATTGCTGGAAAAGAGAGCGCACAACAAAAGAGCGAGAGCCAGGACAGGAGGAGGGCCACCCTCAATAGCCCACCTGAGCCCCTGGGAGGAGGCCGTTCTGGAAATCATTGGTATTTAGGATGATTCGCGCATGGGGGACGGACAGACGGGTGCAACACAGCAAGCTGATGACAGAAAAGTTTCCCATCTCTCTCTTTGACATTGCATGAGTCACTGATAATGATTGTCAAGCTGTGACAGATGGGCTTATGAGCATCTGCAAAAAGCTATGTGCATGTAGCCTTGGCATCACATCTGTAACTCTTTCCTTTTACTCCCCCACAGGACCATCACAAGCATCCATCCCCCCTAGCCAGAAAGAAGAGGCTGAGCAGCCAGACTCCTCAGAGGAAGCTGCAACCTCCGAGGGCGCAGCGTCAGCAGAATTCTGCGCATCCAGCACCAGCGCAGACACTCACACCTCGGTGGGACCTTCGGGACATAGAGTAGTGTTGTCACCTGGTGTTTCACAGCTCAAGTGAGCATCAGCAGATTGTGCAGACAGGGACAGCAGTGGAGAGTCCTAGTCGGAGGGCACAGGTCTCTGCCAGCTCGGCTCAGCAGCATGTCGACCCTCTGCCTCTGGGTCCATCCATGAGCTCAGCGGTGATGGAACTCCAGGCACAGATGCAGGAGTCTCTGGCAGGGTCGCTGCGAGTGTGGAGCAAATGGAGGAGTCCATAACGAACATGAGCAGAGCCTTTGTGGAGTCATTGGCGCATGAACGCATCAAGAAGGAAAGGATGGCTACCTCCGTGTTAAGGCTGGCTACTGTGCCGGAGAGGCTGGCTACGGTAGAGGACAGGAGGGCTACGGCCATGGAGGAGCTTAGTCGCCAGGGTATGGAAAACATGGTCATTGTTCAGAATAGAATGACATCTCTTGAGGAGCGATGGGCATCTATTGAACAGAGAAACCAGACCTTCATGGAAGTCCTTCTGAGTAGGACTGCCATTGCAGATACGGGTCCCCATGGCCCCCCTGATGTGCAGCAAGGTGCGCTCCAGCCACTTGCAGGCGCTGAGGGGGTCCTGACCCATGAGAGGGAGGTTGGTGGTAGACCTCAAGGAAGTGGGGGCTCCTCTCCAAGCGCTCACACTTCCATGCCACTGCAGAGCCCTCGGTCAGAGCCCCACCGGAGTCCACACCCAAGTGAGATAGGAGTCTCAACCCCTGCACAGCCGCAGGAGCAGCAGACTGTTGACGAGCCCTCACAGGCTCGCAACCCCAGAGGACGCCCGCCAAAGGTGTCGAGACCGGAGCAGCAGGAAAGTGAGCAGGGGGCCTCCACATCTGCTGAAGCCACAGGGAAAGCACTACATAGGAGCACGCATAAGAGGAAAATTCTGCACAAGTAGTCACAAGGGTAGTCACTTGGGTGAAATGTTGTATTTATTGTAAAAATGCCATCAGTTGGTTCTTGTACATAAAAATTCTGATGACAACTGTTGCAGTTGTGGCGTGTGTCATTTTGTGAATGGGACTTTCACATTGAGGGCTTAGGATTACTTGCAGTTGTCAATATGCTGGTCAAATAGCTAGGAATCCGCAGGGTCTTGGCCATTGTCGATGCTCCGGTAAGAAGCTGTGAAGCAAAAGTGTTTGATTGACTAGGCAAAGCAAATCTGGCCAGGATGAGTGCGTTCCTTACATCCCGGGCAGCAATGTTCTCGTGTAATGCTGCCGCTGGTTGATGGGCCTCTGCAGGATCTTTGTGTTCGCCCTCCTCCTCCTCCGAATAGCGGAATCACACTAGACTGGCGCTGTATGAAGGAGTCATGGCAACTGCCAGGGTACATGGCACAAACATGCAAAATTTCCTTCTTGTGGTCACACACCAGCTGAACGTTGAGGGAGTGGAAGCCCTTGCGGTTGACAAAAATACCTGGATTGCGATGGGGTGCCCTAAGGGCCACATGTGTGCAGTCAACGATGCCCTGCACCCTTGGAAACCTGCCAGATGAGCTAATCCAACCGCTCACGCCGTCACACTTGCTCGATCCTTAGTGAAATGGATGTGATTGTGCACGAGGGCAAAGAGAGCATCGGTTACCTGCGTGATGCACGTGTGTGCGGCTGCCTGGGAGATGCCGCTGACGTCTGCTGCTGATCCCTGGAATGAGCCTGAGGCAAAAAATTTGAGTGCGGTGGCGACTTTGATGGCCAGTGGTAATGGTTCTGCACCTGGTCCTCTGGGCAGCAGGTCTTGCTGTAGCATTGCGCAGATGTCAGTCACTACCTGTCACGAAAGTTGGAGCCGCCTTTGGCACTGCTGCTCAAAAATGTTGAGGTAGCTGACCCTGCGTCTGTAGACCCTGTTTGGGGGGTATCTCCTGCGCAGACAGGCTTCCAGGCGCTGGTCCCTTCTGGCCTGTGCAGCTTCAGGTGGGTGAGCAGCAGCCTGGCGCTCCTGCTGCTGCTGCTGTTGCGGGTGCTGCTGTTGCTGGCTCTGCTGGTGCCGCGGCGGGTGCTCGAGCTCCTCTAATGCCCAGATGGGAAGGAAATAAATGGCTCCCATGCTTCTGGTATATGCCTCCGTTGAGGAAGCGCTGAGTGAAGGTGGCGAGGGGGATTTCCCAGGAGGTCACAATGGAGATGGGTGTGAGGCACCAACCTTCCACGGGTGTGGTTAAGCCTTGTAAAAGTTGCCCCAGACCTGAGACCACAAAGTCCTGCCACCTGCAAATCATGGCTGATCAAATCTCAACTTTAATGGTTGACCTGCAGTTGAAAGTCACCAATGCAATAGTGCTCCCGCCAGGTTTCACATTCGTGATTCCCACCAGGCGTGTTTTATGTGGGAAAAGGGTTAAAGTTGCAAGGGCCTGTTAAAATAGGATTATAGAGGCCATTTAGTGGTAATTAAGGGCCTTAAAGACCAGTCCCGCCTGTGGGATGCAGGACGGAGTCGGGACCATCAGACATGCTTGAGTTAAAATTGCTCGGAGTCGGGAACCAGGCAGGGGGGGTCCCGCCCGCCATTTTAACACCCCGCCCACCTCAAAGCCCGCCTCACGGCCCAATGAAAATCGAGGCCTCTGTCTTTGTTAGAAATAATCTCTTGTAGCAGTAGTAATAGAAGCAGAGTCTGTCTTTCTTAGACTCTCTTAGCTTCTTTTGGTAGTTGGAAGAAGATTCTCTGTCTTCACCTGTAAGAACTTTTGCTTAGCAGATGTAAAAGGTTCCCTTACTAGTACAAGTTACCTTTAAGGTCAGAGTCAGAGGTTAGAAGTTAAATTATGGCTACACTAGGCAGTTATAGGCAATGATAAGTGTGTCAATTAATTGTACACGTGTCTGAGATCAACAACAGTGAGATACAAGTTATTGTCACTCATGTGTAAGATGGGTTCAGCTGGAAACTAACATCCATGTGGAACAGAAAATCGATTGACACTCCAGAAGTTAATGTCTGTGATGTAAGAAAAAGGAGACTTACCATCAAGTAACTTTAAAGTAAGCTTTAAGTAACTTATAAACACACTATATACAAGAGAGGTCTTTACCATGCCTCTGGTAGAAGCCTCTTACAATACTGAACAGACCAGTATTTATACCAGTCCAACAGGAAGTGACATATGACAGGAAGTGAGGTATGTACACAGTTCATAGTTCACAGTTCATAGTTCACAGGAAGTGATGACATAACTTCCCGGAAGTTAGCATTTTTATCACATTCTTCCCTCCTGCAGGATTAGGAGGCTGTGGTCTACCTTTTGGTCCGCAGCCGCCGAACAAGGAAGAGTCGCACCCGTTTGGATTCCCGTCATAGAGGGTCGCTGGTCCGCTTACATGCGGTTGGCCATTGGTCAGAGTCTGTGTGGCCTGGATTGCCCTGTGAAGGGTCGGGGAGATCATGGCTTCGAGTACGAGCCCCAATAGGTTCAAAGTCGGACTGCCTCTGTTCAGAGGGAGGTGCAGAGCTGGTCTGTGGCGGATCAGTACTTTCATGCGCGGTACTGGGAGGGTCGCAACCTTGAGCACGGGGTTCTACCGGCACCAAGCTAGTTGGTGTCCGATCAGGATCCTGGAGAGGGGTACCCGATAGGTCCCAAGAGTTTCCTGGTGAAATGCCATCACCCGATGTCCCACTAGGTCCTGGTGGGCAGGGAGCCAGATCCCGTAATGATACGGTAGATTCTCGGCCGTCGGAATATCGTATGTTTGCATAGGTGGGGTTGGCAACGGAAAACGTGAATATTCGTCGATCATGGTGAGCAAATATGTGTTCCGAGTTGAAGAGGGCACTGGGCCCTTAAAATCGATGCTAAGTCATTGCATCGGTTGGGTTGCATGTATGAGTATACCAGCTGAGGGGCGGAAGAACTGAGGTTTTAATTCCGCACAAAGCCGGCATTCTGAGCATATTTTCTTTACATCTCCAGTGGAAAAAGGGAGATTCCGTGATCGTACGAAATGTAGCATGCGCGTAACGCCAGGATGACACAAACCATTGTGGACATCCATGAGAGTGGAGGATGACATAGTGGAGCAGAATGCCCGTGTGAGGGTGTCCGGGGCCACATTCTCCTTGCCAGGCCGATAGAGAATGGTATAACCAAAAGAGGCCAGTTCCATCCTCCAAAGTTGTATTTTATTACTCTTAATTTTGGTTCGTTTTCGATTATCGAGCATGAAGGCGACTGATCGTTGGTCCGTGATCAATGTAAAGTGCTGGCGAGCTAGAAAATGGTTCCACTTCCGTACTGCCTCTATGATGGCTGTGGCTTCTTTCTCAACCGGAGGATAATGTAGCTCGGCACCTTGTAAGGTCCTGGACATAAATGCTACAGGACGACCTTCCTGATTCAGAGTAGCCGAGATCGCCACCTCCGAGGCATCACATTCAACCACGAAAGGGAGATTCTCATCGATGGAGTGAAGAGCCGCTTTCTCCAACTGTTTTTTGAGAAGGTTAAAGGCTGCAACAGCCGCTGTTCCCAGTGGAAATGATCTAGCATGCAGCAAGGGTTGGATTTTGTCCGAAAAATGAGGAATCCATTTAGCGTAGTATGCAAACAGACCGAGAGCCCGACGTAAAGAAGCCGGATTCTTAGGTGACGGGAGCTCTTGGAGCGGGCGAAGTCTTTCTGGGTCTGGCTTAATGATACCATTGCCTACGCAGTAGCCAAGGATGTTGATGGTCGGTTGCGACTCAACAGATTTGGATTCATTCAGGGTCAAATTACGGCGATGGAGGGCATCCCGAAATTTTTGGAGGTTGGAGTCGTGTTCCTGTTGATCGTGACCTGCAATGGTAATGTTATCAAGATAGGGAAAAGTGTCCCTTAGGTTTTCCTGCTTAACCAGGCCATCCATTGCCCGTTGAAAGACAGCCACTCCATTAGTAACCCCGAATGGGAGGCGACGAAATTGGTACAGCCGTCCATTAGCCTCAAAGGCTGTGTACTGCTTATCTGAGACCTTCAAGGGTAACTGATGATAGGCACTTTTTAAATCGTAAGTTGAGAACACTTTGTATTCGGCCAGTTTATTAACCATATCATCAATGCGTGGCAATGGGTAGGCGTCCAAGTCGGTATATTGATTGATGGTTTGCGAATAATCGATGCATAGTCGCTGTTTGTGAGGTTTTAGAGGGTTCTTGACAATGACGACTTGAGCCCGCCAGGGCAACGAACATGGTTCAATGATATCCTCTGCTAGAAGTCGAGAGATTTCAGCCGCAATAAAAGATTGGTCTTCCTGATTAAAGCGCCGCGATTTCGTTATTATCGGTTGGCATTGAGGCGGAATACTGGCAAATAATGAGGGTTCATCAAGTGAAGCTGCTGATAATGCACAAAAAGGTAATTTAGATGGTATATTAGAAATAGTAAGTCCGGGTTTGGATCCACCAAACTCAATGGTGAGTTTCTTATGCTGTTTTTGGAAGTCCAGCCCTAAGAGGAGATCACTACATAAGTCTTTGAGCACCGAAAGTCGGGTGGAGGGATACATACGACCATGAAGTGTCATATCAACAACACAAAAGCCGGAGATTCTGGTATTAAGTGATGACTGGGCCATCGCAATTGCCTGGTCCGATGGGAAGACATGTAGTTTCAATTTCGCAACAATCTGTTCCTTAATGAAACTATCAGTACTTCCTGAGTCAATTAAGGCATCTAAGGTATGCCCTTTAATTGAAATTTTTGTGGCTGCCTGAGACAGGTTCTGTGGGCAAGCAGCTGTAATTGGTGTCATTGCACAGAGAGTGGCTAAAACTCTCGGTGTGCTTCTTCGGGAGAGAGCTCGAGAGGAAGCTTGATAGGTCCTAGCTGGAGCATCTTGATAGGCCCTAATTGGGGCAGTTCGGTAGGTCTTAGCTGGATTGGCCCTCGTAGAGGCCCTTGATAGGCAAACTTTAGCAAAGTGTCCTTTTTTCCCGCAATAACTGCAGATTGCATTGCGAGCAGGGCAGGTTTTCCTAGGGTGAAAAGCATCTCCACAAAAGAAGCATTCCTTCCTAGATTGCCAAGAGGCTGCTAAAGTGGGGTCGTCCTCCTCTTCTTCATCAGAATTATCAGAATTAGATTCCCCCATGATAGGGTTCACCTGAGACCGCTTGAATTGTCTGGTTGCAGCTACAGCAGCAGATCGAGATCTGGGCAGCTGATAGAGGTCTGCATTTCTCTTTGCCAAATCCAGTGAACAAGCTAGGTCAAAAGCTTTTTGTAGCTCAAGTGTTTTACTTTCTAGTAGACGCTGGCGTATAAATGGAGAGGCAATCCCGCAGATGAAAGCATCACGAATCATTTCTTGGCGGTACAGCTCAGCTGAGGCTGCCTGAAAGTTACAATCTACGCTGAGCCTGCGAAGTTCTTGCAGGAATTCGTCAATTGATTCCCCTGGCCCTTGTCGGGCTGTGGCCAGTAGATGTCTAGCATAGACCTCATTTGGGGTCTTCGCATACAGTTTCTTAAGTGCCCGAATCACCTCTTCGTAATTATCCCAGTCATCAACATATTCGAACACTTTTGGGGTCACATAATTGACAAGTATCTTCAATTTAGCAGGAGCATCCACTTTACATTCATCCAGAAAATTCTCAAAAGTACGATACCAATGCTTCCATACCCTGCCAGCTGCTGGTGTATTCGGGTCCAAGTCCAGACGAATAGGTCTAAGGATTTTCTCCATGATGGGTGGTTCCCTGGATCCTTAACTTCCGAGTTTGTCTGAAGGTCTAGTATTTGTCAGTGTAAATACTAAGTTACTTAAATTGATGTAAGAAAAAGGAGACTTACCATCAAGTAACTTTAAAGTAAGCTTTAAGTAACTTATAAACACACTATATACAAGAGAGGTCTTTACCATGCCTCTGGTAGAAGCCTCTTACAATACTGAACAGACCAGTATTTATACCAGTCCAACAGGAAGTGACATATGACAGGAAGTGAGGTATGTACACAGTTCATAGTTCACAGTTCATAGTTCACAGGAAGTGATGACATAACTTCCCGGAAGTTAGCATTTTTATCACAGTCTGCATCCCAGGGAAGGAAGAAGATTGTGTCAGCCAAGCCACTCGTAAGGACTAGATTGTATAATCCGGAACCTTGCTAATCACGCACATAGGCCATGAGGTATTTGATTGACAGGCTAACTAATATTGTGAAATTGTCAGCTATCTGGTGATTTAACCCAAAAATAACCTCACCAATTACAGACTCTGATTGCTGCTCAATGAGTATTAATGCTGATTTACTGGAATATACTGAATCGCCTGTATATCTTACTCATTTGTCAAGTAATGCTTTCCATTAATGATTTGCTTTTCAAAGTGCTAGATGACCTTAACTATGTTTATTTATATGTATTAAGTGCTTATATACCCAATATTTAACTTTAAGTTGTAATTTTGTATCCAATAAATAGTTGTTTGTGCATGGCCTGCTATCTGACTTCCTCCTCGATGATTCAACAGGAAAGGATGATTCATTCACTCAGTAGCTTGTTGGTGTCCGAATCAAAGGTTGGGAAGATAACCAGAAATGTAATCCAATTGGTTAAATGTAAAGCAGCTCAGGAAATATAATTTGTTCCCTAGACGTACATTGGGAGGTGAACTCCAGACAATTCCTAATGAGGAATTAAGCGAGGGTGTTAGAAGTTTCCTCTGGTTCCTTGGAATATATTTCATACATTACAACAGTGACTACACTTCAATAAAGTGCGTAACTGGCTGTAAAGCGCTTTGGGACATCCTGAAGTCATGAAAAGTGCTATATTAATGCAAGTCTTTCTTTATATATATATATATGGGATACTGAAACCCAGTGTTTTACAACTCAATTGAAAGCACTTCTGCTTCTGAATCATTCCAGAAGTTAAGCACATGAATCTAAACAAAGACTCCAGTGCAGTAGTGAGGGAGTGCTATATTGTTAGAGATGTCATCCTTTCGATGAGACACAAAACGTATAGCAGTCCCTGTGATGTTAAAGATTCTATAGCACGATTTAAAACAAGAGTGTTTTCCCGATGTCCTGACCAATGTTCTTCCCTCAACCAACACCAACAGATCAACTTGTTGTTCATCTTACTGTTTTTTGTGAGACATTGCTATGAACAAAATAGCTGTGTTTGCCTACATAACAATAGTGACTGCACTTCAAACTATTTGTATGTGGAATGATTTGTGACATAATAAGGTGCTATATAAGTGCAAGCTCTTTTTTTTTTAAAGAACACAAGAATTTCCCTTTCTTACTCCTTTTGCTGCACTGTAGGATACTTGAAAGTTGCCACTGTACTCACGAGCTGGAGCAGTGCACGTCTCAGTACTATTCATTACCTTTGCTACTGTGATGATGCTTCTATATTTTACCATGAACCCATGTTAAATATTTACTTTACATTGTCCTCCATCATACAACATACTAAGCTACATAGAATTTACAGCACAGAAACAGGCCATTCAGCCCAACAGGTCTAAACCGGTGTTTATGCTCCGTGTAACACAAGCCTTCTCTCACCTTACTTCATTTAACCCTATCAGCATATCCTTCTGTTCCTTTCTCCCTCACGTACTTAGCTTCTCCTTAAATAATCTATGCTATTCAGCTCAACTTCTCCATGTGGTAGCGAGTTCCACAGTCTAACCATTCTCTGGGTAAAAACATAGAAAAATAGGAGCAGGAGTAGACCATTCAATATCATGGCTGATCCTCTATCTCAATACCATATTCCTGTTCTCTCCCCATATCCCTTGATGCCTTTTGCATCTAGAAATCTATCTATCTCCTTCTTAAATATATTCAGTGACTTGGCCTCCAGAGCTTTCTGTGGTAGAGAATTCCACAGGTTCACCACCCTCTGAGTGAAGAAATTTCTCATCTCAGTCCTAAATGTCCAACCCCGTATCCTGAGACTGTGACCCCTTGTTCTAGATCCCCCACCCAGGGGAAACATCCTCCCTGCATCCAGTCTGTCCAGCCCTGTCAGAATTTTATACGTTTCAATGAGATCCCCTCTCATTCTTCTAAACTCTAGTGAATACAGACCTACTCAACCCAATCTCTCCTCATGCAACAGTCCTGCCATCCCAGGAATCAGTCTGGTGAACCTTTGCTGCACTCCCTCTATGGCAAGTATATCCTTTCTTAGGTAAGGAGACCAAAACTACACACAGTACTCCAGGTGTGGTCTCACCAAGGCCCTGTATAACTGTAGTAAGACATCCTTGCTCCTGTACACAAATTCTCTTGCTATGAAAGCCAACAAACCATTTGCCTTCCGAACTGCTTGCTGCACCTGCATGTTTGCTTTCAGTGACTGGTGTACAAGGACACCCAGGTCCCTTTGTACATCAGCATTTCCCAATCTATCACTATTTAAATCATTTAAATAAATACCTCTCTGTTTTTCCTACCAAAGTGGATAACTTTCCTACCAAAGTGACCATAACATGGTTGAATTCCATATTCAATTAGAGGGTGAGAAGGTTGGATCTCAAACAAGCGTGCTAAGCTTGAATAAAGGAGACTATGAAGGTATGAGAGCAGAATTGAGTAGAGTGGATTGGGAAAATAGATTAAAGGGTAAGACGATACATGATCAGTGGTGTACATTTAAGGAGTTATTTTACAACTTCCAAAAAATATATATTCCACTGAGAAGAAAAGGGTGTAAAAGAAAAGACCGCCATCCGTGGCTAAGTAAAGAAATTAAGGATAGTATTCGACTAAAAACAAGGGCATATAAGGTAGCCAAATCGAGTGGGAGGATAGAGGATTGGGAAAACTTTAAAAGACAGCAAAAAATAACAAAAAGATTGATTAAGAAAGGGAAGATAGATTATGAAAGTAAATTAGCAAAAAATATAAAAACAGATAGTAAGAGTTTTTATAGTTATATAAAAAGAAAAAGGGTGGCTAAAGTAAATGTTGGTCCCTTAGAGGATGAGACCGGGAAATTAATGGTGGGAAATATGGAGATGGCAAAAACACTGAATGAATATTTTGTATCAGTCTTTACAGTAGAAGACACTAAGAATATCCCAACACTGGACAAACAGGGGGCTATAGGGGGGGGGGGGGGCGGAGGGAGCTAAACACGATCAAAATCACTAAGGAAGTGGTACTCGGTAAAATAATGGGACTCAAGGTGGATAAATCACCTGGACCTGATGGCTTACATCCTAGGGTCTTGAGGGAAGTGGCGGTAGGGATTGTGGATGCATTAGTAATAATTTTCCAAAACTCCCTGGACTCAGCAAAGGTCCCGGCAGACTGGAAAACTGCTAATGTAACACCCTTATTTAAAAAGGGCAGTAGACAGAAGGCTGGAAACTATAGACCGGTTAGCCTAACATCTGTGGTAGGTAACATTTTGGAGTCCATTATTAAGGAGACAGTAACAGGACATTTGGATAATCATAATTTAATAGGACAAAGTCAGCATGGTTTTATGAAGGGGAAGTCATGTTTGACAAATTTGCTGGAGTTCTTTGAGGAAGTAACATATAGGGTGGATAAAGGGGAACCAGTGGACGTAGTGTATTTAGACTTCCAAAAGGCATTTGACAAGGTGCCACACAAAAGATTATTGCTTAAGATAAAAAATCACGGGATTGGGGGTAATATTCTGGCATGGATAGAGGATTGGCTATCTAACAGAAGGCAGAGAGTTGGGATAAATGGTTCATTCTCAGACTGGCAATCAGTAACTAGTGGCGTTCCGCAGGGGTCAGTGCTGGGTCCCCAACTCTTTACAATCTATATTAACGATTTGGAGGAGGGGACCGAGTGTAACATATCAAAGTTTGCAGATGATACTAAGATGGGAGGGAAAGTAGTGAGTGAGGAGGACATAAAAAACCTGCAAGGGGACATAGGCAGGCTAAGTAAGTGGGCAGAGATTTGGCAGATGGAATACAATACTGGAAAGTGTGAGGTTATGCACTTTGGCAGGAAAAATCGTAGAGCAAGTTATTATCTTAATGGCAAGAAACTGGAAAGTACTGAAGTACAAAGGGATCTGGGGGTCCTGGTACACGAAACTCAAAAGGTTAGTATGCAGGTGCAGCAAGTGATTAAGAAGGCCAATGGAATGTTGGCTTTCATTGCTAGGGGGATAGAATATAAAAATAGGGAGGTATTGCTTCAGTTGTACAAGGTATTGGTGAGACCGCACCTGGAATACCGCATACAGTTTTGGTGTCCATACTTAAGAAAAGACATACTTGCTCTCGAGTCAGTACAAAGAAGGTTCACTCGGTTAATCCCGGGGATGAGGGGATGGACATATGAGGAGAGGTTGAGTAGATTGGGACTCTACTCATTGGAGTTCAGGAGAATGAGAGGCGATCTTATTGAAACATATAAGATTGTGAAGGGGTTGGATTGGGTGGATGCGGGGAGGATGTTCCCGATGATGGGTGAAACTAGAACTAGGGGGCATAGTCTTAGAATAAGGGGCTGCTCTTTCAAAACTGAGATGGGGAGGAACTACTTCACTCAGAGGGTGGTAGGTCCATGGAATATGCTGCCCCAAAAAGCTGTAGAAGCTACATCATTACATACATTTAAAACAGAAATAGACAGTTTCCTAGAAGTAAAGGGAATTAAGGGTTACAGGGAGCGGGCAGGAATTTGGACATGAGTCTAGGTTCGGATCGGACATGGCCCTGTGGGTAGCGGAGCGGGCCCAGGGGCCGTGTAGCCTGATCCTGCTCCTATTTCGTGTGTCTAATTCTGTTAGATTCAGGAGATGGTTCTGTGATAGTAGATTGGCGGTTAGGATCAGATCAGCCATGATCTTATTGAATGGCAGAGCAGGCTCGAGGGGCCGATTGGCCTACTCCTGCTCCTATTTCTTATGTTCACATTTATCCACGTTATACTGCATCTGCCATTTATTTGCCCACTCACTCAACTTGTCTAAATTGCCTTGAAGCCTCTTTGCATCCTCCTCACAACTCACAATCCCACCTAGTTTTGTGTCATCAGCAAAGTTGGAAATATTACATTTGGTTCCCTCATCCAAATCATTGATATATATAGCGAATAGCTGGGGCCCAAGCACTGATCCATGTGGTACCTTGCTAGTCACCGCCTGCCACTCCAAAAAAGACCCATTTATTCCTAGTCTCTGTTTCCTGTCTGTTAACCAATTTTCAATCCATGCCAGTATATTACCCCCAATCCCGTGTGCTTTAATTTTGCACACTAACCTCTTATGTGGGACTTTATCAAAGGCCTTCTGAAAATCCAAATACACCACATCCACTGGTTCTCCCTTATCTATTCTACCAGTTACATTCTCAAGAAACTCCAATAGGTTTGTCAAACACGATTTCCCTTTCATAAATCCATGTTGACTTTGTCTAATCCCGTTGATATTTTCTAAGTGTCCTGTCATCACATCCTTTACAAATCGACTCTAGCATTTTCCCTGCTACTAATGTTAGGCTAACCGGTCTGTAGTTCCCTGTTTTCTCTCTCCCTCCTTTTTTAAATAGTGGGGTTACATTTGCCACCCTCCAGTCTGCAGGAACTGTTCCATAATCTATAGAATTTTGGAAGATGACAACCAATGCATCCACTATTTCCATGGTTATCTCTTTTAGTACTGCGGTTTCTCCTGACTTCCTTATTGGATTTATTAGTAACTATCTTATATTTATGACCCCTACTAGGAAACCAGAAATAACTTCAAAAGAACTGAAACAGCCAAGGAAAGCCGACAACACAAAAACAGCGGTAAATACAAGCATGGGAAGTGACTACAAATAATTACATGGAAAGTGCAATGGGACACAGGCTTGTAACTTGAGCTACTGGCACATATATTATTCTTTCACACGTAATGGAATAATAAATCATAAGTAATAAAAACAGAAAATGCTGGAAGCACTGAGCAGGTCAGGCAGCATCTGTGGAGAGAGAAACAGAGTTAATGATGCTGCCTGACCTGCTGAATGTTTCCAACATTTTCTGTTTTTAATTCAGATTTCCAGTATCCGCTGTATTTTGCTTTTGAATAAATCATAAGTACCTGAAAGGGATTACAAGTGTTGAATGCACAAAATGTATTTTCTAGATGGATCTGGGGCACAGTAGCCAGAACATTTTAATATTTGACACCTCATTTGGTGAATTTTTGGAGTCACAATGAACTGTGCATAACATTTTTTAAAATAAAAGGTGGCCATTTCCTCAATTGCATTGAAATCTATTTGCTATTTGACATTTGCAAATTCATTTTGTTTTTGAAATTTCAAAAACTTCTTTCTCCTAGTAACAACAGAAAATCTATTATTGGGTGGAAAAAAAAAAAAAATTTTTAATTGCCTAACAGAAAAAGAAGATTTGAATCCAATTTTATTGACCTCTGGATCATTCAGTCAGATGTAAAGGCAGCAAATTTGGAATCGTCATATTCCAACCAAATGCTGTCCTCAACGCTCTCCCTCCTTCTCCACCGGCTGTTATGCATTTCTAGTGGATCCAGTTAATGGAAAAATAAATGACATTTGGAATTTCAACATAACAACCAGACCATAATTTCTCTGAAGGCTGTCTCAACAGTCACTCTCTGACCTTCACTGATGTGCTCCCTTTTCATTTCACAGAAACATTACCTGCCCCACTTCACAGAGGCCCTCTCCCCTCCAACGCCTCACCTAGTTCAGAGGCATTTTCTCCCCTTCCAACCATCTTCGTCCATGCTGCTGCTCCTTCCCCTACGTCCCTTCAATTCAATTCTTTCATCCCCATTCAAACTGGCATTTTTCTTCCAGCCCAGTTCACATTGGCACTTATCTCCAACACATTAAGCAAGTGCTCCTCTCCACCTCCAATGTCCCAATTCACATTGGCACCCTACCTTGCCACCCTTGCCCCTGTCCTCCATCAACCACCATCTCCCCCTCAGTTCAGGCTGGCAGCCCCCTTGCCTCACCTCTAGGTTTTTCTCCCACCAGTTAATGCTGGCAATATCCATACTGCTACCCCCCTCTCCTCGCATGATAACTCCCAAACCTCTTCTCTCCAACGTAAATCCGACCTTCTGTTGCAGCAGCAATTAGGAATTGGGAGCTGTGCTAAGTGGAGGTTTCAGGTGCCACAGTGATTTCAGTCTAGGAGCATGGAGACATCTTGGAAACATTGACTGTCCACATTAAACACAAGCATTTATGCTCTGCAGTTATGCAAATCATAACTGGCCTTGAACAAGTTAAATTGACTTTCTTTTCCTTACTGATCACTAATTTTCATGAATCAACATTGCAGTAGGAGGAATCGGCAGCATTAAATGTGCATAAGTAGTACATTAGTGTTACTGTTGCCATTTCACCACTTCTTACTCATCTCTACTTCCTCGCTGCATTATCAGAGCAGGAAATGTGGCCGAGAGTGGTCTAAAGTGCAAGAAAATTGAGGTATTTCTGAATAAGTGACTCAATTCAGCTCACTTTGGGCTTTCAGTTTTAGTCAGTGTTGATAGCACATTTGAATCTGTTAAGAGTGCTAATTTAATTTTGTACATCAAGTACACGATGGCCCGGATTTTGCAATCAGCTCACGGTTCACTGTGCTGACAGCTGCCCACAAAGTTTTTGCGGGCTTTTGAGCGGAGACTTGCTGTCATCGGGCTTCATATCCAGCACGGTGCCCTCTGCAGGGGTTTTGTGGCATCTGTGAGCAGGACAAGCAACAGTGAGGGGCTCTTCAATCAATCAGATTGAAGAATCCTCACTGAGACACGCAGAGTACAAACCAGGAAATGTAACTTAGAATTAAATCAGGTACAGAAAGCTAAATACAGATTGGGAAAGACAGATGGGATTGAGAGAGATAATAGGGACAAAGTGAATTTTTTTTTTAATTTTTAAAAAAATTCTCCAACACTAATTAAGTTCTGAAGGAATGAGGCTCCATACTTGTAAAATGTTATTTTCAGGGCCAAAGAGGTTAGTTGGCAGTAAGTATGCCGTTAAAAATTCACTTACTCCCGAATGCACCAGCGCCAACTTTTTCTGGCGTATTAGTGGGGAAGTAGCGCAACTTCACACCCTTACATGCATTTCAATGCCGAGTCTATCGGCGAGGTACTGTTATAGCGCAGCTTGAGGAGCAGAGTAACTTGGACCGTAACTTCCAGATTTCTGTTTTGAACTGCGCACGTCAGTCAGAAACGGGAGAATCTATAATGGGGAACAAAGAAATGGCTGAGCAATTAAACAAATACTTTGGTTCTGTCTTCACGGAAGAGGATGCAAATAACTTTCCAGGAATGCTAGGGAAGCAAGAGTCTAGTGAGAAGGAGGAATTAAAGGAAATTAGTATTAGTAAGAAAATAGTGCTGGAGAAATTAATAGGACTGAAAGCCAATAAATCCCCAGGGCCTGATAATCTGCATCCCAGAGTACTAAAAGGTGTTAATAGTGGATGCATTGGTTGTCCCTTCCAAAATTCTATAGATTATGGAACAGTTCCTGCAGATTGGAGGGTGGCAAATGTAACCCCACTATTTAAAAAAGGAGGGAGAGAGAAAACAGGGAACTACAGACCAGTTAGCCTAACATCAGTAGTGGGGAAAATGCTAGAGTTGATTATAAAGGATGTGATAACAGGACACTTAGAAAATATCAATGGGATTAGACAAAGTCAACATGGACTTATGAAAGGGAAATCGTGTTTGACAAACCTACTGGAATTTTTTTGAGGATGTAATTAGTAGAATAGATAAGTGAGAACCAGTGGATGTGGTGTATTTGGATTTTCAGAAAGCCTTTGATAAAGTCCCACATAAGAGTGTGCAAAATTGAAGCACATGGGATTGGGGGTAATATACTGGCATGGATTGAAAATTGGTTAACAGACTGGAAACAGAGTAGGAATAAATGGGTCTTTTTCGGGGTGGCAGGCGGTGACTAGTGGAGTACTGCAGGGATCAGTGCTTGGGCCCCAGCTATTCACAATATATACCAATGATTTGGATGAGGGAACCAAATGTAATATTTCCAAGTTTGCCGACGACATGAAACTAGGTGGGATTGTGAGTTGTGAGGAGGATGCAAAGAGGCTTCAATGCGATTTAGACAAGTTGAGTGAGTAGGCAAATACATGGCAGATGCAGTATAACGTGGATAATGTGAAGTTATCCACTTCGGTAGGAAAAACAGAAAGGCAGAGTATTATTTAAATGGTGATAGACTGGGAAATGTTGATGTACAGAGGGACCTAGGTGTCCTTGTACACCAGTCACTGAAAGCAAACATGCCGGTGCAGCAAGCAGTTAGGAAGGCAAATGGTATGTTGGCCTTCATTGCAAGAGGATTTGAATACAGGAGCAAGGATGTCTTACTACAGTTATACAGGGCCTTGGTGAGACCACACCTGGAGTACTGTGTGCAGTTTTGGTTTCCTTAACTAAGAAAGGATATACTTGCCATAGAGGGAGTGCAGTGAAGGTTCACCAGACTGATTCCTGGGATGGCAGGACTGTCGTATGAGGAGAGATTGGTTTGACTAGGCCTGTATTCACTAGAGTTTAGAAGAATGAGAGGGGTCACATTCTCAGGATACGGGGTAGGACATTTAGGACTGAGATGAGGAGAAATTTCTTCACTCAGAGGGTGGTGATCCTGTGAAATTCCCTATCACAGAAGGCTGTGGAGGCCAAGTCACTAAATATATTTAAGAAGGAGATGGATAGATTTCTAGACACAAAAGGCATCAAGAGGCACGGGGAGAGAGCAGGAATATTGTATTGAGATAGGGGATCAGCCATGAACATATTGAATGGCAGAGCAGGCTCGAATGGCCTACTCCTGCTCCTATGTTTCTATGTGCGTACTTCAGACGTTCCTGTCTGATTTACTCCATAATAATGGTGAGCGCTGTTAGCCTCACTGTTATTCTCAAGGCCAAATCCAAGCCAATAATGTTTCTTCCCCCAAGCAGCTGTAGTAATGGAAAATAAAATAAAATGTTTATTGATAAAAATCAAAGCACGCTGAAGTAGTAAATAGATTCAGTGCAAGATTCTTATCCCTCCATCCCCCCATCATCCCCCTCTTGTGCATCTGAGTTTTTCCAAACATAATCGTACCTTTTGAGAGCAAGTCGCCTGGTGTAGCCCTGTGGAGTGTGGTGACTGGAAAACATTTAGTTCTGCATAGTTTGGATATAAAATACTGTAGTTGGATGCAATAATATCACAATACGGAAAGAGAACTTAAAATAAAAATGGCCTGGAATTTGCAATGAGAATAATGGTGAGGGCTTTTGCCGCTCACCGTTATAATAGAGGAAATCAGAGAGCAATTTCTGGAGTACGCACATGTGCAGTTAAGCGTGGAAATCCAGAAGTTGCTGTCAGAGATACCCTGCTCCTCCACAGGGTGCGCGGTTACAGTCCTGGCCAATAGACTCGGCACTGAAAAGACTGCAATGGCGTGAACTTGCTGTACTTGTGCACTAGTTACACACTACATTAATAGAAGATCATGCACAATGGACATGATCTTCACTGCATGTCAATTACAAGAGAATTGCAGGGAACAGCACCAACCACTGTACATGGCCTTCTTTGATCTCACAAAGGCCTTCGACACTGCCAACCGTGAGGGATTATGGAGTGTCCTCCTCAAATTCGGCTGCCCTCAAAAGTTTGTCACTATCCTCCGCCTGCTTCACGACGACATGCAAGCCATGATCCTGACCAACGGTTCCTCTACAGACCCAATTCATGTACAAGCCGGGGTCAAGCAAGGCTGTGTCATCACACCAACGCTCTTCTCAATCTTCTTTGCTGCAATGCTCCATCTCACCCTCAGTAAGCTCCCCACTGGAGTGGAGCTAATTTACAGAACAAACAGGAAACTCCGTCGCCTCCAGTCCAGATCCAAGGTCGTCCCATCCTCTGTCGTCGAATTACAGTATGCAGACGATGCTTGCATCTGCGCTCACTCGGAGGTCGAACTCCAAACCATCGTAAACACCTTCACTGAAGCATACGAGAGCATGGGCCTTACACTAAAGACCCGTAAGACAAAGGTCCTCTACCAACCTGCCCCCGCCACACGGTGCTGCCCCCCCCGATTATCAAAATCCACGACAAGGCCTTGGACAACGTGGACCACTTTCCCTACCTCGGGAGCCTACTGTCAACAAGGGCAGACGTCGACAACGAAGTCCAACACTGCCTTCAGTGTGCCAGTGCAGCCTTCGGTCACCTGAGGAAGAGAGTGTTTAAAGACCAGGACCTCAAACCCGACACTAAGCTCATGGTCTACAGGGCAGCAGTGATACCTGCCCTGCTGTATGCCTCAGAGACATGGACCATGTACAGCAGGCACCTCAAAGCACTGGAGAGGTACCACCAACGCTGCCTCCGCAAGATCCTGCAAATCCATTGGCAGGATAGGCGCACCAACGTCAGTGTTCTCGCTCAGGCCAACATCCCCAGCATCGAAGCTCTGACCATGCTCAATCAGCTCCGATGAACGGGTCACATTGTCCGCATGCCCGATACGAGACTCCCAAAACAAGCGCTCTACTCGGAGCTCCGGCACGGCAAGAGAGCCCCAGGTGGGCAGAGGAAACGCTTCAAGGACACCCTCAAAGCCTCCTTGAAAAAGTGTAACATCCCCACTGACACCTGGGAATCCCTGGCCCAAGACCGCACAAAGTAGAGGAGAAGCATCCGGGAAGGCGCCGAACACCTCGAGTCTCTTCGCCGGGAGCAAGCGGAAGCCAAGCGCAGGCAGCGCATGGAGCGCACGTCAACCCAAGCACCCCACCCACCCGCCCCTTCAACCACCGTCTGCCCCACCTGTGACAGAGACTGTAGATCCCGCATTGGACTCATCAGTCACCTGCGAGCTCATTTTTAATGTGGAAGCAAGTCATCCTCTGTTCCGAGGGACTGCCTAAGAAGGAGAAGAACATTAATAGGACTTCATTTGCCTACATGCACGAGGGGCAACTTTCTTTTTAAAAAACATGTTAATAGCCCTAAATAATGGCCACTAATAAAAGATATATCTAACATGATGGCATTTTACAATAGATGCCCTTAAAATTCTCTTTTGGGATATTTTCTTGCCTTTCCATCATGCAACTCATCCTGTTCTCATTAATTTTAGCACTTCTTTTCTATTTACCCCTGAGCAATTCTGTACGGTTTGATCAGGATAGGTCTTTCATAATGCTTAACAAGCCCTTAACAAGCAATGTGCTGTTCCCATAATTTGCTTATACCCATTTTCTGGAGTGAGCATGACTCAGAATGGCAGTAATAACCTACATAAAAATCGGTTACTGCTTTCTACCAGTCTTGTTCACCCGTTTACGCATGTTGATTTTTTCATTTAAATTAAGACCCAGAGGAAAATATGCCCCATGCTTTTTTAATTATTACTTACTGCAGAATACTTGGCAATGAAATTCAGGAACAGCTGCTCTCTGAATAATCACCAATAACACTCGTTCAGTGGCGTTTTGTCCATACCCACGCTCCCAAAATCAATAAGCATCTGCTTCTCATTTTAATGTACACAACAAATACATCAACTTCAGTAGCTACACTGACAGTATCTACAGTATGTAGTTTTAAACCCTAAACTATCACAACTACATGTAATCAAACAAAAGCTTGCTGTGAAATCAGTCCTTCCACTGTATTCCAAATATCGGAGTAATTTTTCACTAGTGTAACATTACCTTCACAACAGACTGTAAATAGCTGTTCTGAGTATATTACTTCCTTTTTTGATTTACTATTTTCCTGTTCTCTTGTTCCCTGCCTTGCATGGATAACTTTAGTTTATTCCTTCCTGGCCAAATACTCCACAAATCTCATCTTGTGGTTACTTTGCCCACTTATCTTCAAGATTCAATGGCGTAGTGGTTTCCCTTCTGACCTAGCTCTGGCATCCTGATTCAGCTCAAATATCCCTGGACATATGCTTGCTGTTGGGATTATCATTGCTAACTTCAGGCCTGCTAGATTCCTGTGGCCTAACACCAAAACTGCAGAGAATTGCTTTCCCTTCATCTGACCTACAAGTTTAATATTCTGGCCTGCTACTTCTTCTCCTGACCTAGAACAAGCACAGGCAGCAATACTTCTGTGGCCATTTGTGAACTATTAACATCTCTTAGCTGAATGCTTCGCCTGAGCTGCTGACACAATGGTGGCTGTACTCAATGTTCTTTCCAAAAATCCCTCACTTTCAATTAGTTTACTGGTTCAGTAGTGCAAAATGTATCCATCACAAAATCATCAAGGGCACTTAGTTTCTTCTACTGTGAACTGTAGTTCATATAATTCATTGCGTCATTCAACAAATGTTCATTTCTATTACAATAAAAAATCTCAGCTTCTGTGTCCTCATTCTCCAAATGCAGCTATTAGTAGTCTGGTGTTTATATTCAATCTCACAAGCGCCTTTCCCAAGGAAGAACAATTTAACTGCCACATACCCTGCAACGCCCTTTTGCACTCATGCTAAACACATTGGCCCAGAAATTCGGGTCCCAACGCGTGAGTACGGACGGAGTACTCACGTGTGGACCCGATGGAAGTGCCGGACTCTTGCATGCACTACGCATGCGCGGGAAACCGGCACTTCCGATCCTCTGAACCAAGGGGTTCAGAGGTCGAACGTGTGCATGCGGGAGTCTGCGCGTGCACGTTGAACTTCCTTTTTTTTTCAGGTTTTAACGTGCGGGTAAGTCTGTACATTTTAGAAATGTAAAAAGCAGCCGTAAGGACTTCATTTTCAAAGGTAAGTGGTCAATTATTTAAAATTAAAACATTTTTTCCACAGGTTTTTTACTTTTAAATACTTTAAAGCAAGGTAAGTTTATTTTTAGCCCCTTTTTTTATAAAATAATTTTTTTCAAAAATTTTAATTTTTGTTTAAAATAGTTATTTAATGTCATTTATAGTTTATTTACAAAGTGTGATTTAAAAAAAAAATATTTGAAGGTAAAGTACAGTTTTACAGCCTCAGCATTTATACGTTTTGACAGGTCTGTCAAGACTTATGAATGGAGCATTCCCTGCTCCGATTGGCTGCCTGTTGCTCACGTGATCCCAGGGGACGCTTCGCACTAACTAGGCCCCTGGGACACGCCAGCATAGCGCGCCGGCCTCTGGGACAGGCCTCGGAGAGGAATTCCACGCAGGCCAAGAGGTCAACTGCCGGCGCACTAGGTAAGTGTCGGTCGGGGGCTTGCACCCGCGGGAAGCCCCCGACCTGAATTTCTGGGCCATTATTGTAGGTCTCTGAACAGCATGATTTGTTAGTGTTTCATGATGACTGTCCATGGTCTACTTTTATATATCTGTGATCCCCATTTACTATTCCTATTCTGTTACCTAACTATGCAGAAGTCCACATAATGCATCAGTACTTATGGTCACCTACTACAGAGTAAATATGTTACCAGCATATTTAATGGCCCTGTTTACAATAATGCACCGAAGCTGCCCACTTTGTTTCATTTGAATAATAGGTTTTCTGTGGAAGAAATCGCGCAATCCTCAGTTTATTTTTGGTGAGGGGAAATGAACCCCTCTATTTTTTAACTATGCTGTGTTCTTCCTGTTGCCCCAACTTCTGGTTTAAAAGACAAAAAGGGAAATTTTAACTCTCCCCATCTGGTGGGAAAGGAGTGGGGAAGCATTTAAAGTGGAACGATTCCATTTCCCGTTCCATTCCCTTGATTCCCCATTTTAACACCATTGGTTTTGACAGCAGATGAGGCTCCTGCCAAACTCCAGTGGAGGCCTCATTAATAAGTGCAAATTGAAGTCCCCCCCCCCCCCCCCCCACGACATACATGGGAATCCGATGGAATTTTAACCCACTCCCAAGCGGGGCGTGCAGTGTGGCCGTCCCTCCTGGTAGGCACAAGGAAAGTCCGGGCCTCTGCTGCCCCATGCCTCCTCCCGCCCCAGCCTCGAGACCCTTGCAACATCTTCCATTTAAAGGAGTCCCACGCAGGATTGCTGTCCATTCCCAATGGAAGTTAAAATCGGCCCTAATCTGTATGGCACAACTCTGTAGTGAGGTGCAGTTAAAAAAGTCTTTCTTCTTTGCAGTACCACCCCATCAGCTGATGCCTCCCCAAGGCTACATGGCTGAGGTCACATTCCACCACGCTGTCAGAGCTTCAACACACTGCAATGGATTTTCAATAGTCGGCCTACCTGTTCTCTCCTAAAAAACAGGCAAAGGAAAATCTGGTGCGCACCTGGGTCACCCATTTGCCTGCCTGATTCAATTTTTAGGCAGGTCTTTAAAATAGGCAGAAGGCTGTTTAAATATGCCATTCGAGGTCCTACGCCAGGCCTCCAGTCACAGATATCAGGAACCAGCTCATGTGTTCCACCGGCTGGCCGCCTGCAAGTTAAAATTCCCTTTTAGTTCAGCCTGCGGTTGTGTACGCAGTTGTCCTTCTGTCAAGTATTCTTTCAGGCTCTTATCGATTGATATATGTCAAGTTGGTTTGTCTGTATTTTCCTGCAATTTTATTGAATCCTTTATGCACTTCTGTACTAGTGAGCAGTTGCTTGGTGGGATTGTGTTCTGCACTGATGCTGTCAGGAAGGGCTTTGCGCAGTGAAGTAGCTTTAAATGCATCACGAGAGGCATTACGCAGTGTATTAGTTGTTGCTAGTGGAACAAGCATAGCAGTTTACATATTTGATTTGCCCGTAGTCCTCTGAAATAAATGACCACATAGCAAGCAACTTAATCTGCTCACCCTTTCAATTCATCATCTTTGAGTCCAATCTCACTTAGCTGTGAGTGATGTTTTTAAAAAAACAGCATTTATCTCCTACTCATATTTTAAGATATGATTCATCACCTAAACTCTACATATGTGTAATGTCCTTTCTCTTGTAATTTATTCAAGCCATTATTTAGTAGGCATTTGGGATTATACACTAATTTGTAGCTTTAAACTCACCACAAATGAAATCATGGCTCATAAACAAGTATTTTACCACGGGACTGGTACTGATGATAACATTATGCTTTAGAAAAGAAATACTAAAGACATTGTTGGTTCAGAAATTTACGTAGGCACATTTAGCAAAATCACTGTAGTTTCATCGCACTGATCCAAAAGTAGCACATACACGTACACATACAAAGGAAAAATGAAATAAATCGCTGTATTTCCGAGGACTGGCTGACTTATTCTGAAAGGCTCTGGAATAAAAATACAGATTCCTCAAAATGACAGCTGTGTACAAAAGAAACAATGAGGTCTGGTCTCATGGCGTCATCAAAATGTTTGACCGTTTACTCCTCCTTTAAAAATATAAAGGTTGTTCGGGGAGCAGCAATGCACGATGATGAACTACCAGAGTTCGACACAGAATGATGGGATGCAAGATTGATTCCCCAATCAACCAAGTTTCTCAACTTAGTTGTGTTGCTGTGGGAAGGTGCTGAGCAAAGATAAGGCAGCTTCCACAGAATGTGAGGGAGAATAAGAGGGAATGCTGCCCCTGGGTTACACCTACATCGTTTGCTGTTCGCAGGCTCAGTGATACAGTATATACAGAGCCAGGGAGTAGGTAAAATTTAGAGCCTGTTAAATAATGAACACGAGTTCTAATTTTATATTAGTTACAATTTGAAACACCAGTGTCATGTAAAATATTCTTATATTCCTGTTTGATCTGTCTGCCCCACTCAACACACAAACAGACTCTTTCTTAAACTACTTTTTAAACAGATAAACACATAACTCACCGACAGTACTGTCTCTCTTATTTAGATGATGACAGATTAACCTTGCCTGAAATAAAGTATGTAAGAACACAAGAACATAAGAATTAGGAGCAGGAGTAGGTCATACGGCCCCTCGAGCCTGCTCCACCATTCAATAAGATCATGGCTGATCTTCAACCTCAACTCCACTTTCATACCCTATCCCCATATCCCTTAATTCCTCTGCAGTCCAAAAATCTATTTATCTCAGCCTTGAATATATTCAACGACTGAGCATCCACAGCAATTTGGGGCACAGACTTCCAAAGATTCACAACCCTCAGAGTGAAGAAATTCCTCCTCATCTCCGTCTTAAAAGGCTGGCCTCTTAACCTGAGACTATGCCCTCTAGTTCTAGATTCTCCAGCCAGGTGAAACAATCTCTCAGCTTCTACCCTGTCAATCCCCCTCAGAATCTTATTTGTTTCAATGACATCACCTCTCATTCTTCTAAACTCCAGAAAGTATAAGCCCAATCGACCCAATCTCTCCTCATAGGACATCCCTCTCATCCCAGGAATCAATCTAGTGAACCTTCATTGAACCGCCTCAAAGGCAAGTATATCCTTTCTTAAATAAGGAGACCAGAACTGTGCACAGTACTCCAGGTGTGGTCTCACTGAAGCCCTGTACAATTGTAGCAAGACTTCCTTACTCTTGTATTCCAACCCTCTAGCAATAAAGGCCAACATGCCATTTGCCTTCCTAATTGCTTGTTGTACCTGCATGCTAAATCTGTGTTTCTTGTACTTCTTCTTAGGCAGTCCCTCGGAACCAAGGATGACTTGCTTCCACACTAAAAATGAGTTCGTAGGTGACTGATGAGTCCAATGCGGGACCAACAGTCTCTGTCAAGGGTGGGACAGACGGTGGTTGAAGTGGCGGGTGGATGGGGTGCTTGGGTTGACGTGCACTCCTTCCACAGTTTGCGCTTGGCTTCCACTTGCTCCAGGCGAAGAGACTCGAGGTGTTCGGCGCCTATCCGGATGCTTCTCCTCCACTTTGAGCGGTCTTGGGCCAGGGATTCCCAGGTGTTGGAGGGGATGTTGCACTTTTTCCAAGGAGGCTTTGAGGGTGTTCTTGAAGAGCTTCCTCTGCCCACCTGGGGCTCTCCTGCTGTGTCGGAGCTCCGACTAGAGCGCTTGTTTTGGGAGTCTCGTATCGGGCATGCAGACGATGTGGCCTGTCCATCAGAGCTGATCGAGTGTGGTCAAAGCTTCAATGCTGGGGATGTTGGCCTGAGCGAGAACACTGACGTTGGTGGGCCTATCCTGCCAATGGATTTGCAGGATCTTGCGGAGGCAGCGTTGGTGGTACCTCTCCAGTGCTTTGAGGTGCCTGCAGTACATGGTCCATGTCTCTGAGGCATACAGCAGGGCAGGAATCACTACTGCTCTGTAGACTATGAGCTTGGTGCCGAGTTTGTGGTCCTGGTCTTCAAACACTCTCTTCCTCAAGTGACCAAAGGCTGCACTGGCACACTGAAGGCGGTGTTGGACTTCGTCATCGACATCTACCCTTGTTGACAGTAGGCTCCTGAGGTATGGAAAATGGTCCACGTTGTCCAAAGCGTCGTCATGGATTTTGATAATCGGGGGGCATTACTGTATGGCGGGGGCAGTATGTAGAGGACCTTTGTCTTACAGATGTTTAGTATAAGGCCCATGCTCTCATATGCTTCAGTGAAGGTGTTGACGATGGTTTGGAGTTCGACCTCAGAGTGTGCGCAGACGCAAGCATCGTCTGCATACTGTAATTCAATGACAGAGGATGGAACGATCTTGGATCTGGACTGGAGGCGATGGAGGTTGAACAGTTCCCCGTTTGTTCTGTAGATTAGCTCCACTCCAGCGGGGAGCTTACGGAGGGTGAGATGGAGCATTGCAGCAAGGAAGATCGAGAAAAGCGTTGGTGTGACGACACAGTCTTGCTTGACCCTGGTCCGGTCGTGAATTGGGTCTGTGGTGCAACCGTTGGTCAGGATCACGGCTTGCATGTCGTCGTGAAGCAGGTGGAGGATGATGACAAACTTTTAAGGGCAGCCAAATTTGAGGAGGACACTTCATAATTCCTCACGGTTGACAGTGTAGAAGGCCTTTGTGAGGTCAAAGAAGGCCATGTACAGTGGTTGGTGCTGTTCCCTGCATTTCTCTTGTATTTGACGCGCAGTGAAGATCATGTCCATTGTGCCCCTTGGTGGGTGGAATCCGCATTGCGACTCTGGGAGGAGCTCTTCAACCACTAGGAGAAGGCGATTGAGGAAGATTCTTGCGATGACTTTCCCTGTGGCAGACAGCAGGGAAACTCCTCTGTAATCACCACAATCGGACTTGTCACCTTTCTTGAAGATGGTCATGATTACGGAGTCTGAGATCCCCAGGCATGCTATCCACCTTCCAAATAAGAGAAATGAGTTCATGTATTTGCGCCAATATTGCTTCTCCACCATGCTTTAGTGCCTCGACGGGGATTCCATCTGCTCCTGAGGCTTTGTTGTTCTTCAGTTGTCACATGGCCTTTTCAACCTCATGCCGGGCTGGGGTTGTGCTGAGGTGGTGGCGGGTAGCATGCTGCGGGATGGAGTTGAGGACACTCGTGTCAAAGACAGAGTCTCGGTTAAGGAGATCTTCGAAGTGCTCCTTCCAGCGGGCACTGACTGCCTCTCTGTCCTTGATGAGTACCTCTCCATTCTTGGCCTGCAGTGGGGTAGAACCTTGGGTGCTTGGGCCATAGGTGGTCTTGACTGCGCTAAAGAATCCACGCACGTCGTGGTTGTTGGCTAGCTGCTAGATCTCCTGCGCTTTCTCCACCCACCATCTGTTATTTAGATCACCAGTTTTTTGTTGGACCTCGGTCTTCAGGTGAACGTAGAGCTGCTTTCTTGCTCTCGAGTTGTGTTGCTGTTTCCAGATCAGGAATGCCTTGCACTTGCATCTTATTAGCTCCTGGGTCTCCTGGTCGTTCTCGTCGAATCAGTCTTGGTGTTTCCTGGTCGAGTGACCGAGCGTCTCTTCACAGGTGCTGATTATAGAGGCTTTGAGTGCAGACCAGGCGCTGTGGACATCTGTGTCTCTGAATCACTGGGAGTCGTCAGGTTGGTTGTGAGGCGCAGGCTGAATAGGACTTTCTTAGCAGGGTCTTTGAGTGCTCCAGCATTGATTTTCCTGCGGCATTGTTTCTGTTGCCGCCGCTGTTTTGGGGCTACATTGATGGAAATGACAGATCGGATTAGGCGGTGGTCTGTCCAGCAGTCGTCAGCTCCTGTCATGGCATGGTTGATGCGGATGTCCTTGAGGTCGCTCACTCGGATGATGACGTAGTCCAGCAGATGCCAGTGCTTGGAGCGAGGGTGTTGCCATGAAGCCTTGTACTTGTCTCTCTGATGGAACAAGGTGTTGGTTATGACAAGGCCATGTTCTAAAGATTGTCAGGAAGAGGATACCATTGGAGTTGGCTTTCCCTACCCCATCTCTGCTGATCACACCTCCCCAGAGGTCTGTGTCCTTTCCAACTCTGGCGTTAAAGTCGCCAAGGAGGATTAGCTTGTCACCCATTGGGACTCTGGACAGGGACTGTTCGAGGCTGGAGTAAAATTCCTCTTTGGTCTTTCTGTGGTTTCCAGTGGTGCGCACTGGTTCCAGGCTAGGGTGAGCCGTAGAGTTATGAAGCGTTCGTTTATTCCACAAGGGAGTCTCTGAGACGTACAACTAGCTCATTTTTTATGATGAAGCCTACCCCATGGAGGCAGCGTTCTTCTTCATGTTTGCCTTTCCAGAAGAAGCTGTAACCACCGCCTTGCTCCTTGAGCTGGCTTTCCTCTGCCTGCCGGGTCTCACTTAGGGCGGTGATGTCTATGTCGAAACATCTGAGCTCCCGGACAATGATAGCAGTACGGCATTCTGGTCTGTCGCTGTTGGGGGTGTCCATGAGGGTCCTGACGTTCCAGGTCCCGAACTTCATTTTAAAGGGTGGAAGATGCCTGTCCGTGAATTATTTTATCGTGGGGTGGACGTTGCACACCAGTTACCACACAGGCTTGACAGAGCAAGGTCTTGGTCCAATGGCAAGGGGATCCAAGACGATTGGAGACCAGGCTCTGCTACATCGGCCTAGCACACACACACACAAACATACTGCTACTGTCCTCTTCCCTCCTTCCCGTAGGTCCTCTCTGCCTGGGTTTCACAGGGTGCAGTGTGATCCTCCCGACCTCACTGTTGGCCCGTGCTGCACCTTCCCTGGGCCCCGATCCCGTTGCTGGTCCATGCTGCGCCACTCCTGGGCCTCGTCCTTGCTCCTGGGCCCCGTCCTCGCACCTGGGTCTCGTCCTCGCTGCTCCTCCCGTCCCTGCTCCTGGCCTCGCTGCTCCTCCCGTCCCTGCTCCTGGGCCCTGGCCTCGCTGCTCCTCCCGTCTCTGCTCCCGAGCCTCGACCTTGCTCCTGGGCCTCGTCCTCACTCCTGGTCCTCAACTTCTCTGCTCCTCCCGTCCCTGCTCCTCCCGTCCCTGCTCCTGGGCCTCAACCTCTGGATCACTCATTCTACATTCACATGCATGTAGCCACCTCGATTGTGAGACAGCAGCTAAATCTCTCTGAACACTAACATTTAATAGTTTCTCACCATTTAAAAAAATTCTCTTTTTCTATTCTTCCTACCAAAGTGAATAACCTCACATTTCCCCACAGTATCCTCCATCTGCCACCTTATTGCCCACTCACTTAACCTGTCTATATCCCTTTGCAGGCTCTTTGCATCCTTCTCACAGCTTACTTTTCCACCTAGCTTTGTATTGCCAGCAAACTTTGATACATTGCACCTGGCCCCTTCATCCAAGTCATTAATATAAATTGTAAATACCTGAGGCCCAAGCAATGATTCTTGTGGCACCCTACTAGTTACAGCCTGCCAATCTGAAAATGACCCGTTTATCCCTACTCTCTGTTTTCTGTCTGTTAGCCAATTCTTTATCCATGTTAATACCTTACCCCCAACCCCACGTGCCCTTATCTTGCTTAACAATCTTTTATGTGGCACCTTATCGAATGCCTTTTGGAAATCCAAATATACTACATCCACTGGTTCCCCTTTATCTACCCTGCTAGTTACATCTTCAAAAAATTCAAATAAATTTGTCCAACATGATTTACCTTTCATAAAACCATGTTGATTCTGTCTAATCAGATTATGATTTTCTAAGTATCCTGTTACCACTTCCTTAATAATGGATTCCAGCATTTTTCTGACAACTGATTTTAGGCTAACTGGCCTGTAGTTCCCGGTTTTCTCTCTCCCTCCTTTCTTGAAAAGCGGAGTTACATTTGCTACTTTCCAATCCGCTGGGATCTTTCCTGAATCTAGAGAGTTTTGGAGGATAAGGCCTACTTCATATCTCCACTCCATGTATCCTCTATTTCTTCCAATAATTATTAAACAAATTACATTTTTCAATTTTATTGCTTGCTGCATGCCTATATAAAATACAAATCAACAAAATAGCACTTTCATGATCTTTTAGTAAATTATGCTTCATCTAAAAACAACGCTTCATAGCTGGAGTATCATGCTTGCTGGTACCTGCAGGCCATTTGGAAATCATAAAATTGCTAGCCAAACCTTTGTTGAATGACAACTTCACACCTGCTTTTTTTCTACTTTTGTATTATTTGGAAACATTTCACATGAAGTTTTGTGCAGGCAGATGCGTCCCATGGATCTCCTCACATTCTTCCTTATATACAAGACAATTTAGGAATCGTTCACTGTGGTCACATTTGCAGCTAACTGATTATTTGCCTGTGCAAGACATTCATTCCGATTCTGAGTTTCAACTTGAGAACAGAAGAAAATCCGCAGCAAGAAAAGGACATTCAACCCATTCTACCCAGAGCCATTGTATGATAATTTTATCCTGACCCTCCCTCCCCCTTCTTTCACCACCACGTCCACCTATTCATTCCTTACATTATAGGACGACGTTTCTTACCCTAACTCCTTGAAAATAAATCAAGTTGTGCTATTAGTATTTCTATAATTCCTGATTCCCCTTCTCAAGGTGTGTATCTGGCCTCGCTCTACCCTCAATCAACTACCCTCTCTGGGAGTCCATGATCCTGCTTGGGGGAAGGTGGTTGGTGGGCGGGGGGGGCAATTCTACCTAACTGTAGCTTTCATCTTTTTAAAGACCTGTATTATGTACTTAACCCAAAGTCTTCTGTGACACTAAATTTAGCTGTTGTGGCATTGTTTCATAATTTAGCCCAGGAATTACCTTGACCACTCTGGTTTGAATGTTTTTTAATGCATCTAAATACATCCGAATGTCGGGTAGGCAAAGTTTCATACCATAGTCCAGAACTGCCCTCACCATTGATTGTGAGCATTCCCGATTTTAATCGCTCCACCAATGCTTCTTAAAACCTACCTCTTTAACCAAGCTTTTGGTCGTCTGCCCTAATATCTCTTTATGTAGTCTGTGTCAAATTTTGTTTGATAATGCTCTTCTGAAGCGCCTTGGGATGTTTCACTACGTTAAATGTGTTGTTGTTGTTGTATAAAGTCAATGCAACCTGTTCTGACTTCTGGTCCAATGCCCTCCAAATGCCCGATTTGCTTTTGTTGACAACTGCTTAACAATGGCCAGATGCTATTAGGATATGATTAATGATCACTTCTGAATCCTTTCCCTTTTCCGTCTCTGCCAGTGGAGACTCTGTCACGTTACAGTCTCGCAATTGCACTTGTCTCCGAAAAATTAGGACACATTCATATTATACATATATTTAGTTTTACCTGATACATAAGAAATAAGAGCTGGAGTAGGCCATTTGGTCCTTCGAGCCTGTTCCGCCATTCAACAAGATCATGGCTGATCTTCTACCTCAACTCCAACTTCCCGCCCTATCCCCATATTCCTTAATTCCCCAAAATTTATCAACCTCTGTCTTGAATATACTCAATGACTGAGCATCCACAGCTCTCTGGGGTAGAGAATTCCAAAGATTCACAACCCTTTGAGTGAAGACATTTATCATCTCAGTCCTAAATGGCCGACCCCTTATTCTGAGACTGTAATAGATTCCCCAGCCAGGGGAAATATTTTCTCAGCATTAACCCCGTCAAGCCTCTAAGAATTTTACATGTTTCAATGAGATTGTGGCGGAGCCACTAAGGGACTCCGATCAATTGTATATAATTCCCTTTAATAATATGTTAGCTACAGCCTGAGTCTGTATCTTTGTTTTCACTGTTTACATGTACAGAGCGCGATCACTTTAATAGCGCGGGTAAACGCGATGACGTCACGCCGTTCATCACGTGATCCCCCACCGGTGGGAAAAACGTGATGACGTCATGACATCAGCCACGGGACCGCCCAAGCAGTCCTCGTGGAGCCTCTGAACTGACTAGACCTATATTCGATGTTCTGTAGTTATCCGTTAAACTCTGTTTGTTTTCATTAAACCTCGTTTATTTGACCGCCTGAGTGGACCTCAGTCTTTTGGATAGGAACTAGACATTCCTACAAGATCATCTCTCATTTTTCCAAACTCTTGGGCATATAGGCCTAGTCTACTCAATCTCCCCTCATAGATCAATCCCCTCATCCCAGAAACCAGTCCAGTGAACCTGGAACCAGTCTAGTGAACCTTTTCTCAGCATTCTGAAGGGACCACTTCCTCCGTGACACCCTGGTCCACTCCTCAATCACCCCGAACACCTCCTCTCCTTCCCACAGCACCTTCCCGTGCAAGTGCAGGAGATGCAACATGTGCTGTTTTACCTCCTCCCTTCCCACTGTCCAGGGCCCCAAACACTCCTTTCAGGTGAAACAGCGATTTACTTGTACTTCTTGCAATTTAGTGTACTGTATTCGCTGCTCACGATGCAGTCTCCTCTATACTGAGGAGACCAAACGCAGATTGGGTGACCACTGCGGAACACCTCCATTCAGTCTGTAAGCGTGACCCTGAGCTTCCGGTCGCCCGTCACTTTAATTCTCCACTCCACTCCGACCTTGGCCTCTTACACCGTTCCAATGTAGCTCAACGTAAGCTCGAGGAACAGCACCTCATCTTTCGATTAGGCACTTTACAGCCTTTTGGACTCAACATCGAGTTCAACAATTTCAGACCATGACCTTTGCCCCTATTATTTCACATGGCAACTGTTGGTGATTCTGCCATTCCCATTTACACTTCTTCTAGACTCATTTTTTGTTCCATTACTTTCCCATTACCATCTCCTTTTGCTTTGTACTATTCATCACTTTTGTCATTTAATCGTTCCTGCCTTCCACCCTATCACAGACCTTCCTTTTTGTTCTTTCCTTCCATCCCTGCTTTCCCTGCCCAAAGTCTGTTACAGCTCTAACTTTTTCCAGTTCTGACGAAGGGTCATTGACCTGAAACGTTAAGTCTGTTTCTCGCTCCACAGATGCTGCCTGACCTGCTGATTATTTCCAGCATTTTCTCTTTTTATATCTTCTGTAATCAGTTTATCGCGCTGTTTCTAATACTTTCTTTTGATATCATTTGCTTTTTTGATATCATTTGCTTTTTATATGAATGGCTAAGCCTCCCTGTTATTGTTTTGTTTCCTACTATTTTTTCAAGCATTACTGCATGTTTTTTTAGGTTCATTGCAACCTTCATATTTTGCCACAGTAGCCTAGTTATCATTTCTTCCATTTTTGAAAGGAATATTTTTTTCTTTCTTCATCCTTTTTCCTGTTCTAGTTTTAAATAAGGTTTGGCTTTCCAATTAATTTTCCACAACTTTTTCATAGTTCTAAAATCTGTTTTGCTAAACTCTGGTATGACATAATTTGATTTGTTTTAGAGATGTGGGTAATCAGGTGCCCATTTCCAGATGCCATGAGGAGATCGAGTCAGCTACATAGTCTGGCATTGGAGTCACATGTAAGCCAGACCAGGTAAGGGTAGCAGGTTCCCTTCCTTGAAGTACATTCATGAACCAATTATATTTTCCCAACAAACTGACAGCTTTCATGCTAGCCTACGAATTACCAGATTTATTGAATTCAATTTCACAATTTGCTAGTGAATAACTAGACCAGTACCATAACCACTACTGTACTCATTTTTTTTACCTTAGCTTTAACAGAATATCAAATCTAACAGTAGAATAATTACTAGATCCTGTGTGTTGTTCACCAATCTCCAGGTGAACTTGTAAACACCAAATAATTTCAATTTCAATTTTATTTGTCACATAACCAAATACAACAAGTGAAATCCAGTCAGTGAAATGTTTTTTTCTTAACGAGCCGAGTGCACCAAGCAGCAAAGGACACTTAGCTGCCTGGTACGCACAGAGCCCGCAAGGACGGCAGCCATCTTCATCGGCGCCATCACAATAGGGTCCGCTCTCGCCTCGCTCCGCCTTTCCCGCACTCCTGCCCGACAATCTTCAGCCGCCGTGGTACCGACGTCCAAATGCAACATAAGCTCAGCACTAGGAGCACTAGCATTGTTTCATGTTGTATGAGAAACAATTGCTGACTGCCCGAGTGAATCTGACTGCATTTGTTGCCCAGTCTTCTGGTGGTAATTAATTCTGTCCATTCAATGTCCAGAATGTTGAAATCCTCCATGATTATCACATTATGATGTCCTGCAGCCCTTCTTATCTGCCCAAACACCACCTGCTCACTTTATGCTAGTGGTCGAAAGCAGTTACCAATTAATAATTTTAGCCCTTATCATCACTCAGTTCTATCCATATGATTTGAATGTTATCCCTGTCTGCTGCTATATCCAGCCTTTCTATTGTTATTATATCATTTCTTATCAATAATGCAATTCCTCCAACTCTCTGTCGGTCAAGTGTTGTGATACGTTTTCTTCCATCTCAGCTGCAGTTCTTGGCCAGCCTCTGCTCTCAGCATTGCTTCGAAGATGCAAGTGACCTAAATATTCTAATAAATTAGATATTGTGGCAGAGCCACCAAGGGACCCTTATATCGATGTACGTAATTATCTGTAACAGAATGAATCTGTACCTGTATTCGTTTTACTGCATGTAAATAGCGCGGTGTCTGTAGGATTAAGACCGAACGCGATGACGTCACCACGTGTCACGTGACGTTCCCAACGGCGGGAAACGTGATGACGTCATGACGTCAGACTGAGGAGCGTTTTCCCTCAGTCTTCGTGGAGCCAGCATTGAGCATAGACCTGTTAGTTAGTTCTCCTGCGTTTTGATTGCCATTTCTGCAAAACAGTATTGAACTTCATTTGGTTGACAGACTGACTCGATCTCAGTCCTTTGGTTAGGAATCTAGCAATTCCTACAATATATAACTCCAAATTCAATACATTATTCCTTGCAATTTTATAAGAGCATTTAAGCCGATCCTCATGCCTGACAGGTGAGAGCTTCAGATCAAAAAGGAGAATTTTGTCATAAAATTCTTTTTCATTTGACTTTTTTTCTCTACTAGTGGAATTTCTTTAATTAATTTTGTTGTTTCTTTCCCCCCCACCCTCCCGCCCGCCCCGATAACTCTTCGCCTATTTGTCTCCAACCCAACACACCTTGCAGTCAAGAGTTGGTGCACAGCCGCCTGCTCCCCTGGCTGCCAATTCCCCTGGCATGAGATTCTGAGATGTCCTCTCCCCCTCCCCATCCTGTTGAATATAGTCAAAGCCACTGCTCAGCACCAACCCACTCAGTGTAGCTCAGATCGGGCACTGAATAGAGCAGGCTTTGTCATCTGTGTCCGTCCTTACCCTCTTAATGCTCAAAAGCTTTTCAAAAGAAATCAGTAACAAAGAACTCCTTTATGCGTCCCTTTTTTGTTATTTTAATGTTGAAGACTGGTCATACTGCTGGGTGAACTGCCTTTGGAACAACATTTACATACTCATTTGAAATTACACTTGTATTGGGGCCTTGGGGGTTAATGACTGTATCCACTGATGTTGATTCAGCTCTTTCACACTGTTGGATTCAGTCTCTCCTCCCAGCCAGTCCCCCAACACTGCTATCAGCCCTCAGTGCTTTATGCAAAGATTGGGGAGAGAAATCTGAAGAGCATGTTATAACTGAGTACAAGGTTGTGCAACTTCAATCTTTAAAACTGATCTTCATGCAGAGGTTCCTCTTTAAGCAGCTGACCAATTTCTTGAGTGTTTTACTATGGATTTGAAGATTTCACTCTTTACATAAATCGCATCGCAAAATAAGTTTCCTCTGCAGCAATGCAGAAAGTTTTGAGACAAGTCAAAAAATGTTGAGACTGTATTTCTAAATATTGTTTTAATAACTTTACTTGAAAGAAAACCAACTGAAGCTCCATTTTATATTTTCCCACTATATTTTAAATTGTAATTACATTTCTAGTGAGATCATAAACAGTAGAGATAAAAATCTAAATGAACAAGCTTCAAACATCCCCCAAAATTTCAAGGTCACCATTTTACTTTGAAGTAACCTGAAGGACATTTTCTTTTTAATTTTCAAAATAACATTCATTAATTTGTGTGCAAGAATATCAAAAGCAGTTTTTTTTTTATATAACTACGCTGACAGATGGGGAACATTACAACCATGTACAGTGAGACTACCAGTAAAAACTTGGTCTGTTATCCAGCATGCAGTAATCTGCAGCGACAATTGCAGAATTTTTTTTTAAGATTGGATGATCCATCTGCCAGCCAGTTTTGCTTAATTGAGTGCAAAGCATAATTAAGACAAACAGCTGCACATATTATGTGTTAACAATCAAATTACCGCAAGACATTTTGAAGGGGGCACTGAATGTGATTAATGGTTGATTTTCTGGCGAGAGAGATCATTAAAGCATTTCTTTCCTCCAGCTTGCTACAAATTTCAAGATCTAAGACTGAATTCTGATGCCTCCCGCCTGACGAAAACAGGGTGGTAGTGACCTGAAAATAGCATGCAAGAACCCACTGTGGCCATCTTCATTTTTCCACGGCCCTCCAAATAGGCAGCCGCGTAAATAGAGCGCATAGCTGGATTAGGTATTTAAATCGGGGCTATAACATCAATAGGATCCTAATGCTAGTTTAGGACTGAACTGGGCAGAGCGGCGACTAGTAACAGCTGATGGCTGGGCCGAAGAGGAGTGGGCATGTAAGTTTCACTTCAGTTTTCCAAGAGGAACAGGAGTGTTCCCCTGAGCCGCTGCTGCTCTGACCCAACTCCCCCTCCCACCGCCCCAAGCTGTCCCTGTCTCATTACTCTGCTAGCTCCCCTCACGCCCTCTCCAAGCTCACCTTGTCCGCGACCCACTGCCTACTTACTTGACTCCATTCCCACTACACTGCGAATGACTCAAACTTCTCTTCCTGGCTCCCATGCTAACTGAGACTGTAAATGTTTTATTTTCTTCTGGTAAGAAGGCTGTGGGTTCAAGTCCCGCTCCAGGGACTTCAGCACATAAAGCTAGGCTGACACTCCACTGCAGTGCTGAGGGAGTGCTGCACTGTCGGAGGTGCCATCTTTCGGATGAGACGTTAAACCGAGGCCCCCGTCTGCTCTCTCAGGTGGACGTAATAGATCCCATGGCACTATTTCGAAGAAGAGCAGGGGAGTTCTCCCCGGTGTCCTGGCCAATATTTATCCCTCAACCAACATAACAAAAACCGATTATCTGTTCAGTATCACATTGCTGTTTGTGGGACCTTGCTGTGCGCAAATTGGCTGCCGCGTTTTCCACATCACAACAGTGACTACACTCCAAAAGTTCTTCATTGGCTGTAAAGCGTTTTGAGACATCAGGTGGTCGTGAAAAGTGCTATATAAATGCAAGTGTTTCTTTCTTTCTTTCTGTCCCCCTCCCTTTCAAAAGTGCCAAAATCACCACCCTCCTCAAATAAAACATTCTTGAACCCGTCCTTTCAAACCAGCGCCCCATCTCAACCTCTTTTTCCTCTCCAAAATTCTTGAACTTGGTTTTGCCAACCCAATCTTTCCAGCAATTCCACGACCGAATCTCTCGACCAGGTTTCCACCCCTGCCATAGCACTTTAATGGCCATAAGCAAAGTCACAAACCGCATCCACAGTTACTGTGACCATTGTGCACTATCGTTCCTCGTTCTTCTCAACCTCTCTGCAGCATTCGACATGGTCGACCACACCATCATCCTCCAATACCTCTCCTCCGTTGTCTAGCTCAGTGAGATTGCCATAGATTTTTGACCTCTTATACATATCCAATCGTAGCCAGAGCATCTTCAGGAATGGCGGCTCATCCCACTCCCACACCATTACTTCTGAAGTTCCCGAATGATCTACCCTTGGTCATCTCTTGCTCATCTATATGCTGCCCATTGGCAAAATCATCCATAGAGAAGGGGCCAGGTTCCACATGTACGCTGTCAACATCCAGCTGTACCTATCCACCACGTGTATTGATCACCTCAACTGCCTCTGTGTTACAGTGTTTGTCTGACATCCGGTCATGGATGAGTCACAATTTCCTCCAGTTAAATATTGGGAAGTCTAAAACCATCATCTTCAGCCCCCACTACAAACTCTGTACACGTGTCATCAATTCAATCCTCCTCCCTGCCCAATATTTCAGGTTAAACTAGACTGATCTGAGCTTCCAACCATATATCCTCTGCATCACAAAGACCAATTACGCCAATAACATCGCCTGTCTCTGCCGTTCCCTCAGCCCTTCTGCTGCCAGAACCTCATCCAGGCCTTCATCACCTCCAGACTCTAGTATTCCAAAGCTCTCCAGGCTGACCTCTCACTCTCAACCCACCATTACCATAAGCTTATCCAAAATTCTGCTGTCCAAATGTCAGTTCAGTTTAGGCAGGTTTAGCGTCTTGCTCAAGTTCTCATTTCCTCATGTTCTCTCCAACACTCTGCAGACATTGCAATAACTCAACAGTTCTTCAGTCATGCCTTCTTTGCTTTGTTACAGATTAGAGCAACTGTGCAGCTTCTCAAATGTCCTTCTGTTCTTCATCTCTGGTTGAGCAAGCTAAATCAACAGCTGAATAACCACAGGCATTAATATAATATCCTTGGCTGCAGCAACAAGTATGCTGTAAGTGGATGAGCAGCTTTGTAGTTGTGTGGTCAATTAATACAAATATTTTTAAAGTTCAAAAGGGAATAGCTAGCTATTGCCTACTTTTCACCCCGCCGTAGTCCTGCAGGTAAACAGGGTATTGGATTGCATTAATAGAACCACTCAGTATAAATCAAAGGATACCATTTTGTCACTATACAGGTCACTGGTTAGACTGCCCCTGGAATACCGTTTTGGTTCCCCCCACATGGTGGATGGTATAGTGGCCTTGGAAAAGGTCCAGAGGAGAGCTACAAGAATGATTCCTAACCTAAAGGACCTCGGCTACTTAGAGAAACTTAAGGACCTTGGTCTATTTACTTTAGAGCAGTGCAGATTTAGAGGTGACCTGATCGAGGTCTATAAAATAATTAAATGGCTGAATAGCGTGCCTATTGATAGATTATTCCAGTTTAACAGATTGGGGAGGACCAGAGAAGATAAATTTAAACTAAGACAGACTATGAATAGACTGAATGTTAGGCGGCTCGTCTTTTTCCAGAGAGTAGTGAGCCTCTGGAACACATTGCTGGCTGGTGTGGTGGGTGCTGACTCTATGCATTGCCTTCAAGAGGGAGCTGGACCGGTTCCTGACTGGGGCAGAGATCACATCATATAGAAGGCAAGTGTCTTTATAGTTAACAGTTGGTCTATGTGATCACCTGGACAGGATTTCATCGTCTGAGGGGGACAGGGAGGAATTTTTTAGTGTATTTTTTTCGTTATTGACCCGGAGTTGTTTCTGTTTTTTTGCTTCCCCCAGGAGATTACCTGGCTGCAGGAGGGGGTGTGGGTGGGAAGTGTTCAGTTATGATGCTGCAGCCATCCTGGGATGTGGGGCAGGTTTAATTGACCAGCTGGTCTTTCCTGGCCATCAATTTCGTATGTTCGCAAACAAGAAAGAATCTGGAACTTGGTCCATCATCTGTTACTTTGTTGAGTTCTTTTGTCTGTAGATCCAAGAGCTCTAGAATAGTACTTAACCACAAAGGAATTCAGTCACCCAAGAGAAAAGAAATACTTCCATTTATACTATTGTTATGCAGACAAACAGCATTTGTGCACAGCAAGATTCCCAAAACAATAATAACAACAACAACTTGCATTTATATAGCGCCTTTAACACAGTAAAACATCCCAAGGCACTTCACAGGAGCGTTATCAAACAAAATGTGACACCGAGCCACACAATGAGATTTTAGGGCAGGTGAGAAATAGGTTTTAAGGAGCGTCTTAAAGGAGGAAAGAGGTAGCGAGGGGGAGAAGTTTAGGGAGGGAAACCCACAGCTTAGGGCCGAGGCAGTTGAAAGCACGACCGCCAATGGTGGAGCGATTAAAATCGGGGATGCGCAAGAGGCCAGAATTGGAGGAACACAGATATCTCAAAGGGTTGTAGGGCTGGAGGAGGTTACAGAGGTAGGGAGGGGCGAGACCATGGAGGGATTTGAAAACAAGGATGAGAATTTTAAAATTCAAAAGCAATGAGATGAAAGACCAGCTGATATGTTTTTAATGGTGTTGGTTGCGAGAGAAATATTGGCCAGGACACTGGGAGAGCTTCCGATTCTTTTCTGAATTGTGCCCTGGGATCTTTAATGTATTTCTGAAACACTTGAATTGCCACTGGAAGGGTCTTGGTTTAACACGCATCAAAAAGACAACACTTTGAACAATGCAGCACTTTGTCATTTTACACTGGAATATCAGCCTAGATTTTGTGCTGAAATCCTGGTGTGGAGTTCCAACCTATAAACTTCTGATTCTGAAACAAAAATGCTAAAACTGAGCTACAAGTCCACCGAGGATAGTCCAATGGTTAACACCAAAAACACCACCATACCAGATACTGAACTGGATTCTTTTCCTGTGTCACACCTGCCCACTGACCAAATACATGAAACATTTTCACCCCAAAGAATCGATGCTGCTTCTTGATAGAAACTTAATATGTAATAACAATATTAGTCCATATTTAAGCACCTTTGTCATGCAAGGCCACATCAGCTGACAGTGCCTTCAGCAGGTGCCTCTCCCTTGCACCTTTCTATGTAGACAGAGGACAAAAGGAGAAGAAGATCAGTGTTTTGGATCGATTTCCTCAAAAATCAAAGCAGGCATTCTATCTGCCATCATTAGAAATACCAATCCAAAGTTTGCCTGCAGCTGTTCACTGATGCAGTGGGAAACCTAGGTTCCAGGATATGGTAATCTCCAAGGACAGCAGACTTTTGAAAAGTCATCTAGCTCACAATGTTATTGATATACTTCTGACAGCATCTTGATTTGCATTCTCTTTGCAATTCCATCTGAGCCCTTTCCTTACGTGACATTTATTTTTAATTCAGATTATAGCCCTAGACCATGGCAACAATTGCCTTTAAACAAACCGGAACTTTGTCTTCTCAGATGTTTAGTGTTTTTTTCCTTCCTCGGGATGTGGGTAAAACTGGGAAGGACGCATTTATTCCTCGTTCCTAGTTACCCTGAGAAGGTGGTGGTGGTGGGCCTTCTCCTTGAATCACTGGTGATGATGCTCTCACAGTGGTGTTAGGTAGGAATTTCCAGGATTTTAACCCAGTGATGATGAAGGAATAGCAATATATTTCCAAGTCAGGATGACGCATGACTTGGAGGGGAACTTGGGGGTGATGGTGTTCCTATGACATTACTGCTTTTGTCCTTCTTGGTGGTGGAGATCATGGGGCTGGGAAGTACTGCTGAAGATAGTACATCTTCTTAGGCAGTCCCTCGGAACTGAGGATGACTTGCTTCCACATTAAAAATGAGCTCGCAGGTGGCTGATGAGTCCAATGCGGGACCTACAGTCTCTGTCACAGGTGGGACAGACGGTGGTTGAAGGGGCGGGTGGGTGGGGTGCTTGGGTTGACGTGCGCTCCTTGCGCTTGGCTTCCGCTTGCTCCCGGCGAAGAGACTCGAGGGGTTCGGCGCCTTCCCGGATGCTTCTCCTCCACTTTGTGCGGTCTTGGGCCAGGGATTCCCAGGTGTCGGTGGGGATGTTGCACTTTTTCAAGGAGGTTTTGAGGGTGTCCTTGAAGCGTTTCCTCTGCCCACCTGGGGCTCTCTTGCCATGCCGGAGCTCCGAGTAGAGCGCTTGTTTTGGGAGTCTCGTATCGGGCATGCGGACAATGTGACCCATCCATCGGAGCTGATTGAGCGTGGTCAGAGCTTCGATGCTGGGGATGTTGGCCTGAGCAAGAACACTGACGTTGGTGCGCCTATCCTGCCAATGGATTTGCAGGATCTTGCGGAGGCAGTGCTGGTGGTACCTCTCCAGTGCTTTGAGGTGCCTGCTGTACATGGTTTCTTCGGGTTTGCCTTTCCAGAAGAAGGTGTAACCACCGCCTTGCTCCTTGAGCTGGCCTTCCCCTGCCCGCTGGGTCTCACTTAGAGCGGCGATGTCAATGTCGAAGCGTCTGAGCTCCCGGGCAATGATAGCAGTACGGCGTTCTGGTCTGTCACTGTTGAGGTTTTCCATGAGGGTCCTGACATTCCAGGTCCCGAACTTCATTTTAAAGGGTGGAAGATGCCTGTGTGTGAATTCTTGTAACGTGGGGTGGTCGTTGCACACCAGCTACCACACGGGCTTGACAGAGCAAGGTCTTGGTCCAATGGCAAGGGGATCCAAGATGATTGGAGACCAGGCTCTGCTACAACGGCTGAGCACACACACACAAACATATTCCTACTGTCCTCCTCCCTCCTTCCCGCAGGTCCTCTTTGCTTGGGTTTCATAGGATACATTGTGGTCCTCCCGACCTCGCTGTTGGCCCATGCCGCACCTTCCCTGGGCCCCGACCCCGCTGTTGGTTCACGCTGTGCCACACCTGTGCCCTGACCTCGCTGCTGGGCTCGTCCTCGTTCCTGGGTCCTGGCCTCAGACATGAATGATGTTGTCTCTCACAGGATCAAATTAGCATTGATATTCTCGCTTTGGGAGCTAAGTTTATACGCTGCCTCCATGGGGTAGGCTTCGCCATAAAAAATGAACTGGTCGGGCGTCTCAGAGACTCCCCTAGTGGTATAAATGAGTGCCTCATGACTCTTCGACTCACCCTAGCCCGAAACCAGTGCGCTACGGTCATCAGTGCGTACGCCCCAACACTGGAAGCCACAGATGAGACCAAAGATGAATTCTACTCCAGCCTCGAACAATCCCTGTCCCGAGTCCCAACGGGCGACAAGCTGATCCTCCTTGGCGACTTCAACGCCAGAGTTGGAAAGGACACAGACCTCTGGAGAGGTGTGATCGGCAGTGAGGGGGTAGGGAAACCAACTCCAACGGTACCCTCCTCCTGTCGAAGTGCTTAGAACATGGCGTCGTCATAACCAACACCTTGTTCCGTCAGAGACAAGTACAAGACTTCATGGCAGCACCCTCGTTCCAAGCATTGGCATCTGCTGGACTACTTCATCGTCCGAGCGAGGGACCGCAAAGACGTCCGCATCACCCGCGCCATGACAGGAGCTGATGACTGCTGGATAGACCACCGCCTAATACGCTCTGTCATCTCCATCAATGTAGCCCCAAAACAGCGGCGGCAACAGAAACAATGCTGCAGGAAAATTAACGCTGGAGCACTCAAAGACCCCACTAAGAAAGCCCTATTCAGCCGGCGCCTCACAAACAACCTGACGACTCCCAGTGATGCAGAGACACAGAGTGCCCACAGCGTTTGGTCTGCACTCAAGGCCTCCATAATCAGCACCTGTGAAGAGACGCTCAGTCACTCAACCAGGAAACACCAAGACTGGTTCGACGAGAATGACCAGGAGATCCAGGAGCTAATAAGCCGCAAGCGCAAGGCATTTCTGATCTGGAAACAGCAACAGAACTTGAGAGCAAGAAAGCAGCTCTACAGAAGCCTGAAGGCCAAGGTCCAACAAAAAACTCGCAACCTAAAGAACAGATGGTGGGTGGAGAAAGCGCAGGAGATCCAGCAGCTAGCTGACAACCACGACGTGCATGGATTCTTTAGCGCAGTCAAGACCATCTACGGCCCAAGCACCCAAGGCTCTTCCCCACTGCGAGCTAAGAACGGAGAGGTACTCATCAAGGACAGGGAAGCAGTCAGTGCCCACTGGAAGGAGCACTTTGAAGATCTCCTTAACCACGACTCTGTCTTCAACACCAGTGTCCTCAACTCCATCCCACAGCATGCTACCCGCCACCATCTCAGCACAACCCCAGCCCGGCATGAGGTTGAAAAGGCCATGTGACAACTGAAGAACAACAAAGCCTCAGGAGCAGATGGAATCCTCACCAAGGCACTAAAGCATGGTGGCGAAGCACTACTGGCGCGAATTCATGAACTCATTTCTCTTATCTGGAAGGAGGAGGGCATGCCAGGGGATCTCAGAGATGCCGTAATTGTGACCATCTTCAAGAAAGGTGACAAGTCCGATTGCGGTAATTACAGAGATAGTACATACTGCAGCCACAGTGTGCCAGTGGCAAAAGGGGAGGATACTGAGTTCAATTGCAGAGCACAACTTTGTCTTGGATGGTGTCAAGCTTCCATTGCACCCTTCTCTTATGTTCATTAATAAATAGACATTCTTATTATGAACACAGCTAGCTTTTGCTAGACACTTTTATTGAGCACATGTGGACTAGGTACAGTATCTGTAGAGGCTTCCATCTTGACTGTTGCCTTGTGGGTAGCCTATTGCCTCATGGGTAATGTAGTCTTAATATACATACAGCTGGGTAGTGTAGTCTTATACATAGCTATATACAGCTCTACGGCTCCACCTAGTGTCCACTATAGAATGACATGTTATTGATCATTACACCTTCCAGGTGATTGGTGGGATTTCCCTCACACTCTTGACTTGATCTTTTTAAATCATGGAAAGGCTTTGAGGGGTCAGGAGGTGAGCCACCTGTCAAAGAATACCCAGCATCTACCCTGCACTTGTAGCCACTGTTCTAATGTGGCTGATCCAGTTAAGCGTCTGATCAGTGGTGACCTCAAAGATGTTGTTGGTGAGGACTCATTGAAAGTGGTGCCCTTGAATGTCATGGGGCGATGGCTGGGCTTTCTTTTGTTTAAAATGATCATTACTTAGCACTTCTGTGGCACAAATGTTACTTACCACTGGTCAGCCCAAGCCCGGATGTTATCCAAGTCCTGCTGTATGCTGGCTTGAGCTGCTTCATTATCAGGAGGAGTTATGAATGGAAATTAACACGATGCAATCATCAGCAAACTGCCCCACTCCTGATCTTATGATGGAGGGAAGTTTACTGATGAAGCAGTTCAAGATGGTTCGCCCGAGAACACTGCCCTGAGGAACTCCTGCTGCAATGTTCTGAGACTGCAATGATGGGCCTCTGACAATTACAACTAGCTTTGCGCATTAGGTATAATTCCAACAACTGGAGGATTTTCCCCTGCATCCGCATGAACCTCTGATTTGCTTGGGCTCCCAGTTCCAACCTCAGCCTTGATGTTGAGGGCAGTTAATCTCAACTCTTTAGAAAATTATTTTTAGTTTTTTCTGATTTGGTTCTGGGACAAGCACATCCCAGGATATCTTAATAAAATTGCTGTTTAATCTCTTATTCATAGAAAGCTAAATTAGTTTGTTGTCAATAACATTTGACAGCAAGAATAACTGCCTTATTTACTCCAAAGCTGCAAGAAAAAATATCCCGTTCATCCTGGTTATATATCTGGCAGTGAATGATGCGAGTTATATGGTCAGTGTGAATATTTTTTTAATTCACCAGCAGCAGAAGGACATTACATCTATACTTTTATCCCGTACTTCAACCACTGTCCTTATCTTCAATGGTGCAACTTCTGTAAACTGGTTTCAGAAAGACCATCTTCAATGGAATGAATAGAATAGCAGGCTCAAGGGGCCGAATGGCCTACTCCTGCTCCTAATTCTTATGTTACTTAAGGGATGTTTGACACAATTATTAAAGCACAAGGTTTTTTGATAGCTATTACTCAAACATTTTTACTGGTTGTACAAATTACTTATCAGCTGTTGATTCGGATATGCAATCAATTACTGAACCGTATGGACTCCAGGATAAATGCTGCGACCCCCCTGTGCCAGATGAGCCTTGCCCTCAACCACTGAAAACTGGAAAATCCTGGGTGCAGCCCACAATTTTTCATCCATGGCAATCAATATCCGTGATTTTACGAGTTGCATTGCTGGAACCGGCCCTCACAAAATTTGACTTTCTATACACATGACCCTAGAAATAACTATTGGTGATGTTTACAGATGAATGTTTTTACATGTTTAACACGTTTAACACAGGCACTTCCTACATTACAGCAGTGACTACGTTTCAAAAGTACTTCATGGGCTGTAAAGTGCTTTGTGACAGCCGGTGGTCGTGAAAGGTGCTATATAAATACAAGTCTTTTTCTTTCATTAACCTGGAAACTTTTTATGGGTTTAACACTTCCACTGAAATAGTAGACAAAGGAATGTCACACAAACATGTCAAGTGTTTGTTCACTAATATTTGCAACAGTACTTTCTAGGTAGTGATGTTGAGACATGTTTTCCCTTTAAATATATTTACTTCATTAATAAGGTAGATTCTACAAAATAAAGACAACATAAAGAGATGTTCTTGTAAATTATATGCAGTGTGAACTGTTTACAAAAGGTAGGTCAGCATGAAATCAGCATGGGGCTGCAGGTTTTGTTACTTTCATTCCCTTTTTATTGAATTTCTTCAGTTGTTATTTCCAGCTACAGTACTAACACTTTATATATGTCTGAGAGCCCAGTATTTCTCGACTGCTTTCCTACTCAGAATAACTAAAAACAGCCATCAAATAGCTGCAGTGTCCCACACATGCATTTTTTTTCCTTTCAGTATATTGGCCCTGAATTTGCGGTCAGAGGCTTCCCGCGGGGAAATGCCTCCGATCCACAAATAAAATTCGCGCCTACCTGGTAGTCCGGGAGGTATGGAGATTCGCGGTCCTGGGCCTCTCCGGGTACCCGCGGGTAGAGGCCCACGTATCTGGAGCACAAGAGCCCCGGGGATCAAGTGGGCCGGCCCAACCAATAAAAGGGAATCCCCATTCATGCTTATGGGGATTCCATATGTAAGGAAACCCCATAAGCACGAATGGGAATACCCCAAAAAATACATCTACACATCAAATAAATGAAAAAAACATTATGGCCCTGAAATTCGGGTCCCCACGGGTGAGTACGCACTGGGTACTCACGCATAGGCCCAACGAAAGTGCCAGTTTCGTGCATGCACTGCACATGCGCGGGAAACCGGAACTTCTGTTCCCTTGAAAGAAGGCGTTGACAGGTGGAACGCGTGCGCGGGAGAGGCAGCGCGTGCATCGAACGTACTTTTTTTTTTGCAGGTTTCTCCAGGAAGGTAAGTCGCCAGCAGTTACACTTTTAAAAAGCAGGCGCAAGGCCTGCTTTTAACAAGGTAAGTGGTGAATTAATTAAAATTAAAACATTTTTTCCACAGGTTCATTATTTTTAAATGCTTTAAAGAAAGGTAAGTTTATTTTTAGCCCCGTTAGAAAATGTAATAAATTTTTTCAAAAATTTAAATTATTGTTTAAAATAGTTATTTCATGTAATTTATAGTTATTTTAAAAATGTGATTTAAAAAAAAAAATTATTTGCAGTTTTAGTTATGTTTTGGGGCTTATAGTATTTATAGGTTTGACAGCTCTTCCTGTCAAATTTATGAATGAAGCATTCCCTGCTACCATTAGCTCTCCATGGCCCACGTGATCCCAGGGGACGCATCGAACTAACTGCGCCCTTGGGATACGCAAGCACTGCGCGCCGGCAGTTGGAGCAGGCCCAGGATCGGAATCCCACGCGGGCCCACAGCGCAACGGCCGGCATGCTAGGTAAGTGCAGGTCGGAGGCTTGCACCCGCGGGAAGCCTCTGACCCGAATTTCTGGGCCTATATATTTTAAATTAATTAAAATGCCATTTAATTAGTTAAAACAAAAATTTAATTTTTTGAAAATTACTCGCCATACAGGCAGTGCAACGAAGGTTCACCAGACTGATTCCTGGGATGGGGGATTGTCCTATGAGGACAGATTGAGTAGACTAGGCCTATATTCTCTAGAGTTTAGAAGAGTGAGAGGTGATCTCATTGAAACATACAAAATTCTTACAGGGCTTGACAGGGTAGATGCAGGGAGGATGTTTCCCCTGGCTGGGGAGTCTAAAAGCAGGGGTCAGTGTCTCAGAATAAGAGGTTGGCCATTTAGGACTGAGATGAGGAGAAATTTCTTCACTCAGAGGGTGGTGAATCTTTGGAATTCTCTACCCCAGAGGGCTGTGGATGCTCAGCCATTGAGTATATTCAAAACAGAGATCGACAGATTTTTGGATTTTAAGGGAATCACAGGAGAGGAGGTCGAAAATCAGCCATGATCTTATTGAATGGCGGAGCAGGCTCCAAGGGCCGAATCGCCTACTCCTGCTCCTATTTCTTATTTTCTTATGAATGTGTGTGCATGTGAGTATGAGTATGTGCATATGAAAGTGCACACACAAGAGAAAGAGGTGTGTGTTTGTGGAGGGGGGCGGTGTGGTGGCGGGAAGATAATGAATGACCTTATGATGTTCTCTGGTCGTTCTCTTTATGAATGTCTTCATGTTGGAGCCTCTAGAACTGAAGAATTGAAATATTTTACAAAAAATCCTTATTTAATATTTAAAAGAACTACATGATGCATTACTTTGTCAGTTTGCAATAGAAATGTTTAAAGACGTTTCCTAAGTTACAACAGTGACTACACTTCAAAAAGTACTTTATTGGCTGTAAAGCCCTTTGGGACGTCCAGTGGACGAGAAAGGCGTTATATAAATGCAAGTCTTTCTTTCTTTTATAAATAGTGTGCCTTGCAAAAACAAAATCCAGGAAATATTCACTTTAGTAACTCTCATTTTCACCACAAGTTTAATTTATTCTCTTCTTTAGACTTTCTGCACCATTTTCCATGCTACATTGACAGGACATGCCACCTCCTTCTAGTCTTTTTCTCCCAATAATACTGCAATCAGATTCAGGGCAGGATGTGACAGTTTTGTACCATGCTTCTGATAATTTTGTCTCACTCCCACTGGAGAAGCGTGTTAGCTTGGTCTCTCCCTGATGGACCATTCAAGAGTGGTTGGGAATCCTATAGGAGGTGGCATGGTGTACAACTTCATGTCATAACTTGTGCTTGGGGAACAATACTAGTCAACAGCAACTTGCATTTATACAGCTTTGTTTTAACATGGAAAAATGTCCCAAGGCGCTTCACAGAGACATAAATCCACTGCCAAAAGAAATTTGCTGAGTATTTTCAAAGGTGAGAATGGGCTGCAAACAGTGAGGAACAATGGTTTTGTTCCTCAAAAATGACATTTTCACGTAAGTGATTTGCTTTCTCTGCAGAGATTACAATGAGTCACCTCTGCTTGTTTATTATTTAATGATTTTCAGTCATACCGACAGAGGCTTTGCAGTAAAAAATCTAAGTAGTATAGAATACTCCCCATGCGCATTTCTTGAGAGTTCTTCAATAAACACGAAGCATATTGCCCCTTGACTCTTGCTTAATGCTGAACCGGTTCAAGAGCATTCAGCAACTGAGATTGCTAGCCTGTGACGGGAGTGGTGATGGGGGGGAAAAGGGAGGGCCCTGAAAAGCCAGGGAATGGGGAGAAAAAGAAAGAGTTTACCCTCATAATGGGAAAGTATACAAAAAATTCGGGTTTTCTTGCAAAAGAAGTCTGCAACTGCAATTATATTTTCCTGTGTCTCCAGGAGGCAAGGGGGTGTGTCTCCAGGAGGCAAGGGGGTGTGTCTCCAGGAGGCAAGGGGGTGTGTCTCCAGGAGGCAAGGGGGTGTGTCTCCAGGAGGCAAGGGGGTGTGTCTCCAGGAGGCAAGGGGGTGTGTCTCCAGGAGGAAAGGGGGTGTGCCTCCAGGAGGCAAGGGGGTGTGTCTCCAGGAGGCAAGGGGGTGTGTCTCCAGGAGGCAAGGGGGTGTGTCTCCAGGAGGCAAGGGGGTGTGTCTCCAGGAGGCAAGGGGGTGTGTCTCCAGGAGGCAAGGGGGTGTGTCTCCAGGAGGCAAGGGGGTGTGTCTCCAGGAGGCAAGGGGGTGTGTCTTCAGGAGGCAAGGGGGTGTGTCTCCAGGAGGCAAGGGGGTGTGTCTCCAGGAGGCAAGGGGGTGTGTCTCCAGGAGGCAAGGGGGTGTGCCGCCAGGAGGCAAGGGGGTGTGCCGCCAGGAGGCAAGGGGGTGTGCCGCCAGGAGGCAAGGGGGTGTGTCGCCAGGAGGCAAAGGGGTCTGCCTCCGAAGTTATGGCGGGCGATCAGAAGATTACTAATTGAATTGTCTGCAGCCTCGACTGCAGTATAATATGTGGAGCGGAGAGCAACCAAAAGAGAAAGAAAGAAGTCTATTAAAACAAACATGTACCACCTAGAACTGGAAAAAGAAAACACAAAATAAACTCCAGGCAAGCTCATAAGTGGTAATTTATGAAAAATAAATGTATATTTGTCTGCATTTGGAGAAGAACCGGAGAAGAACAGCTAGTAAAGATTTTGACCTCAATGCTCAACATCCTACAGTTACTTGGCAAAGATCCAAGTTTAATAATTTAATCACTCAATATGATTGCAGTAATGAAAAATGAGCAGTGATGGCAAGTATGAAAAATGCTTCAGTTCAGAAACCGTATATTTTGAAGCCACATTTTTGGTGTTGTTTAGAATGATGACTGATTGTACAGCTGACAAAAAACAATTGATGTTTCATTATGGAAGTTCTGAAGTCAAAGGCGTTCCACATTAGCACCGTTCTATTTCGCTTATTCATTGTTGTAGTTTCATCAAACCCACAATCCAAATATGGCTAGAATCGCAGATTCTGCAATGCATATACTGAAGTTATTGCAATAAACAGTCAGGTCTAAACCATTATACAAGCAATGATATGCCAGCTGGTATTGGACATATGTTCATTCAATCCTAATGATTATCTGTAACACCGCTAAAGTCATATAGCAAAGAAAATGTCAGAGCTAAATAAAACTGCATAATAAGCCATTTAATAATAATGGAAATTTGCAGTCGATTCTTGTTGTACACTTTTTATGCTACAGTAGCTGATCCCTTGTCCATACTCCCAATGTATATTAAAATCATAGAAGGATACAGCACAGGAGGAGGCCCTTCAGCCCATCATACTTGTACCGGCTCTTAGGTAGAGCTATCCAATTAATCCCACTCCCCTGCTCTTTCCCCATAGCCCTGTAAATGTTTTCCCTTCAAGTATTTATCGAATTCTCTTTTGAATGTTACTATTGTATCTGCTTCCACCACCCTTTCAGGCAGAGCATTCCAGATCACGACATCACTCAATGTAAACAAATGTTTCCTCATCTTGCCTCTGGTTCTTTAGCCAATTACCTTAAATTTGTGTCCTCTGGTTACTGACCCTTCTGCCACTGGATACAATTTCTCCTTATTTACTCTATCAAAACCATTCATGATTTTGAACACCTCTGTCAAATCTCCTCTTAACCTTCTCTGCTCCAAGGTGAACAACCCCAGCTTCTCCAGTCTCTCCATATAACTGAAGTCCCTCACCCCAGGTGCCATTCTAGTAAATCGCCTCTGCATCCTCTCCAAGGCCTTGACATCCTTCCTGAAGTGTGGTGTCCAGAATTGAACACAATACTTCAGCTGAGGCCTAACCAGTGTTTTATAAAGCTTTGGCATAGCTCCCTTACTTTTGTATTCTATTCTTTCAGGCCAAGGATCTCATAAGCTAGTTTAACCGCTTTCTCAACTTGTCCTGCCACCTTCAAAGATTTGTTTACATACACCCCCAGGTCTCTCTGTTCCTACACCGCCCCCTTTTAAATTGTACCATTCAGTTCATTTTGCCTCTCCTCATTCTTCCTACCAAAACGTATCAGTTCACACTTATTGCCATTAAATTTCATCTGCCACGTGTCTGCCCATTTCAACAGTCTGTCTGTCCTCCTGAAGTCTTTTACTATCCTCCTCATTGTTTACTACATTTCCACGTTTTGTATCATCTGCAAACTTTGAAATTATGCCCTGTATACCTAAGTCCAGGTCATTCATCTATATCAAAAAGAGCAGTGGTCCTCGTACCGACTCCTGGGGAACACCACTGCACACTTCCCTCCAGTCTGAAAAACAACCGCTCAGCAATACTCTCTGCTTTCTGTCCCATAGCTAATTTTGAATCCATGCTGGCACTGTCCCTTTATTCCCATGGGCTTTAATTTTGCTAACAAGTCAATTTTGTGGTACTTTGTCAAACGCCGTTTGAAAGTCCATATACGCAACATCAACTGCACTACTCTCATCAACCCTCTCCGTTACTTCATCAAAGAACTCGATCAAGTTAGTCAAACACGATTCACCTTTAACAAATCTGTGCTGACATTCATTTATTAGCCCATATACTTTTCCAAATACCAATTAATTTTGTATCGGAATATTGTCTCCAAAAATCCACTCCCCCCTGACGTTAGGCTGACTGGCCCATAATTGACGAATTTAAAAAAGGGGAGAGGGATAAACAGGCATGTAACATTTGCAATCCTCCAGCACCACCACCTGCCCCTGCCCACCACCCCGCCCCCACCCACCCACCCCCGCCGCCCACAATATCCAAAGAGGATTGGAAGATTGTGGCCAGAGCCTCTAAAATTTCCACCCTTACTTCCCACAGCAAACTAGGATACATCCCATCGGACTGGGTGACTTTTCTAATTTGAGGACATACCAACCTTCCAAGTACTTCCTCTTTATCTATTTTTATCCTATCCAATATCGCTACTGCCTCCTCCTTTACTGCTACATTGGCAGCATCCTCTTCTCCAGTGAAGGCAGGTGAAAAATTTTCATTTAGTACCTCAGCCATGCCCTCTGCCTCCACAAGAATAGCTCCTTTTTGGTCGCTGATCGGCCCCACCATGCCTTTGACTACCCTTTTGCAATTTATGTGTTTAGTGGCTAACTTAAAAGGGAACCCAGAAGTCTTCTAATCTATTTTCATACTCTCTCTTTTCCCCTTTTTTTAGATCTCCTTTGTACATTCTATATTCAGCTTGGTTCGCTACTGTAAAATAAACCTGCTTTCCCTGTCTCATTTTAAGCTCTATGACCCAGATATTCTGATCGCAGGCCTCCCGTGGGCAAAGGACTGTGATCTGGGAAAATCTGCGCCCTTACCTGAGGGCTCCCGGGACGCACACAATTCCGATGCTGGGCATCTCCAAACTGCAAGAGTGCAGGGCCTACGTATCCCAGAGGCTCAGGTAGTTCGCAGCATCCCTGGGATCACATGGGCCATGGGGAGCCAATCACAGAAGGGAATCTCCCTTCATACACTTGACAGGAAGACCTGTCAAATATATGAATGGAGATCACCCCAAAACAGAGTAAAACTTTAAATTACAGAACAAACGGGAAACTGTTCAAACTCCGTTGCCTCCAGTCCACATCCAAGGTCGTCCCATCCTCCGTCGTCGAATTACAGTATGCAGACGACGCTTGCGTCTGCGCTCACTCGGAGGTCGCACTCCAAACCATCATCAACACCTCCACCGAAGCGTACGAGAGCATGGGCCTTACACTAAACATCCGTAAGACAAAGGTCCTCTAACAACCTGCCCCCGACACACACTACTGCCCCCCGATTATCAAAATCCACGACAAGGCCTTGGACAACATTCCATACCTCGGGAGCCTACTGTCAACAAGGGCAGACGTCGATGATGAAGTCCAACACCGCCTTCAGTGTGACAGTGCAGCCTTCGTTCACCTGAGGAAGAGCGTGTTTGAAGACCAGGACCTCAAACCCGGCACTAAGCTCATGGTCTACAGAGCAGTAGTAATACCCGCCCTTCTGTATGCCTCAGAGACATGGACCATGTGCAGCAGGCACCTCAAAGCACTGGAGAGGTACCACCAACGCTGCCTCCACAAGATCCTGCAAATTCATTGGCAGGATAGGTGCACTAACATCAGTGTTCTCGCTCAGGCCAACATCCCCAGCATCGAAGCTTTGACCACGTTCGATCAGCTCCGATGGACGAGTCACATCATCCGCATGCCCGATACGAGACTCCCAAAACAAACGCTCTACTCGGAGCTCTGGCACGGCAAGAGAGCTCCAGGTGGGCAGAGGAAATGCTTCAAGGACATCCTCAAAGCCTCCTTGAAAAAGTGCAACATTCCCACTGACACCCCTGAGAATCCCTGGCCCAAGACTGCACAAAGTGAAGAAGAAGCATCCAAGAAGGTGCTGAACACCTCAATTCTCTTCGCCGGGAGCAAGCGGAAGCCAAGCGCAAGCAGCACACGTCAACCCAAGCACCCCACCCACCCGAACACCTCGATTCTCTTCACCGGGAGCAAGCGGAAGCCAAGTGCAAGCAGCGCACGTCAACCCAAGCACCCCACCCACCCGTCCCTTCAACCACCATCTGCCCCACCTGTGACAGAGACTGTAGATCCCGCATTGGACACATCAGTCACCTGAGAACTCATTTTTAATGTGGAAGCAAGTCATCCTCGATTCCGAGGGACTGCCTAAGAAGAAGAAGAAGAAAACTTTAAATACATTTTAAAAAAAACATCACATTTTTAAAATGATTTGAAATTAAAATAAATTATCTCTTTTAAACAAAAATTTAAATTTGAAAACAATAATTAAAGTTTTTTTACAGGGTTAAAAATAAACTTACCTTTTTAAAACTATTTTTAAATGATAAATCAGTGAAGAGATATTTAAAAACTTTTTTTCAACTCTTATCCTGGTAAAAGCAGGCCTTATGCCTGCTTTTACCAGGCGTAAGAATTGTAAGGGTTTTCTGCGGGTGGAGGGTCTCCAAAAAGTGGAACTATCCGCCCGCAGAGGCCCTTCTTGTTTTCTTGACAGATCGGAAAAGCCGGTTTCCAGCGCATGCGAAGTGCATGCCTGAAGCCGGCATTTCCGATGTCACAACGCATACCCACCCATAGGGATCGGAATATCCGGCCCTTTATATTTATTTAGTCATCCAGGGAGGTCGAGCTTTGGATGCCCTTCCTTTCCCCCTCATAGAAACGTGTCTACTCTGCACCCGAACCATCTCCTCCTTGAAAGCATCCCATTGTTCAATTGCTATTTTGCCTACCAATTTTTGATTCCAATCCACCTGGGCCAGATCCCTTTTCAATTCACTGAAGTTAGCCCTCCTCCAGTTAAGCATTTTTACACTTGATTGTACCTTGTCCTTTCCATAACTATTCTAAACCTGATGATATTATATATTCCTTTTTTTATATATATTTGTTCCTGGGATGTGGGCATCGCTGGCAAGGCCAGCATTTATTGCCCATCCCTAGTTGCCCTTGAGAAGGTGGTGATGATCTGCCTTCTTGAACCGCTGCAGTCCGTGTGCTGAAGGTACTCTGATAGTGCTGTTAGGGAGGGAGTTCCACGACTTTGACCCAGCGACGATGAAGGAACGGCGATATACTTCCAAGTCAGAATGTTGTGTGACTTGGAGGGGAACTTGGAGATGGTGGTGTTCCCATGCGCGTGCTGCCCTTGTCCTTCAGGTGGTAGAGGTCACGGGTTTGGGAGGTGCTGCCGAAGAAGCCTTGGTGAGTTTCTGCAGTGCATCTTGTAGATGGTACACACTGCAGCCATGGTACGCTGGTGATGGAGGGAGTGAAGGTGGTGGATAGGGTGCCAATCAAGCGGGCTGCTTCGTCTCGGATGGTGCCGAGCTTCTTGAGTGTTGTTTCAGCTGCACTCATCCAGGCAAGTGGAGAGTGTTCCATTACACTCCTGACTTGTGCCTTGTAGATGGTGGAAAGGCTTTGGGGAGTCAGGAAGTGAGTCACTCGCCGCAGAATACCCAGCCTCTGACCTGCTCTTGTTGCCACAGTATTTGTGGCTAGTCCAGTTAAGTTTCTGGTCAATGGCGACCACAAGGATATGGATGGTGGGGAATAAGAACATAAGAAATAGGAGCAGGAGTAGGCCATACGGCCCCTCGGGCCTGCTCCGCCATTCAATAGGATCATGGCTGATCTGAATCTAGACTCACGTCCACTTCCCTGCCCTCTCCCCGTAACCCCTAATTCCCTTATCTGCTAGGAAAATGTCTCACTCCATTTTAAATTTATTTAATGTTGCAGCTTCCACAGCTCTCTGGGGTAGCAAATTCCATAGATTTACTACCCTCTGAGTGAAGAAGTTTCTCCTCATCTCAGTTTTGAAACAGCAGCCCCTTCTTCTAAGATTATGCCCCCTAGTTCTAATCTCGCCCATCAGTGGAAACACCCTCACCGCATCCACCCGATCAAGCCCCCTCACAATCTTATATGTTTCGATAAGATCGCCTCTCATTCTTCTGAACTCCAATGAGTAGAGTCCCAACCTACTCAACCTTTCCTCATACGTCAACCCCCTCATCTCTGGAATCAACCGAGTGAACCTTCTCTGAACCGCCTCGAAAGCAAGTATATCTTTTCTTAAATATGGAAACCAAAACTGCATGCAGTATTCCAGGTGTGGCCTCACCAATACCCTGTATAACTGCAGCAAGACTTCCCTGTTTTTATACTCCATCCCCCTTGCAATAAAAGCCAAGATTCCATTGGCCTTCCTGATCACCTGCTGCACCTGCATACTAACTTTTTGTGTTTCATGCACCAGGACCCCCAGATCCCTTTGTACTGTAGCACTTGCAGTTTCTCTCCATTTAGATAATAACTTGCTCTTTGATTTTTTCTGCCAAAGTGCATAACCTCATACTTTCCAACATTATATTGCATCTGCCAAATCTCTGCCCACTCACTTAGCCTGTCTATGTCCTTTTGCAGGTTGTTTATGTCCTCCTCACTCACTGCTTTCCCTCCCATCTTTGTATCGTTGGCAAACTTGGATATGTTGCACTCGGTCCCTTCCTCCAAATCGTTAATATAGATTGTAAAGAGTTGGGGTCCCAGCACTGACCCCTGCGGAACACCACTAGTTACTGATTGCCAGCCCGAGAACGAACCATTTATCCCAACTCTTTGTTTTCTGACAGATAGCCAATCTTCCACCCATGCCAGTATATTACCCCCAATCCTGTGATTTTTTAATCTTGATCAGTAATCTTTTGTCTGGAACCTTGTCAAATGCCTTTTGGAAGTCCAAATACACTACATCCACTGGTTCCCCTTTATCCACCCTGTATGTTACATCCTCAAAGAATTCGAGCAAATTTGTCAAACATGACTTCCCCTTCGTAAAACCATGCTGACTCTGTCCTATTAAATTGTGTTTCTCCAAATGCTCTGTTACTGTTTCCTTAACAATGGACTCCAACATTTTGCCAACCACAGATGTTAGGCTAACTGGTCTATAGTTTCTAGCTTTTTGTCTACTTCCCTTCTTAAATAAGGGTGTTACATTAGCAGTTTTCCAATCTGCCGGCACCATTCCTGAGTCCAGGGAGTTCTGGAAAATGATCACCAATGCATCCACAATCCCTACCGCCACTTCTCTCAAGACCCTAGGATGTAGGCCATCAGGTCCGGGGGATTTATCCGCCTTAAGTCCCATTATTTTACTGAGTACCATCTCCTTAGTGATTTTAATCATGTTTAGCTCCTCCCCCCCCCCCCCCATTGCCCCCTGTTTGTCCAGTGTTGGGATATTTTTAGTGTCCTCTACTGTAAAGACTGATACAAAATATTTGTTCAGCGTCTTTGCCATCTCCATGTTCCCCACCACTAATTTCCTAGTCCCATCCTCTAAGGGACCAATGTTCACTTTAGCCACCCTCTTTCTTTTTATATAGCTGTAGAAACTCTTGCTATCTGTTTTTATATTTTTTGCTAGTTTACTTTCATAATCTATCTTCCCTTTCTTAATTAATCTTTTAGTTATTGTTTGCTGGCTTTTAAATGCTTCCCAATCTTCTATCCTCCCACTAGATTTGGCTAATTTATATGCCCTTGTTTTCAGTCAAATACTATCCTTTATTACTTTACTAAGCCACGGATGGCTGTCTTTTCTTTTACTCCCCTTTTTCCTCAGTGGAATATATTTATCTTGAAAGATGTGAAATATCTCCTTGAATGTAGACCACTGCTCTTGAACCATTTTACACTTTAATCTGTTTTCCCAGTCCACTTTAATCAATTCTACTCTCATACCTTCATAGTCTCCTTTATTTAAGCTTAGTACGCTGGTTTGAGATCCAACTCTCTCACCCTCAAACTGAATTTGGAATTCAACCATATTATGGTCACTCATTCCAAGGGGATCCTTTACTAGGACATTTTTTATTAATCCTGTCTCATTACACAGGACCAGATCTAAGATTGCCTGCCCCCTGGTTGGTTCAGTTACATACTGCTCAAGGAACCCGTCCCTAATACACTCTATGAACTGTTCCTCAATGCTGCCATGCCCAATTTGATTAGTCCAGTCAATATGAAAGTTAAAATCCCCCATGATTATAACTGTTCCCTTATTACAAGCCCCAACTATTTCCTGATTTATACTCCGTCCAACAGAGTTAAAACTGTTAGGAGGCCTATAGACTACGCCCACTAGTGACTTTTTCCCCTTATTATTCCTTATCTCCACCCAAACTGTTTCACTATCCTGATCCTTTGACCCAACATCATTTCTGACTATTGCAGTGATTCCATCCTTGATTAACATAGCAACCCCACCTCCCTTTCCTTCCTGTCTGTCCTTCCTGATTGTCAAATACCCTTGTATGTTTAGTTCCTATTCATGATTATCTTGCAGCCATGTTTCCGTAATGGCCACCAGATCATACCCATGTGTAGTTATTTGCACCGTCAACTCGTCAATTTTGTTACGAATGCTGCGTGCATTCAGATAAAGAACTTTCAAATATGTTTTCTGACAATTTATTCCTGCTTTTACCCCTTTTACTACTTTACCTTTATCATTATACATTCTGTCGCTTCCTGACATGCTCTGGTTTTTAATTCCCCCACTGCTACCTTGCTCTATTGCCTTCTCCGCTGTCATTTTTATTTTTCGCATTTTTATATTTGGCGATGGTAATGCCGTTGTGTGAAGGAATAAGCCATATAACCTATTCAGAAAAATACACCATTCTATGAAAGAATTCTGGCCTTATTAAAACATGACAAACTGGGTCTGGAAATCTAGAAACCTAACTATGAAAAAGCTGTGATAGCATTCTGGCTATTGAGATAAGATAGGTTGTTGACACTGAATCAATGACCTTATTGAAACAGAAGGTTAAAGGCTCCTGACAGTCTGAACCCTTGGGAACAAGACAATAGTTCACCCTGTATAAGGTGTTCTAATTTACACCTCATAAAGGAGCACATAAAAGTAACAAATATCTGCCTTCATAAAAATGATACCAAGTAAAGCGCATCTGCTGTTACACCGTTTTTTATGATAAATTTAGAACACCTAGAGGAGAGACATGGTTCTGTAGTGCTACCAGCTGAGGTGACTAAGAACTGCAGGGGTCAGCAGAAAAATGACTAGAGATAATTAGCTTACATCAGCAGAAAACCTTAAAGGAAACACCACTGGAAAAATGCATCACAATAACCGAGTAGCATAGCTAAAAACAGTTTTATGTTGATCAGTGAGTGATCAAGGATCACATAAGATTTTACTTTTCCACCTTTGCCAAATGACATGCTTTTATTGTATGTATATATATATTGCATTTTTCTTGTTCCAATGTGCATAACCTTGCATCTATCATCATTAAACGCCATCTGTTGTTCCTTAGCCTAACCAATTAATTGGTTGTTGATACATATATAACATTTTTTTAAAAATTGTTGCCTAGCTAATGTAGAGAAGACTAACGACATACTGGAAAAGACTCCATGTGGTTCTTACATTTAGAATTTAGGATTTGACATACCATGCTGAAACAGTTTCCAAATTATTTTTTAGTTACTGTACCTTCAGAACTTCTAATTATGATATGATGTGTGATATAATGAAGCGTTATTTCTCAGTGAAACATTACAATGGAAAACTAAGGTTTCTTCCCTCATTTGCTTGATGTATTCAGACTGGGCTTAAGATATCACAAGTGGCCAAATCGAAGTGAGCGCCTAGATTTTTAATTGTTGATACAAAAACTGAAAGAAAATCTAAAGAGGATATGTGTGTAATAATATTTGTAGCTGTTTCAGCATTGTTATGAGTTTTAGAAATTCAAATTCAGAAAGAGACCATTTGGCATATTACACCTGCGCTGCTAATGACTCAAATGCTACTTCCCTGTCCTTTCCCCATAACCTTCTACAGTCCTCTTTTTCAAATGATTAACCAATTGTCTTTTAAATGATTTTATTATGGCAAAACTGATCAGCAAAATTTCCTTGCTGTGGCCTTTAAAGATGATAAGATCATGGTGTTGATATTAGTGGCATTTGATCCATTGTTAATGGTTCTTGTTGAGCCTCCACTCCTCTGGCAAGTCTATTTTCTAAATTGCATTTATTGTTACCAAGTGCTCTGCATGGCAGGGTATTAATCGAGCACTTTAAACCAATTCTACTTAGACTCCCATTAATTGATCCAGTTTATTCTCAAGAGATTTTTTTTTTTTTAAGAACCACCATGAAAGGCTCAGGAGAGAAAAAGATTGCTAAAGATTCTTCACATTCTGCTACTGATACTCATTTAAAGCCTTTTGAACAGATGATTTAAAACATCAACAAGCAAAGACAATTTAAACTACCCAGTGATATCTGAACACTTCAAAAGCTAGAGTTCATTTTAATATTCACAACATAAAGATGTAGACACTTGTTAAAATTTAATTATTTTCTTTTCTTTCCCCTCGTCAATGTTCTCCTTTCTCTTCTGAATAGAGTGACTACTGAGATATAATTTCACATCAATCACCCCGCAATCTCACCCAATTGGCCACTGTAATACACACACAGTCCATTCGGCCCGACCAGTCAATGTCTGCATTTACCCTTCATGCAAGTGAGTTCAAGTGTAAGCCTGAATAGTACTTCCATGAAATGGATGCCATGGTACAGTCTTATCATGCATTTTACCATGTGTACCAAAGAGGGTCCAAGGACAAGACTACCATTTCACTAATGTCGGTGATGACACCTTGGGCCACAATAGTTAGTTCACAATGAGCTAACATTTAATGTATTCATAAGACATTCCTCTTTTCCAACATTTTAACAGAGGCATTAACACATCTATATATTAATCAAAAACTTGCATGTGGTGCCCACTTCCTGCCCACAAACCAGCTTTCTTCCTGTAGTATTTATGTCTCAACAAAGAGAAACTGCAGAAGAATACATCAACATTTTGCTGTCATGGATCACTGATGAGCCAATCAAATCAATCAAAATGCTTTTTGAAAAACAAATCTTCACTATTGTTTTCTCTGAAATTTCTAATATCCAAAATAAGGTTTTAAACAAAAATATTTTTACATATCAAAGAATCACATTTTTCACATTAACAGGATTACATTTATCAATTGACTTGTTTATGCTGTCCTTTACTGAAAGCCTCACCCACCATCAAACACTTAGATTTGAACTTTGATATGTTGCCATCAGTTGAAGGCTAGTCCCACTGTCTAACCACGTGTATGGTCCACAATTTACAGGATGCATCAATAACATTTAAGTTAGCCAAATGGGAGAATACTTCTCTCAGTCTCTAACAAAATCTATTTAGTTGTTTTTCAAAATTAATTGAAGACAAGTTACTGAACAAATTTCAAAAGGTTTACTCGGGTATGACATAGCATTACATAGTATTTACAGAATAGAAACAGGCCATTCGGCCCAACAGGTCCATGCCAGTGTTTATGCTCGACACGAGCCTCCTCCCACCCTTTTTCAACGAACCACATCAACATGTCCTTCTATTCATTTCTCCTTCATGTGTTTATCTAGCTTCCCCTTAAATGCATCTATGCTATTCGGCTCAACCACTCCTTGTGGTAGCGGGTTCCACATTCTAACGACTCTGGGTAAAGAAGATGCTCCTGAATTTCTAAGTGGATTTATTAGTGACTATCTTCTATTTATTGTCCCGAGTTCTGGTACCGCCTGCAAGTGAAAACTGTCATGTCCGAGTATCAATAATACACGGACTGCAGGAGAACAATAATAACAGGCATTTACTGAACAGAGGGTACTCTTTTATTTGGACCCAAAAAAACCCAATTCGACTGTAAATAAACAAAAGTTCAACTGAAGCTTAACAAATCAAATTAAAATTTGGTTTTCCGTGTTGATGATGCACTCCAGTCCCCGCGGCGCCCACCGGTCGCGGAAATACTCAAGCGCACCGGCGGACACCGCGTGCTCCATCTCCAGGGCCACTCGGGCGCGAACATGGCCGCGGAAGAGATGCAGGCAATCCGGCTGGACGACCCCCTCGACCGCCCGCTGCCTGGACCAATTGATGGCTCTTTTAGCCAGGCCCAGGAGCAGGCCCACAAGGAGGTCCTCCAACCTGTCCGCTCCCCTCCGCACCGGGTGACCGTAGATCAAGAGCGTGGGACTGAAGTGCAACCAAAAATCGAGGAGCAGCCCCTTCAAGTAATGAAAGAGGGGCTGCAACCTCTCACAATCCATATAAACGTGAAACACGGACTTCTCCAGGCCGCAAAAAATGCAGGCGGCCTGGGAGTCCGTGAACCTACTTAAAACCTTATTGCACGGGGCCGCTCCATGCAACACCCTCCAGGCCAAGTCCCCGATGGAACAAGGGAGGACTCCCGCATAGAGAGCCCTCCATTGGGGACCTCCGCTACCGCCGGTCGGCAAAACGCCACGCCAAGGCGTGTCCGGACGGTAGACGAAGATGGCAAAGTGGAGAGTGTGCAGGAGCAGCCCGTACAGGAAACCCCTCCGCGCGGAATGAAAAGGCACGGAGGGTATTTCCTCGAGACGGCTCAAGTTGTGAGGCGCCGGTTCCCGAGGGGAGTTTCGGGGCCGGGCGCCGATGAGGAATTCCGTCCGAACGGGGGTAAGCTCGGACGGGATCGCCCCACGTGCTTGAGCCGCCTCGATACACCTAGTGGAGTCGGGGCCCAGTGCCGCTTTTACCGATTCGATGGTTTCGACCGCGAGCTGGACGTTGGCCCAGGACAGGCGCCGCGCCAGCTCCTCCGGCGCCATCCAGCCCGCTCCTCCGCCATCGAGCAGGTCCCCGACTCTGGTCACCTTGCCAGCCACAGCCCTACCCTCCGCCAGCCGCCCGAACCCGTGTTCGTGGAGGTGCGGATTCCTGAGCAGCGGCTCCCGAAGGAGAGCCGCCGCTCCTGACGGGGGAGAGCTCCGCCTGGAAGCGACGTAGTTCCAAACCCATAGTAGTTCCTGGTAGAAGACAGGCAGCTCCCGCAGGCCGGCACGCCTGCTGCCCACTTTCGCAAACAGGAGCTGCGTGTCGTAATTGAGGCCATGCAGCTGGCGGAAGAAAAACGTCGCCAGCGCACACCATCTCGGAGGATTCTCGACGTACAGGTATCTCTGCAGCGTCTGAAGACGGAAAGTCGCAGCCTGGGTGCGAAGGCACACCAGCGCCTGACCGCCCTCCCTAAGCGGGAGACACAGAACCGCGGCAGAGACCCAGTGCTTCCTTTTGTCCCAGAAGAAGTCGATGAGCTTCTTCTGAATCTTGGCGACAAACGCAGGGGGAGGGATCAAAGTGACCAACCGGTACCACAACATGGTGGCCACCAGCTGGTTTATGACCAGCACTCGACCCCTGTAGGACAACACTCGGAGCAGTCCTGTCCAGCGTCCTAGGCGAGCGGTGACTTTGGCCTCCAGCTCTTGCCAGTTCGCCGGCCAAGCGTCCTCGGCAGGGCTAAGGTAGACTCCCAAATAGAGGAGGTGCGTGGTGCTCCAGGCGAAAGGCCTGAACTCCTCCGGCAGGGAGTCCACCCGCCACTGACCCACCAGGAGTCCGGAACATTTCTCCCAGTTGATCTTGGCGGAGGATGCGTCCGAGTAAATCTGCTGGCATTCCCGCATCCTCCGCAAGTCAGCGGGATCCGTGACCGTGAGGAGCACGTCATCGGCGTAAGCCGAGAGGACCACCTCCACGCCCGGCCCTTGCAGAGCCAGTCCCGTCAACCTCTTCCGCAAGAGGCGCAGGAAAGGCTCCACGCAAATGGCATATAACTGACCGGACATGGGGCATCCCTGACGCACCCCCCTCCCGAAGCGAAGGGGCGCCGTCAAGGACCCGTTAACTTTAATCAGACACTCCGCGGCGGCGTACAGAAGTCGGATCCGGGCGACGAAATGCGTCCCGAACCCGAATGCGCGCAGAGTCCCGAAGAGATACTCGTGATCCACCCTGTCGAACGCCTTCTCCTGATCCAGGGAAAGGAAGGCGACCGACAGACCAGCCCTCTGGGAGTGGTGGACCAGGTCCCGGACCAGATGGATGTTATCGTGGATGGTCCGGCCCGGGACCGTGTAGGACTGGTCGGGGTGGATCATGTGGGCCAGCACGGTGCCAAGGCGAGCAGACATGGCCCTGGCAAAGATTTTATAGTCCGTGCTGAGGAGGGAGACCGGGCGCCAGTTCTTAAGGAGGCGGAGATCGCCCTTCTTAGGCAGCAGGACAATGACCGCCCTGCGCCAAGAGAGGGGCATCTCCCCGGTCGCCAAACTTTCCCCCAGGACCCGCGCGTAGTCGCCCCCCAAGACGTCCCAGAACGCCCTGTGGAACTCCACGGTCAGCCCGTCCAGCCCCGGGGACTTTCCCCTAGAGAGCTGGCGGAGGGCGCCGGTCAGCTCCGCCAGACTTAGCGGAGCGTCCAATTTTTCGGCGCCCTCCGGGCCAACCTTCGTCAGGTCCTCCCACAAAACTCTGTGCACATCCTCGCTGGACGGATCCGGAGAGAACAGAGCCCCGTAATAGGCGCGGGTCTCCGCGCTGATTCCCTCCGGATCCGAGACCAGAGATCCGTCGTCGGCCAGCAGCCCCAAGAGCTGCTTACGGATCCCCCATCTTTTTTCCAGCGAGTAGAAGAAGGGGGAGCCGCGGTCCAGGTCCCGCAGGAGCTGGATCCGCGACCTCACGTACGCGCCTCGGGACCCGACGAGCTGCAGGTCCTTCAGCGCGCCCTTCTTCTCTTCGTACACCTTCCGCAGGGCCGGGTCCTCGACGACCTGACCGAGACGGGACTCCAGGTCGAGCACCTCCTTCTCCAACCGCCCGACCCGGGCCTCCCGCCTCTTGGTCGACCCCTTCGCGTACTCCTGACAGAAGAGACGGATGTGAGCCTTGCCCACATCCCACCATAGCCTCAAGGAGGGGAAGCCCCCCTGCTTCCTTCTCCAGTCGGCCCAGAATCGACGAAACGAATCCCGGAACCGTGCGTCCTCCAGCAGCAGGTTGTTAAAATGCCAGTACACGGACCCCCCCCCGCGCGCGCAGCGGAGCGAGCTCCGCCCACACCAGGTGGTGGTCCGTGCACGGCACCGGCCGCATGGAAGCTGCCGGAACGCAGGAGACGAACGCCCGGGAAATGTAGAGGCGGTCGATTCTGGACCTTCCTCCCCCAGACCTCACGCTAGTGAAGGCGCTGGAGTCGGGGTGGAGATTTCGCCAGATGTCCACCAAGTCGAAGGACCCAACCAGGTCCCTCAACTTCTCCATCGCCGCCGGGCTTCGCGGGGGACCCGAACGGTCCCTCGCCTCGAGGGTGCAGTTAAAATCCCCCCCGAGGATGACGCACTCGCCCACGTCGATGGAGCCCAAGAGAGCGGACACTTCTTCGAAGAAGCGCACTTGCTGCGCACTGGTCTGAGGGGCGTACACGTTCACTAGATGGAGCGGCACGCCCCCCAGGCGAACAGTGACATGGAGCAAGCGGCCCGGCACGTGCTCCTTGACCCCCAAGATCTCCGGCTGAAAATGCGGGGCCAGCAAGATAGCCACCCCGCTGGAATTGTTGGAGAGGTGACTCATGCTGACCCCTCCTTGCCACTCCAGGAGCCACGTGGCTTCGTCTCCCGGAACGGTGTGGGTTTCTTGCAGGAAGCACACCGCATACTTCCCGTCCCGAAGGACCGAGAAGTTATTGAATCTGCGGCGCGCCTCCCTGCTGCCGTTGATGTTGAGGCTGGCTATGGTTATCTTCATGTCAGAAGCATAGTGCAACCTCTACCTACACCTAACGGGGCGAGGAAGCGCAGCCGCTGGTCCGCCGCCACTTCCTCAGCAGCCCAGTGAGAAACGTTGTGAGCCGACGCAGCTCGAGCGGGTTCACACCCTCGTCCGCGCCCAAGATCTTAACGGCGGCGCGGACGGAATCGATGAGCAGCGCCAGCTCCGACCACCTGTCGAGGGCCAGCCGGACCTTATTGCGCTGACCCAGGCACGTGGCCATAAAATCCCGGAGTTCCCTTACGGAAATGAGGGGAGACTCGGCAAGGGGCACGAGGTCATCCATCGCCACGTCGGCGCTGGAGTCCGAATCGTCCTCCGTGCCCATCACCGAGTCCCCATCCTCCTCCAGGGGGTCGTCACCAGCGGCCGACCCGTCCGCCGCGCAGTGCGAAGCGAACGACTCGGCCGCGCCAGCCAGCCCCGCCTCCGCCCGGATCCCACCCCCAGGATCGGCGGCAGAGGATTTCTCCCTGGGCTCCTCTAGGGGTGCCGGGCCAGAAGACGGCGGCGGTTCAGAGCTCCCCTCCGCCTCAGACGCCGGAACGACCGGAGAAACCGGGGAGAGAACAATTTCCAGCTCCTCCAGTACGTCCGGCACCAGAGACGCAGCGAGGGGGCCATCCTCCTCCCCGCCACCAACCTCCGACCCAGCGGACGGGGGGTTTTGAATTAAAAGCTCTACCAGGACGAGCATCCCCTGGGAGACGTCCGGGTCGCATTGGGCGAGCTCATTAACCTCGAGCTCGCCCGACCCAGCCCCCAGGCTGCCCGACCCGGCGAGGGGTAACGACACCGATAAAAGGTCAACTTCAATTACTGCCGCGGGTTGTTCCGCAACCCCCCCCATGGGCAGGGTTTCAACCCCATCCCCGGGAGGCACGTGCTGGACAGACACATCTGCCTCAGCCTCCCGAGGGACAGGCGACCCCTGCCGATCGCTGGTGATGACGACAGCGCTGGGGGGGCGGGGGGGCGCAGTACCCGCGGCGGGCGACGACTCCCCCTGCTCGGAGGGACCTTCCTCCTCCCGGTCCTCCTCCTCATCCAGGGGGTCGCGCCTTCTTTTTAGCACGGAGGGAGCGAGGGAGACCTCCATGTCTGCAAAGGCCTCCTCCTCGACTCCCTCCGGCGGAGCAGGTTTGTCGGGTTCCTCGGGCCCGAGCCCGGCCGCAGGTATTGGCATTACCGCTGCGGCGGTTGCGGCCACAGGCTCGGGCACGGAGCCCCTCCCGCTCACATCTGCCCTGATCAACTCCGCGAGGAGCGCGGGTGTAAGGGGCTCAAGGGGCAAGGGCTCACCATCCATGGGGGGACCTGCCCTAAGGTGCTTCTTTTTTCCCCGCGCCTTCTTTCCGGCCGGACACGCTCCCTCCCCCCCGCCGGAGGCCTTGGTGGCATCGGCCCCCAACGTCAACCGCGCATCAGACGTACTTGACGCGCGGGCAGATCCGGGGGGAAGGGCGGTGGTGGCGGCGCCAGCCTCGGCCGCACGAGATGATCCAGCGGCCTTGGAGGCAGGGCAGTTCCTCCTGATGTGCCCCACCTCCCTGCAGGCATGGCACCTCACACCGTCCGACGTCCAAAAGGCGCGGTAGGCGGTCCCCTCGTGGAGGACGACGAACGCCCCTTCAGTGTCCTCCTCCCGCGCCAGCTGGATAAACAGCTGGCGCCGGAAGGAGAAGACGTGGCGAAGGCTGGCCTCCCGGAAGCCGAGCGGGATGGGCGTGATCCCCGACCTCACCTCCCCAAGTTGTCGCAAATGGGGAAGGAGGAGCTCACCAGGAACATAGGGCGGGACGTTGGAAATAATGATCCTCTGCGCGGTGGCCTCGAGAGGATCCACCGGCAGGAAGGTCCCGCCCATGGTGAGCCCCTTGGCGACAGCCAGGGACACCGCCCGCTCCGACCCCAGGAAGAACACAGCCTTCCCATACATTTTCGAGGCCGCGACGATGGCTGAGGGGCCGACAACCCCAGCCATGGCCTTGACGCAGGCCTCGATTGTCATAGTGGGGTGAGTGTAGCTCTTCACCCCAAGCTTTTTTGTTATTAATCGAAAAGGTGACGGGGCAGCAGGAACAGCGGGAGCAGCTGTGGCTGTGGCTACCACTCTCGCATAGGTCCCGGCTGGCCCCGCCACCGGCGAAGATGCAGTCGCCATTCTGGGGTGCTTTTTTTAAGGGCTACACTCACCCCAAGTCACAGGCCTGAAGGTGTTAATGGCCTCGGTGTATATATATATTTTTTTGTCCTCTATTGAGCAGAGGGAGCTGATTAAAATGAGGACACACCTCTCTCCTTATTGATTTAAATTGGGAGAGGAGCCCTCGCCCCTCTGCTCAATTGGCAATTAATAAAATAGATGAAACTAAGGTGCCTTAGAAAAACAGGCAGAGAGAGACAAAGAGAGAGAGAGAGGTGGGGGGGTGGGAAGGAGGGAGGCCGCAAAGGGCAGTGTTGCCACTCAGGATGGTGGGTGGGTGTAGGCAGGGTTGCACTCTCCGATGGAAAAAGTCTTTGGTGATGGTGGTCTTCTGGCAGGGGGAGAAGACGTCTTCACCTGGAAAAGCTGGAGAAGCCCAGGCTTAGTCCTGCAACAGGTCTTAACGATGTAATTAAATTAAATTAAGGACTTCACCTTGGGCAGCTCCAAGCTCTCCCAGGGCAGGCAATAGAAGGGATGCTAATTAGTGGTGTGTGTGGCCTTGCTTTTAACAAGAACACACACACACTACACCCCTTGATGATCCGGCCTTGCTTCTTCTTTTCTCCCCCCACCTAAAATACAAAGCCTTGGGAGAGTGCCCCAAATAACACCCACCTGTAGATGTTCCGGATGAAGTTTTCTTCCCTCCTTTCAAGCAGTTGGTTTCTCTCCCCTCTCTCCCTCTCCTGAAGTGGAGGCCAAATTGGGGAGGCAGTGATAGAAAGGCCTCTCCCCTGGTTGATGTTGATGTAGGCCTCCTTTCTCCTTCTCCTCCTCTGTCCTCTCTCTCCAGGCACCTCAGTTGATGTAATGATGGTGGAGTTGGTGGTGGTGGTCCAACGTTCTCCTCCTCTTCCTGGTCAGGGGACCACCACTTTAATCCACTCTCCAAAGTCTGGCTGCTCCCTCTGCTCGTGCTTGCAGCTGCACAGAGGGTACTCTTTTATTTGGACCCAAAAAAAACCAATTCGACTGTAAATAAACAAAAGTTCAACGAAAGCTTAACAAATCAAATTAAAATTTGGTTTTCCGTATTGATGATGCACTCCAGTCCCCGCGGCGCCCACCGGTCACGGAAATACTCAAGCGCACCGGCGGACACCGCGTGCTCCATCTCCAGGGCCACCCGGGCGCGAACATGGCCGCGGAAGAGATGCAGGCAATCCGGCTGGACGACCCCCTCGACCGCCCGCTGCCTGGACCAATTGATGGCTCTTTTAGCCAGGCCCAGGAGCAGGCCCACAAGGAGGTCCTCCAACCTGTCCGCTCCCCTCCGCACCGGGTGACCGTAGATCAAGAGCGTGGGACTGAAGTGCAACCAAAAATCGAGGAGCAGCCCCTTCAAGTAGTGAAAGAGGGGCTGCAACCTCTCACAATCCATATAAACGTGAAACACGGACTCCTCCAGGCCGCAAAAAATGCAGGCGGCCTGGGAGTCCGTGAACCTACTTAAAACCTTATTGCACGGGACCGCTCCGTGCAACACCCTCCAGGCCAAGTCCCCGATGGAACAAGGGAGGACTCCCGCATAGAGAGCCCTCCATTGGGGACCTCCGCTACCGCCGGTCGGCAAAACGCCACGCCAAGGCGTGTCCGGACGGTAGACGAAGATGGCAAAGTGGAGAGTGTGCAGGAGCAGCCCGTACAGGAAACCCCTCCGCGCGGAATGAAAAGGCACGGAGGGTATTTCCTCGAGACGGCTCAAGTTGTGAGGCGCCGGTTCCCGAGGGGAGTTTCGGGGCCGGGCGCCGATGAGGAATTCCGTCCGAACGGGGGTAAGCTCGGACGGGATCGCCCCACATGCTTGAGCCGCCTCGATACACCTAGTGGAGTCGGGGCCCAGTGCCGCTTTTACCGATTCGATGGTTTCGACCGCGAGCCGGACGTTGGCCCAGGACAGGCGCCGCGCCAGCTCCTCCGGCGCCATCCAGCCCGCTCCTCCGCCATCGAGCAGGTCCCCGACTCTGGTCACCTTGCCAGCCACAGCCCTACCCTCCGCCAGCCGCCCGAACCCGTGTTCATGGAGGTGCGGATTCCTGAGCAGCGGCTCCCGAAGGAGAGCCGCCGCTCCTGACGGGGGAGAGCTCCGCCTGGAAGCGACGTAGTTCCAAACCCATAGTAGTTCCTGGTAGAAGACAGGCAGCTCCCGCAGGCCGGCACGCCTGCTGCCCACTTTCGCAAACAGGAGCTGCGTGTCGTAATTGAGGCCATGCAGCTGGCGGAAGAAAAACGTCGCCAGCGCACACCATCTCGGAGGATTCTCGACGTACAGGTATCTCTGCAGCGTCTGAAGACGGAAAGTCGCAGCCTGGGTGCGAAGGCACACCAGCGCCTGACCGCCCTCCCTAAGCGGGAGACACAGAACCGCAGCAGAGACCCAGTGCTTCCTTTTGTCCCAGAAGAAGTCGATGAGCTTCTTCTGAATCTTGGCGACAAACGCAGGGGGAGGGATCAAAGTGACCAACCGGTACCACAACATGGCGGCCACCAGCTGGTTTATGACCAGCGCTCGACCCCTGTAGGACAACACTCGGAGCAGTCCTGTCCAGCGTCCTAGGCGAGCGGTGACTTTGGCCTCCAGCTCTTGCCAGTTCGCCGGCCAAGCGTCCTCGGCAGGGCTAAGGTAGACTCCCAAATAGAGGAGGTGCGTGGTGCTCCAGGCGAAAGGCCTGAACTCCTCCGGCAGGGAGTCCACCCGCCACTGACCCACCAGGAGTCCGGAACATTTCTCCCAGTTGATCTTGGCGGAGGATGCGTCCGAGTAAATCTGCTGGCATTCCCGCATCCTCCGCAAGTCAGCGGGATCCGTGACCGTGAGGAGCACATCATCGGCGTAAGCCGAGAGGACCACCTCCACGCCCGGCCCTTGCAGAGCCAGTCCCGTCAACCTCTTCCGCAAGAGGCGCAGGAAAGGCTCCACGCAAATGGCATATAACTGACCGGACATGGGGCATCCCTGACGCACCCCCCTCCCGAAGCGAAGGGGCGCCGTCAAGGACCCGTTAACTTTAATCAGACACTCCGCGGCGGCGTACAGAAGTCGGATCCGGGCGACGAAATGCGTCCCGAACCCGAATGCGCGCAGAGTCCCGAAGAGATACTCGTGATCCACCCTGTCGAACGCCTTCTCCTGATCCAGGGAAAGGAAGGCGACCGACAGACCAGCCCTCTGGGAGTGGTGGACCAGGTCCCGGACCAGATGGATGTTATCGTGGATGGTCCGGCCCGGGACCGTGTAGGACTGGTCGGGGTGGATCATGTGGGCCAGCACGGTGCCAAGGCGAGCAGACATGGCCCTGGCAAAGATTTTATAGTCCGTGCTGAGGAGGGAGACCGGGCGCCAGTTCTTAAGGAGGCGGAGATCGCCCTTCTTAGGCAGCAGGACAATGACCGCCCTGCGCCAAGAGAGGGGCATCTCCCCGGTCGCCAAACTTTCCCCCAGGACCCGCGCGTAGTCGCCCCCCAAGACGTCCCAGAACGCCCTGTGGAACTCCACGGTCAGCCCGTCCAGCCCCGGGGACTTTCCCCTAGAGAGCTGGCGGAGGGCGCCGGTCAGCTCCGCCAGACTTAGCGGAGCGTCCAATTTTTCGGCGCCCTCCGGGCCAACCTTCGTCAGGTCCTCCCACAAAACTCTGCGTGCATCTTCGCTGGACGGATCCGGAGAGAACAGAGCCCCGTAATAGGCGCGGGTCTCCGCGCTGATTCCCTCCGGATCCGAGACCAGAGATCCGTCGTCGGCCAGCAGCCCCAAGAGCTGCTTACGGACCCCCCGTCTTTTTTCCAGCGAGTAGAAGAAGGGGGAGCCGCGGTCCAGGTCCCGCAGGAGCTGGATCCGCGACCTCACGTACGCGCCTCGGGACCCGACGAGTTGCAGGTCCTTCAGCGCGCCCTTCTTCTCTTCGTACACCTTCCGCAGGGCCGGGTCCTCGACGACCTGACCGAGACGGGACTCCAGGTCGAGCACCTCCTTCTCCAACCGCCCGACCCGGGCCTCCCGCCTCTTGGTCGACCCCTTCGCGTACTCCTGACAGAAGAGACGGATGTGAGCCTTGCCCACATCCCACCATAGCCTCAAGGAGGGGAAGCCCCCCTGCTTCCTTCTCCAGTCGGCCCAGAATCGACGAAACGAATCCCGGAACCGTGCGTCCTCCAGCAGCAGGTTGTTAAAATGCCAGTACACGGACCCCCCCCGCGCGCGCAGCGGAGCGAGCTCCGCCCACACCAGGTGGTGGTCCGTGCACGGCACCGGCCGCATGGAAGCTGCCGGAACGCAGGAGACGAACGCCCGGGAAATGTAGAGGCGGTCGATTCTGGACCTTCCTCCCCCAGACCTCACGCTAGTGAAGGCGCTGGAGTCGGGGTGGAGATTTCGCCAGACGTCCACCAAGTCGAAGGACCCAACCAGGTCCCTCAACTTCTCCATCGCCGCCGGGCTTCGCGGGGGACCCGAACGGTCCCTCGCCTCGAGGGTGCAGTTAAAATCCCCCCCGAGGATGACGCACTCGCCCACGTCGATGGAGCCCAAGAGAGCGGACACTTCTTCGAAGAAGCGCACTTGCTGCGCACTGGTCTGAGGGGCGTACACGTTCACTAGATGGAGCGGCACGCCCCCCAGGCGAACAGTGACATGGAGCAAGCGGCCCGGCACGTGCTCCTTGACCCCCAAGATCTCCGGCTGAAAATGCGGGGCCAGCAAGATGGCCACCCCGCTGGAATTGTTGGAGAGGTGACTCATGCTGACCCCTCCTTGCCACTCCAGGAGCCACGTGGCTTCGTCTCCCGGAACGGTGTGGGTTTCTTGCAGGAAGCACACCGCATACTTCCCGTCCCGAAGGACCGAGAAGTTATTGAATCTGCGGCGCGCCTCCCTGCTGCCGTTGATGTTGAGGCTGGCTATGGTTATCTTCATGTCAGAAGCATAGTGCAACCTCTACCTACACCTAACGGGGCGAGGAAGCGCAGCCGCTGGTCCGCCGCCACTTCCTCAGCAGCCCAGTGAGAAACGTTGTGAGCCGACGCAGCTCGAGCGAGTTCACACCCTCGTCCGCGCCCAAGATCTTAACGGCGGCGCGGACGGAATCGATGAGCAGCGCCAGCTCCGACCACCTGTCGAGGGCCAGCCGGACCTTATTGCGCTGACCCAGGCACGTGGCCATAAAATCCCGGAGTTCCCTTATGGAAATGAGGGGAGACTCGGCAAGGGGCACGAGGTCATCCATCGCCACGTCGGCGCTGGAGTCCGAATCGTCCTCCGTGCCCATCACCGAGTCCCCATCCTCCTCCAGGGGGTCGTCACCAGCGGCCGACCCGTCCGCCGCGCAGTGCGAAGCGAACGACTCGGCCGCGCCAGCCAGCCCCGCCTCCGCCCGGATCCCACCCCCAGGATCGGCGGCAGAGGATTTCTCCCTGGGCTCCTCTAGGGGTGCTGGGCCAGAAGGCGGCGGCGGTTCAGAGCTCCCCTCCGCCTCAGACGCCGGAACGACCGGAGAAACCGGGGAGAGAACAATTTCCAGCACGTCCGGCACCAGAGACGCAGCCAGGGGGCCATCCTCCTCCCCGCCACCAACCTCCGACCCAGCGGACGGGGGGTTTTGAATTAAAAGCTCTACCAGGACGAGCATCCCCTGGGAGATGTCCGGGTCGCATTGGGCGAGCTCATTATCCTCGAGCTCGCCCGACCCAGCCCCCAGGCTGCCCGACCCGGCGAGGGGTAATGACACCGATAAAAGGTCAACTTCAATTACTGCCGCGGGTTGTTCCGCAACCCCCCCCACGGGCAGGGTCTCATCCCCATCCCCGGGAGGCACGTGCTGGACAGACACATCTGCCTCAGCCTCCCGAGGGACAGGCGACCCCTGCCGATCGCTGGTGATGACGACAGCGCTGGGGGGGCGGGGGGGCGCAGTACCCGCGGCGGGCGACGACTCCCCCTGCTCGGAGGGACCTTCCTCCTCCCGGTCCTCCTCCTCATCCAGGGGGTCGCGCCTTCTTTTTAGCACGGAGGGAGCGAGGGAGACCTCCATGTCTGCAAAGGCCTCCTCCTCGACTCCCTCCGGCGGAGCAGGTTTGTCGGGTTCCTCGGGCCCGAGCCCGGCCGCAGGTATTGGCATTACCGCTGCGACGGTTGCGGCCACAGGCTCGGGCACGGGGCCCCTCCCGCTCACATCTGCCCTGATCAACTCCGCGAGGAGCGCAGGTGTAAGGGGCTCAAGGGGCAAGGGCTCACCATCCACGGGGGGGCCTGCCCTAAGGTGCTTCTTTTTTCCCCGCGCCTTCTTTCCGGCCGGACACGCTGCCTCCCCCCCGCCGGAGGCCTTGGTGGCATCGGCCCCCGACGTCAACCGCGCATCAGACGTACTTGACGCGCGGGCAGATCCGGGGGGAAGGGCGGCGGCGGCGGCGCCAGCCTCGGCCGCACGAGATGATCCGGCGGCCTTGGAGGCAGGGCAGTTCCTCCTGATGTGCCCCACCTCCCTGCAGGCATGGCACCTCACACCGTCCGACGTCCAAAAGGCGCGGTAGGCAGTCCCCTCGTGGAGGACGACGAACGCCCCTTCAGTGTCCTCCTCCCGCGCCAGCTGGATAAACAGCTGGCGCCGGAAGGAGAAGACGTGGCGAAGGCTGGCCTCCCGGAAGCCGAGCGGGATGGGCGTGATCCCCGACCTCACCTCCCCAAGTTGTCGCAAATGGGGAAGGAGGAGCTCACCAGGAACATAGGGCGGGACGTTGGAAATAATGATCCTCTGCGCGGTGGCCTCGAGAGGATCCACCGGCAGGAAGGTCCCGCCCACGGTGAGCCCCTTGGCGACAGCCAGGGACACCGCCCGCTCCGACCCCAGGAAGAACACAGCCTTCCCATACATTTTCGAGGCCGCGACGATGGCTGAGGGGCCGACAACCCCAGCCATGGCCTTGACGCAGGCCTCGATGGTCATAGTGGGGTGAGTGTAGCTCTTCACCCCAAGCTTTTTTGTTATTAATCGAAAAGGTGACGGGGCAGCAGGAACAGCGGGAGCAGCTGTGGCTGTGGCTACCACTCTTGCATAGGTCCCGGCTGGCCCCGCCACCGGCGAAGATGCAGTCGCCATTCTGGGGTGCTTTTTTTAAGGGCTACACTCACCCCAAGTCACAGGCCTGAAGGTGTTAATGGCCTCGGTGTATATATATAATTTTTTTGTCCTCTATTGAGCAGAGGGAGCTGATTAAAATGAGGACACACCTCTCTCCTTATTGATTTAAATTGGGAGAGGAGCCCTCGCCCTTCTGCTCAATTGGCAATTAATAAAATAGATGAAACTAAGGTGCCTTAGAAAGATAGGCAGAGAGAGACAAAGAGAGAGAGAGAGGTGGGGGGGTGGGAAGGAGGGAGGCCGCAAAGGGCAGTGTTGCCACTCAGGATGGTGGGTGGGTGTAGGCAGGGTTGCACTCTCCGATGGAAAAAGTCTTTGGTGATGGTGGTCTTCTGGCAGGGGGAGAAGACGTCTTCACCTGGAAAAGCTGGAGAAGCCCAGGCTTAGTCCTGCAACAGGTCTTAACGATGTAATTAAATTAAATTAAGGACTTCACCTTGGGCAGCTCCAAGCTCTCCCAGGGCAGGCAATAGAAGGGATGCTAATTAGTGGTGTGTGTGGCCTAGCTTTTAACAAGAGCACACACACACTACACCCCTTGATGATCCGGCCTTGCTTCTTCTTTTCTCCCCCCACCTAAAATACAAAGTCTTGGGAGAGTGCCCCAAATAACACCCACCTGTAGATGTTCCGGATGAAGTTTTCTTCCCTCCTTTCAAGCAGTTGGTTTCTCTCCCCTCTCTCCCTCTCCTGAAGTGGAGGCCAAATTGGGGAGGCAGTGATAGAAAGGCCTCTCCCCTGGTTGATGTTGATGTAGGCCTCCTTTCTCCTTCTCCTCCTCTGTCCTCTCTCTCCAGGCACCTCAGTTGATGTAATGATGGTGGAGTTGGTGGTGGTGGTCCAACGTTCTCCTCCTCTTCCTGGTCAGGGGACCACCACTTTAATCCACTCTCCAAAGTCTGGCTGCTCCCTCTGCTCGTGCTTGCAGCTGAACAGAGGGTAACTTAAGACTGAAGTACAGAAGCCTGCTATGGCTTTATATACAGGGGTGGTCACTGCCGGTACTGCAGTATAGAATCAGTTCTTCTCAAAGGTACATACACAACAATTCCTCCACTTTTAGATAAATAGTACATAACATTCATTTAACAACTAAATAATAACTAATTACAATTACAATTTTCGCTGTACTATATACATCAACTGAAATAATCATTTATAAGTTCAGTCTTTGAGGAGGCTTCCTGATCCTGACTGGATAGCGCCTTTCTCGAGTATCCTGTTCTTGCGGCAGAGTTGATTCTGGCTCATTGTCATTGGTTGGTTCGTCAGCTTCCAATACCACTGCTTCTGAGGTAGACGCAATCTGTACTTCGGGTTATTACCAGGTGCACCTGCTCGTGGTATGGGTTTGGCTTGTTCCTGCGACTCTAGAATCTGGTCAGCATGGCGTCTCACGATGCTCTCTCCAACGTCCACTGTATACATTAGTGGTCCCTGCTGTGTGCATATCGTTCCTGGCTGCCATTTTTCTGTTCGGTAGTCGCGAGCCAAGACTGGTTGCCCTATCTTGAAGCTCCTGGTTGGCTTCTCATTTATGTGCTGGAATTGCCTATCCTCAACATCTCATCTTATGTTTGGTTTGAGCAAATCCAGGCGACATCTTAGCCTTCGGTTGAAGAACATTATGGCTGGAGCTTGGTTGGTGACTGCATATGTCGCATTCCGGTATGCAAACAAGAAATTATCCACCTTGTGTTGTAGTGATATGTCGTCGTTATGCATCGCCTTTATTGCCTTTTTAAAGGTCTGAACAAACCTCTCAGCCAATCCATTTGTGGCTGGATGATATGGAGCAGATGTGTAATGTTTCACCCCATTATTCCTCAGAAACCTCCGGAAATCCTCGGACACAAACTGTGGCCCATTGTCAGAGCAAATCTGTTCTGGCAAGCCATTCCTGGCGAAGATGGTCCGTAGGACTGCAATAGTTTTCTCCGTGGTGGTGGAGGACATTTTGATGACCTCTGGCCATTTCGAATGGGCGTCCACGGCGATTAGGAACATGGAGTCCATAAATGGACCAGAAAATCAATGTGTACCCATTGCCATGGAGACGAGGGCCACTCCCATGGATGTAGCGGGGCCTGTGGTGGAGCGTTTTGGACCTTCTGGCATCCTGTGCATCTCTTGGTCATATCCTCGATTTCTTTATCGATTCCCGGCCACCACACAAATGTCCTGGCTAGGCTCTTCATTTTTACCCCTCCCAGATGACCCTCATGAAGCTCATTGAGCATTCTATCTCTCAACTTGGGTGGAATTACCACTCGGGATCCACACATCAAGGTCCCCCGGCACACTGACAGCTGTTCTCTCCTTGGCGAGAATGCTGGCAACAGTGAGTCGCCATGTGCTGGCCATCCCTTCACCGTCAAATCATAGACCCGAGAGTGTGTCGGGGCATTTCGGGTTTCCTTCTCTATACTTGAGTTTGTAACAGGTAGACATTCGACTATGGTCGCATGGAATATCTCAACAGGGTCCACTGCAGGTACTTCCTCTACCGTAGGCAGCGGTAGGCGCGACAGCCCATCAGCGTTTCCATGCTGTTTCGTACCCTTGTCCTCTATGTCGTACTGATGTGCCCCTAGAAAAAGTGACCATCTTTGCAGCCGTTGCGCCATCATCACCGGAACGCCCTTCTTTGGGTTAAAAATGGAGACCAGGGGCTGATGATCAGTCAGTAGGGTGAATTTCTGCCCGTGCAGATAGTGATTGAACTTCTTCACCCCCCACACCAGGCTGAGGGCCTCCCCGTCAATCTGGGCGTAGTTACGCTCGGCTGAGGTTAACGAGCGCGACGCAAAGGCTATTGGCCTCTCTGAACCGTCAAGGAATTTGTGTGACAGCACCGCTCCGATGCCGTAGGGAGACACATCACATGCTAACCAAATCGGTAGTGTTGGATTGTAGTTGGCCAATACTTCTTTTGAAGTGATTAGGCATTTACATTTCTGAAAGGCACGCTTACACTCATCACTCCATTTCCATGTTACTCCAGTTTGCAGCAGGGCGTTCAGTGGGTGCAGAATTGTAGATAAATTCAGCAAGAACTTATGGTAGTAGTTCACCAACCCGAGGAACAACCTCAGTTGCGACACATTTTCCGGTGCTGGAGCCTTGACTACAGCCTCAATCTTGTCCGGCGACTTATGCAACCCTTCCTCATCAATCATGTGGCCACAATACGAGATTTGTCTCCTGAAGAACTCGCATTTGGGGCGGTTGGCTCATAGCCCATATTCCTGTAATCTAGTGAGCACCTGCTCCAGGTTGGCAAGGTGTTCACTGTCATTTTCGCCCGTAACCAGGATGTCATCCAAATAACACTGGGTCCCCGGGATCCCTTGCAGGACTTGTTCCATCGCCCTCTGCCAAATAGCCGGGGCTGATGCTACCCCGAATACCAGTCGATTGTACTGGTAAAGGCCTTTGTGAGTGTTTATCGTGAGGTATTTCCTAGATGCTTCTTCCACCTCCATTTGTAGATACGCTTGGGCCAGATCAATCTTTGTAAAGCGTTTCCCTCCAGATAGTGAGGCGAAAATATCTTCTGTCCGTGGAAGTGGATATTGTACTGTGTGCAGGACTGGGTTCACAGTTACCTTGAAGTCCCCACAGATGCGAACCTTCTTCGGTTCCCCAGGCGTGCTGCTCAATGATTTCTTCATTACAGGAACGATGGGTGTGGCCCACTCGCTCTAGTCCACCTTGGACAGCACACCCGAACGCTCCAGACTCTCCAGCTCTGCTTCAACGGCTGGGCGGATCGCGTAAGGTACCGGTCTGGCCTTAAAAAATTTTGGGTTTGCGTTATCTTCAATTTTTATCGTTGCCGTTACTCCTTTCAGCGTCCCAAGTCCTTGTTGGAACACCTCTTTCGCTTCAGTTAGAATTTTTGACAGTCGTCCAGGTGTGACGTCATCATCCTTTTTGTCAGTCACAGTTAGCGCCTGAATGGAATGCCAATCCAATTGTATTTTTCGGATCCATTCACGTCCCAATAATGGTGGTCCTCCATCTTGTAGTATATATAGATACAGTTTCTGTGTTTCCTTGCTGTTGTATTTAACTGGCACCCTTATTTTTCCTCTGGGGTAGACTTTTTGCCCCGTGTATGTCTTCAATACAATGGACGCGTCCTTCAAGGGTATGTGTGAGAATAGCCGCTCATAGTCTCATCGATTCATGACAGTTAGGGCTGATTCTGTGTCCAATTCCATCTTTACTGGGGACCCTGCTATCGTGAGGGTGACCCAAATGGTTCGGTGATTCTCCTTTGCGATCACGTTGTGTAACTTTAGACAACTTAGTCTCCTGCTCCCGGAGCCATTATCACTCTCCTGATCTTCCGAACTACTGTCTGTCAATTTCTTTACTTTATTGTACTTTTCCTTAGTAGTTCTTGTAGTGTTGGTTTTCTTTCCCGACCTGCAGACTCTTGCTATATGTCCCATTTTCCCACATTGCCTGCATACTTTGTCCTTAAACCAGCAGTCCTTCTGATCATGGGTTGTTCTGCCGCAGTGATAGCACTTTTCTGCTCCATACGCCATTTCGTTAGCGCTGTATTCTTGTGGTTTCTGTTGTATTTCCGCAGCTCCCCGTGCTGCTGCTTCGTAGGATACTGCCACGCTGAAAGCCTGTTCTAGCGTCAGGTCCTTTTCCGAAAGTAGTCGTTTCTGGGTTCCTTCACTCTGGAGCCCGCAGACAAACTTATCCCGTAAGGTGTCTGCCAGTCCTGCTCCGAACTGGCAGTGCTTCGATAGCTTGCGTAGTTCCGTAATAGTCAGCATTGCTCTCATCTTTGTGCTGGTTTCTTTTATGGAACTTGAATCTTTCTGCTATCAGCAGCGGTGTAGGGTTTAGATGTTCCTGTAAGATATTGACAATCTCTTCAAAACTTTTCTCCATTGGTTTAGCTGGGGTAATTAAATTCCGCAATAGGCAGTACGTTCTCGCGCCCATCAAATTTAATAATACCGATGCCTTCTTTCCATCGGCCACCTCATTTGCCTTGCAGTACACTTCAATTCTTTCCACATACGTGGTCCAGTCTTCTACCTCGTTGTCGAAAGCAGTGATACTGCCACTTTTCGGCATCTTGGGTGATTTAAAATGGCGCCTCCCGCGCTTTTTCTTCTTCCCCATGGATTAAAATGGCGCCTCCCGCGCTTTTCCTTCTTCCCCAATGTAATAAAATGGCGCCTCCCGCGCTTTTCCTTCTTCCCCTTGCTGCCACGCTGCTCCTAGCGTTCTACAGGGTAATGGTGGCGACCCGCGGCTTTGGCGCATCTCACTTTTCCTTCCCCTCGTTTATTTTCGCTACGCTGCCCGGTTCTTGAGCACCGACCGCGCCCTGTGCGCTCCACCCTCTCTCTCTCTCTTTTCCTCCCGACGACGCTGCACGGCCCCTTTGCAGAGCCGCTTGATCGAGCTCGAGCCCGCCGCAGTCCGGAAGGGTCAGCGCACTGCCTGCTACCAGCACGATTTGCTGGAACACCTTGACTGGGGAGCCAAGCCCAGCTCTCCACAGCCTCTCCTGCAACTCTCCGAACTCCGATGGATCCTTGGGCGGTTGCCCGTGGTCGACGCCCATTGCTCTGACTTCGACCTCCAAGAAGCTTCTTCTCAGGGAAAGATCCCCGTGAGGTGATGCAGTACTGCAGGTGAGTTCGAACCTGTTCGTCGCCAGTGTAGTGTCCGAGTATCAATAATACACGGACTGCAGGAGAACAATAATAACAGGTATTTACTGAACAGAGGGTAACTTAAAACTGAAGTAGAGAAGCCTGCTATGGCTTTAGAAACAGGGTGGTCACTGCCGGTACTGCAGTATAGAATCAGTTCTTCTCTTAAAGGTACATACACAACAGAAACATCTTCTCTACGTCTACCCTATCAAACCCTTTCATAATATTAAAGACCTCTATTGGGTCACCCTTCATTCTTCCCTTTTCTAGAGAAGAGACTCAGCCTGTTTGAACTTTCCTGATACTAGAACTGAGAGGTTATACGTATCATTCTAGTAAATCTTTTTTGTACCTTCCCCAGTGCCTCTATATCCTTTTTATAATATGGAGACTAGAACTGTTCACAGTACCCAAGGTGTGGTCCAACCAATTGTGTGCTTTTCAATTCTATACCCGTAGAAATGAACCCCAGTGTTTTGTTTGCTTTTTCGTGGCCTTATTAACCTGCGTCGCTACTTTTAATGATTTGTGTATCTGTACCCCAGATCCCTATGTTCCTCTATCCCATTCAGATACTTATTTTCCAAGGAATATTTGGCTTACCAAAATGTACCACCTCATACTTACCTATTTTGAAGTTCATTTTGCCAATTACATGCCCATTCTTCAAGTTTATTAATGTCTTCCTGTATTTTGTTGCAGTCCTCCTCAGTATTAGCTACAACCCACCACCGCCCCCCCCCAAATTTGGTGCCATCCGCAAATTTTGAAAATGTATTTCTGATTCCCGAGTCCAAATCGTTGATGTAAATGGTGAACAACAGTGGTCCCAGCACAGATCCTTGTGAAACACCCACTTCCCATCTTTTGCCAGTCTAAATCACTACCTTTAACCCCTACTCTGTTTTCTATTTTGTAGCCAACTTGCTATTCATTCTGCTACTTGTCCCCTGACTCCACATGTTCTGACCTTAGTCTACTATGTGGTACCTTATCAAAGGTAAAACTGATGTTTGCCTGCGTGAGAAACAAAAAGAAACATCAGACTGTACGGATTACACAACTCTTGTAACTTCAGTTGGTGTTTGTCAGAAAGCATATTACACCGACACCCACACTCTTGCACAGAAAGTGGATTTCCTCATCCTAATTTGATTTTAAAAATTAATTAATTTTGAAAGCGAACAAAGCCTTTAATTATCACCTGATTGCTACTTGCATTTTGTTGATAGATTTTATAAACATTCTAATTCTTTATTACTGAAAGAGGGAGAGAAACTGAATCAGAGCTGAGAATTTTTGAATAGGTATCTTAGGAAGTTATCTATTAACCAGTGCTGCCATACCAGACATGCCCCTAGCCACCCAGATCTAGCACTGTCAGGTCCATGTGCTCCTATTCCCCTCATATCCAACAGGCACCAAGAAACCAGCCGTGAGTCTAACCCCATATTCCATCTTGCGATTCTGCCAAACCCAGGTTCTCCCTTCACAATGATGCCAGACTAAAGGATGTCCCCATGATAAGTACTAGTTATAGCGTGCCTTCAACATAGAAAAACATCCAAAGGCACTTTACAGGGCATAATCAAATAAAAATGAATGCCAAGCCAAAAAAGGAGATATTAGAAGGCTGACCAAAAGCTTGGTCAAAGAGATGGGTATTAAGGAGGAGAGGAAGGAGAGGGAAGTAGAGAGGTTTAGGGAGGGACTAGAAGCATGTGGGGCCTATTGGCTGAAAACACGGCCCTCAATGGCAGGGCAAAGGGTGGGAAGGATGCACAAAAGGCCAGAGCCAGAGGAAGGGAGAGTTTGTGGGGTGGAGGAGGGTCTTTAGGAAGTTACAGATAGGGAGCGGTAGAGCGAGGTGAGGCCATGAAGAGTTTTAAACACAACTTTAAATTGGAGGCGCTGGGGGGAGTGGGAGCCAATGTAAGTCATCAAGGATGTGGGTAATAGGTTAGCAGGAACTGTGTAGCAATAGGTGAAGTCCCCAACTCTGAGCCATGTGGACATGGGTGTGATTTCCAGTCTGTGCTAAGTTAGTTGATTTCGGACAGGGAAGATGTTGAGGTGCTTTAATTAAGAGCAGGACTTCTGGTTTAAGGAAAGATAAATCAGACGAGAATTCCTGCTTCTAATCCGCATACTGTGACCCCTACTGGGAGTGTGCGTGCGTGGAATCCAGATGAGGCCACTCATTCAAGATGTTCTCCACAATCAAATAGCCTGCTGTTATTTATCATCTGGACTCACATGTAGAGTGGCCAATTTGGCAAGGTATCCCTAGCAAGAATCTACACCTTCAGGAAAGGAGGGGAGGGAACTGGACAAACATAAATAGAAAAATGCAGTGAAGATACAGAACACTCAGTCACCATTTTAGGCCATCTTTCTCATATTCACCATAAAAAATCTAACCAAAATAATCAAGAAGCCCAGTTCCAGGATCTGCTCAGCCGATGATCTAACTTCAATAGGTACCTCTTGCATATCATCCAGCAGTGTATTCTCAGCTTCAAAGAGGGCTAAAAATTAAATAGATAGGTAAAGGAATTTCATTTCATACAGATATGTATAGCTCCTTTACTGTTTAATCAAATGGACATAACCATGGAGTTCCATCCCCTTTTTAACCGGTAAAAATCCCAGAATACCAAGTAATAAAAATGGAATTTCTCTTACTCAGCCACTGAAAATCAGTGGCCCGAATGTTATCTCCTACATGGCAGAAACACCTCTATCCTTATTAAACAGTATATCCCAACTCACTGTAAGCAATGCCACCGGAAAGGTGCTAATGGGTTTATGGCTCTGCTAAAATTGATGGTAGGGAAATGTCATATTAAAGTGATAAGCATTCATCTGCTAAATCTCACTAACAGTAAATCCTAGGATAAAGTGTCTGTTAAAATGTGACCATTCCCTGGTGGTGTGTATATAAGGTAGGATGTTCCTGGACTGAGCTCGCCCAAGAAGTTAACAATATGGTAATACCCTCTTAAAATGGTGTTGCAAACAGTGATTTATTTACCGATTGGAAATCGGAGAGCACTAATTGTTCCGTAGACTGAAAATGACAAGTAGACAGCTGGAAAAGGCATATTACAACATTAGGCACAGAGACATTAGCAGGGATCACCCAGTAGGGTACTAACATATCTACATAAGTATAGTTAATAACATTTGTTCAGAAATATAAAATGTTCAATGACCTAACACAGTCTCTGTAAACACACATTTGGATTTTGCTGCATCAGTGAACCACAAGTTTGACTTTACAAACAAGCCCAAGTTCATCTGTAAATAAACATTTCAGTGGCTTCCAGCAAAATAGATTAAATACACAACTGAAAAGGGTAGTAGCTTCCAAATAACCCACATTATCTGAGCGAAGTGTGGATTGGATTAGTTCATTGAATACGCACTATATCAAGGCTACATCCATTTTAATAGGCCTCATTAGACTAATGGCCCTTTTATGCTAAGACATTGTGCTGTAAAAAGGTTGAACATTCAAATCTGCATTTCCTGATGCAGTAAAGCTGCCCCAGTTGCACAAGTGGCTGCTAAATTCTCGTGGTTTAACTACTGTTATATAAAATTAGGATGTGTGGCATGTTGTGCATGTACACAAGGAACTGGATTCATACGCAATGCATTTGCATGCACAGATTATTTTTATTATTTCACTAGTTTTAATAACGGCAGCAGAAGGTGGGAAAAAACACCACAATTTTTATTCTTTTCAAAAAGAGCTTATAATTTCACTCCACCGGAGCAATTGCTAGTCATGGAGCTAAGCATAAGGTAGAGTTCGCTTCTTTTGTACTTTAATTCTTCTTCGCAGCAAGAATACAGAAAGAGCAATATCTGAGAACCCACACTTTTACATATGCCACATGTACAGCAAAAGCAGCAACAGCGTGACACCAGGGGCAGAAAACACACAACCAGCATTATTTATAACTAACATCACAGCAGTGTCAGTTACAGAATACTATACTAACTGTTGCCAACCAGACCAGCTGCTGCTATAATAAGGCCTAATTTCACAATCTGCCCAAATGTCTCACTAATACCTCTGATATAAATTGCCTCTTACACTAGAATTAAAACTGCATTTAAGGCAAGTTCAGGTTATACTGAACCAAAACCATTTATTACTATTTCTCTTCTTCTTTTGCACCAAAATGGACAATTCATAAATGAGAGGCTGCATTTTCTTTTGTTCAAGACAAAAAAAAGTTCATTTTCCATCAAAATGTCCAAACCGCTAATAAAATCACTGTAACGAGTGGTTTACAGGTGTGAGATTCCTAACAATATCCTCGTAAGAATGAAAATCAAACATAAAGCACGTGCAATAACACCATAATGCTTTTCATATAGTGAACAAGTCACTTAACCAGTATAAATTTTAGCAAGTTATTTCATCCACCAACTGTGTCCAAACTTATGAGGAAAATATAGATCAATGACAAAGATGAAAAATCCATTTTATGGTCTAGGTCAGTACTGTAATGGAGCAGCATGAACAGAGGGGGGATGGCTACCAGCATTGCAAAAGAGGCAAATAGGATGGATATTAATGAATGGAGCATAAAAAGAAAGATCCTGCACTTATATAGCAGATTTTTCATTCTTGCGACCTCCCAAAACACTTCACAGCCACTGAAGTACTTCTGAAGTGCAGCTGTAATGTTGGAAAGGAAAATGTGGCAGCCGATTTGCACACACCAAGGTCTCAATAAACAGCCATAAGAAAAATAATCTACTTTTGTTGGTGTTGGTTGAGGGATAAATGTTGGCTAAGATACTGTAAGAACTCTCCTGCTCTTCTTCAAACAGTGCCATGGGATCTTTTACATCCATGAGAGGGTAGACAAGGTTTAACATTTCATCAGAAAGACAGAACCTCCAGCAATGCCGCATTCCCTCAGTACTGCATTGAAGTGATAGCCTAGATTATGGGGTCGATTTTCATGGAGCCATCAGACGGGGTTTCAGGCATGTGGGAAATCCCGATTTTGGGGGTCCCGACACCATCCCGCCCAAAACACCGCTCCACGCAACTTTCAGAGGCAGCGGGTACCCGCCCCGCACTGGGACCCGCCGACCCCAGGCGGGAAGGGATTAGTGCCAATTAACTGCCTGTTAACAGGTAGTTAACAGGCAGTTTTTAGCCCAATCCCTATTTTGAGGGGTTTCGTGTGGGATTCCCGACGGCTCCAAACCACGCCAGGTTAGAGCAGGCGGGCTGTCGGGTTGAAGGAGTTGGAGGGGTCACGATGTTGGTGCTCAGGTGAGTGATGGGTGCATGAGTGCAAAGGTAAGTGTGTTTGGTGTGACTAAAGTGTGTAAAGAACTTTTACTTACCTGTACTTACCTTCACAGCCTTTCTTCCTGTAGCCGTCGGGAGCCCATCACTTAGCCGGCACTTAAAGCTGAACGGCTGCGATCTGTGAAAAGTGACAGCCTTCAGCTTTGAGTGCCGGTGTGAGTTCTAACTGAGTCTGTGCAGAAGGACTCATGTCAGAACTCAGACTGTCAGCGTTTGACAGCTTGAAACAGCTGTGAAACACTGACATTTCATCTGTCAAGAACTCTTGACAGATGAAATTGCAGTCTGTGACGTCACCTGTTGCTGGGTGGCCCTTAATTAGCCTGCTGAGCGGGCTCAACAAGGTCAATCAAGGGAAAATCGCACAGATTGGCCAGACGTCGATGTAGGCGGGACTAAAACCCAAAAGTTGTAGTCCCGCCTTCTTCCCGACAGCTTCGGGAAAATTGACCCCTATGTGTTCAAGTCTCAAGAACGAGGCTTAAACCCATGACTTCTGACTCAGAGGAGAGTACAACCATTGAGTCAAGGTTGACACTTGATAATATAGCCTAATATTTACTGGTTAATTGTTCCGAAAACACAGCATCAGCTTCCACATGTACACTGATGACACCCAGCTCTACCTCACCATCACCTCTCCCGATCCCCTCCACTGTCTCTAAATTGTCAGACTGCTTGTCCAACATCCAGTACTGGGTGAGCAGAAATTTCCTCCAACTAAATATTGGAAAGACCGAAGCCATTGTTTTTGGTCCCCGCCACATGCTCCGTTCTCTAGCTACCGACTCCAGCGTGGCGTCCCCGCTGTGGAAAGACCTACACCACGGTGCTCCTACAGTCAGCCATCTTACCTGCTACCTTACCTGTTGTATTTAACCTGTTCCTGTAAATAAACAGCTGATTTATCGTTTGTCGAAGTCGAACTCGATTATTTAGTGGCGATTATAGTTGGCAAATTATTCGAGTTTTTATATGTTTATGTTATAAATTCTATTTTTGACTTTGTATAACCAGCTGGCTGAGAATACAATATTGTGGCTGAAAGAGATTGGAAACTACTTGTGAGTGTGTGGCTTGTTTTATGCACTTAGTTTCCTCATTGGTGCAATTGGGTAAAAAAACATTAATTGGTTGGCTTAATGTGGTTTGTGATTGGTAGTTTTCCTACTGTTCCCGATTGGTAGTATTTCTGAATTTGCATGGTTCATTTAATCATTAGTGTTATTTCAGCCAGTCAGGTGCAAGTGTGACTTCTGTTTGTCTGAGACTGTCAAGTGTGACTGAAGTGCAATAATTTGAATGTGAAAAATCGATAATAGATGCAAGATATTTAATTACATCTGTATTTTAGACATTTTTAACATTTTTTTTGTTATTGTTGGTTGGGAGTAAGAGTAAGCTGATACTGTGTCAGAGAGGGAACTGCCTTTTAATTGTGATGTCCTTACTGCAGTAATGCAATGGCACATGATTTACACTAAAGTATTACAGGGACAAGGGGATACTTTTGCAACATCAAAGTAAATTCACAGGCTGCTGATGATTTTGTTTTACTGGGCACCTTATGCTTTGCTAGTACAAGTAACATTGATTCAATAGTTCTGCCACCATCACTTCAGGCTACAAAGGCCCTATTTACAGAAATGTGTCAAAGTCACCTATTTTATCACACTGTGTCTAATAATTCTATTGGTAACAGCACTTCAGAAAATATTCTGCTTCTGTCAACAGTTGTTAAAAATGCTTTCATTGAGTATATACTGTCAAATCATATCAATATATACTGGCTGTGGAAGTTGCTGGGAGCAACTAAAAATCATTTCTCAATAAACTTGTAATAGTGTCACCACAGTTAATCCATCGGTATAAAAATCATCACACATTAAAACTCAAAGGCCACTGACAGTTGGGCCGCGATTTGCCCAACCTCTGCGGGTCCGGTGAGGCCAGGGTCGGTGGCGGGTCTCGGCCTCGCTGCTGGCTCCAGCCTGCTGTCCAAAGTGATCTTACGCTGATTGGGCTTGTTAAACCCGCCCAGTGCATTCCCCGGCCAATTGAAAGAAGCGGGTCTAATGAAGTCACTTGAGGACGCATCATCAGCCGGTTTCCTTAAAGGGACCGTGGCCAAATTGATTTTGACAGTTGTACTGTCAGTGTTCTACAGCATTCAGGTGCTGCAAACACTGACAAGCACTGCACAGAGGTGCACGGCTGCACCCAGGCTTTCCCATGACTCCCTCCATATGTTTATGGAAGGAGTGACAGCAAGCAGAGAGGTTCTCTTCCCTTTCAATGGGCAGAAGAGACCTCTCCAGGAGATCAACACAGCCAGGTTGTACATTGCACAGGAGGGCACAAGCGGGGATGTCATTAGGAGGACCAGGCTGCAGTGGTGCAAACCTTTCAATGATCTCAGTAAATCATGAAACGTTACTGCAAAGCCTCACTTAACCTCAACTTGCTGTGCCACTCATCACATCCCCTTCACTCTGCCTTCCCAACCCTACTCCTGCACATCCTTACTCACACCAACTTACCTTGTACCTCCACCCATCCCTCTCTATCTACATTATCACTTCCCCATCTCACCAGCCACCCCTCACACTCACCCTCATCCTAGTCCAATCATACCAAGCAACAACAAAAGGGTAGGCACTTCTGTGTTTTATGCAATGTTCATGTGAAGTTTCTGTTAATGTGCTGTCAAACATTGAAACCTTTATTTTCAACACTTTGCATTCTTGGACAGATTTGTGTGCACCTTTGCAGGTGGCTTTGTGAGGTGCAGTGAATGGTGAGACATAACGGTATCCTCCGCAATGGTGATGAGTGTAAAAGGAACAGCTTGGGCATTGTAGGGATGCTTTATGGTGTTGGTGTGGGTTGGTGCCAACCTGGTGCATCATGTGCCAGCCAGAGTGTACAGCATCAATTGAAGTAAATCCAGACATAGTGAGGCCGTCTCTGGCCTCCCAGGCAGCAATGTGGTCGGGTGCTGATTCCCTCTGTATTTATGATACTGAACAGAATGAATAAAATGGAAACATATATTCTTTCTTACACAATACAGAAGCTTGTAAATTGTTGTAGGAAATATAATGGAACCTTTACACAAAGATGTAATAGAAAAACATCTTGAAAGCGAAAACATAAGATTAGTCAGCATGGATTTCAAAAGGGAAGGTCATGCTTGACCAACCTTATTTAATTTTTTCAAGAAGTAACAAAGAGTAGACAAGGGTACTGTAGATGTAATATATTTGAATTTTCAAAAGGCCTTTGATAAGGTACTGCCTAGTAGACTCATGATGAAGGCCAGAGCATGTGGAGTCAGGAGACAAGTAGCAGAATGGATAGCAAGCTGGCTACAAAACAGAGAGCAGGAGTTAAGGGTAGCTACTCAGGTTGGCACAAGGTGGGTAGTGTTGTTCCACGGGGATGGGTGCTGGGACCACTGTTGTTCACAATTTACATTAATGATTTGGACTCGAGAATCGGAAGTACAAATTCAAAGTTTGTGAATGACACCAAATTGAGGGGTATAGTTAAAAATGTGGAATAATGTGACAAAATACAAGAAAACATTAATACACTTGCAGAATGGGCATGTAATTGGCAAATTTATTTCAATTTAGATAAGTGTGAGGTGTTGCATTTTGGTAGGGAGAATAAGGAGGCCACATATTGCTTGGATAATAACATTCTAAATGGGGTAGAGGAGCAAAGTGATCTAGGAATACAGATACAAAAATCACTAAAAGTAGCAATATAGGCTGATAAGGCCATATAAAAAACAAAAACAAACCAAACACTAGGGTTCATTTCTAGAGGGATAGAATTGAAAAGCGTAGAAGTTATGTTAAACTTGTATCGAACCTTGGTTAGACCACACTTGGAGTACTTTGAACTGTTCTGCTCTCCATATTATAAAAAGGATTTAGAGGCACTGGAAAAGGTGCAAAAAAGATTCACAAGATTGATACCAGAACTGAGAGGATATACTGATCAGGAAAGGCTGAGCAGGCTCTTTACTCTAGAACAGAGAAGGCTGAGGGCTGACCTGATCGAGGTCTTTAAGATTATGAAAGGGTTTGCTAGGGTAGACGTAGAGACAATGGTCCTGAAATTCCATTCCCTATGGGTGTGTGTACACGCTGTGTACTCACAATTCACAATTCACAATTCAAATCGCTTTATTGGCATGATAAGTTACATCTTATGTTGCCAAAGCATCAAAATACATTTATGGTTTAGCACATAAACGCAGTTCTATTCATACAGTGTATAAACAGGTATATCCCTGAGTGTATAAATATACATTCGCATTGTTTATATATATTCTTTTCTTAGTTTACTGGTTGTCCCTCTGTTCATGGCAAGCTGTAACATAGTGTGCCGCCAGTGTTACACAGCTTCTCTCCTCTCCCAGTAGGAATGGGAGTTTTTGGTTGTCATTCAGATTTCTGAAATCAGGGCATATTTGTGAGAATTTTTGGTAGAAATGCTCCCTGATGCCCTGATATTTTCCACAGGCTGTGAGGAAGTGCATCTCTGTCTCCACTACTCCCTGACTGCAGTGAGAGCATATCCTGTCTTCTCTTGGCAGCCTGGTCTGCCTGTGTCTGCCTTTTTCGATCGCTAGGCTATGTTCGCTAAGTCTGTACCTTGTCAAGGTTCTTCTCAGTTTGTTATCCTTTACCATGGTCAGGTAATCAGCTATGTTGTATTGTCTGTTTAGGGCCAAGTAGCAATTGAGTTTGCTTTGGGTTTTTGTTGTTTCTGCCCAATATGTCAGATATTTTTCCTTTTGCTTAGCGATGATTGTGTTGGGTCGAATTCTTTGTGTTACCCTGTCACTGTCCTGGGGCTGGTTATTGTTAGTATTGTTAGTAGTTACTTCACTGAGTCCCAGGACTAGTTGACTGAGGGTATTCTTCTTTATGGTCAGCTCTTGGCATTTCAGGGCGTCGTAGTGATAGCATTGGGGATTGCTCATTTGTAGGTGATTCCAAAATTTGGTGGCTCTTTTTTGGATAGTGATTATTAATGGATATTGGCCTAGTTCCGCCCTGCATGCATTGTTTACTGTTTTCCTTTGAGTCCGGAGGATACTTTTACAGATACCCGTAGGGCCAACGGAAGTGCCGGTTTCATGCATGCACTGCACATGCGCTGGAAACCGGAACTTCCGTTCTCTGAAGAAAGGGAACTTCCGTTTTTTTCGAGGTTGATGCAGTCCGGGTAAGTCGGTAGCAGCTGCGCCTGGAAAAGCAGGCGCAAGGCCAGCTTCTAACAAGGTAAGAGGTGATATCAGTAAAATAATTTTTTTTAACACTTATTTATCATTTTTAAATACGTTAAGGAAAGCTAAGTTTATTTTTAGCCCCATTAAAAACTTTAATTATTTTTTTCACAAATGTAAATTTTTGTTTAAAATAGTTAATTTATGTAATTTAGTTAATTTATGTAATTTAGTCATTTTAAAAATGTGATTATTAAAAAAATTATTTGAAGTTTTACTTATATTTTGAGGGTGATCTCTATTCATAGATTTGACAGGTCTTCCTATCAAATCTATGAATGGAGATTCCCTGCTCTGATTGGCTCCCCATGGCCCACGTGCGCCCAGGGACGCTGCGAACAAGCTGAGCCCCTGGGATACGCGAGCCCTGCACACCGGCAGTTTAAGGAGGCACAGCAATGGAATTCTATGCCAGCCCAGAGCATTACGGTCGGCGCGGTTCGGTTGTGCAGGTTGGGGTCGCGGGAAGCCTCCGACTGGAATTTCTGGGCCAATGTTTCCACTTGTGGGTGAGTCCAAAACTAGAGATCATAAATAGACGATAGTCACTAATAATTCCAATTGGGAATTCAGGAGAAACATCTTTATCCAAAGAGTGGTAGGAATGTGGAACATGTTACCACAAGGAGTAGTTGAAGCGATAGCATAGATTTATTTAAGGGGAGTCTAGTTAAGCACATGAGGGAGAAAAGAATAGAAGGATATCTAATAGGGTTCGACGAAGAGGGGTGGAAGGAGGCTCATGTGGAGCATAGATGCCGACATAGACCAGTTTGGCTGAATTGCCTGTTTCTGTGCTGTATACTTGATGTAAGATACGCAAGGGTTAAATATAAGATTGAAAAGGATTTGAAGAGCAGTACTGGAAATGTTTGACGAGGACTGATGAAATGAAAGTTGATATTTGCATTAGCCAGTGATCTGGATTATAACTGGACCAAAAAGATTTTTCCTGTTCCTTATTCTTAAATTTGTTTAACAAGTAAATATTTCTACTGGGCTTGGTTGTTGGAGGCCAATCATCTCAGCCCCAGGATATCGCTGCAGGAGTTCCTGAGGGTAGTGTCCTAAGTCCAACCATCTTCAGCCGCTTCATCAATGACCTTCCCTCCAACATAAGGTCAGAAGTGGGGATGTTCGCTGATGATTGCACAGTTCTCAGTTCGCAACTCTTCAGATAATGAAGCAGTTCGTGCCTGCATGCAGCAAGATCTGGATGACATTCAGGCTTGGGCTGATAAGTGGCAAGTAACATTTGCACCACACAAGTGCCAGGTAATGACTATCTCCAACAAGAGAGTCTAACCACCACCCCCTTGATAGTCAGTGGCATTACCATCATCGAATCTGCCACCATCAACATCCTGGGGGTCACTACTGAGCAGAAAGTTCACTGGACCAGCCACATAAATACTGTGGCTACAAGAGTAGGTCAGAGGCTGGGTATTCTGCACCACCTTCAAGGCACAAGTCAGGAGTGTGATGGAATACTGTCCACGTGCCTGGATGAGTGCAGCTCCATCAACACTCTAGAAGCTCAACACCATCCAGGACAAATCAGCCAGCTTGATTGGCACCCCACCCGCCACCTTAAACATTCACTCTCTCCACCACCGGCGTACCGTGGCTGCAGTGTGTACCATCTACAAGTTGCACTGCAGCAACTCGCCGAGGCTTTTTTGACAGCACCTCCAAAACCCGTGACCTCTTCCACCTAGAAGGACAAGGGCAGCAAGCGCATGGAAACACCGACTCCAAGTTCCCCACCAAGTCACACACCATTTTGACTTGGAAATATAGCGCTGTTCCTTCATCGCCACTGGGTCAAAATCCTGGAACTCCCTCCCTAACAGCACTGTGGGAGTACCTTCACCACACAGACTGCAGCAGTTCAAGAAGGCAGTTCACCACCACCTTCTCAAGGGCAACTAGGGATGCGCAATAAATGCTGGCCTTGCCAGCGACGCCCACATCCCATGAATTAATAAATATTTTTTTTTAAATTGTGCATTAATGCTCAATGCATTCATATGATTTTCTTCAGTCTCTTATTTTAACAGGTTATGCCCGAGTTAAAATAGCAGACAGAAGAATGCCATACAAATGAATTAAGCATTTATTAGAAAATTTTCGGCTTGCATGGTTGTTTTCTACCTATCTGCTAATGCCTTTCCAGAAGGCACCTAGGAATCCCTGGCCCAAGACCGCACAAAGTGGAGGAGAAGCATCCGGGAAGGCGCCGAACACCTCGAGTCTCTTCGCCGGGAGCAAGCGGAAGCCAAGCGCAGGCAGCGCAAGGAGCGCACGTCAACCCAAGCACCCCACCCACCCGTCCCCTCAACCACCGTCTGCCCCACCTGTGACAGAGACTGTAGGTCCCGCATTGGACTCATCAGTCACCTGCGAACTCATTTTTAATGTGGAAGCAAGTCATCCTCGGTTCTGAGGGACTGCCTAAGAAGAAAAGGAGAAGATCTGCTAATATAATTCTCTCTCTTTCTCATTATTCTGTTAATATTATGAAATGCACTCTCAAAATTGAGTTTCATTATTCACGAGTACTGAAACATCAGCCACCTTGATTATTCAATGCAACATTAACTTTGGGTCAGGAAAATTTGACTTGTTTTAAGGTCCGAGTAATGTGGAATGTCTGCCTTCTGTAACTTAAGGGTCCAATCGCTGGAAAATTGCCAGCTTTTCTGATTTGCTTGAGGATTTGAGTACTACAGGAATAACTAGCTTTCCTGACTTCTGAGCAACCAATTAATATGGAACGACTGGCTGTTTTTGAACTGACATGGAAGTGTGTCAATTTAGGTTTTCTAATTTGCATATGTTACTTCCTGTCAAACCATCTCCTTGTTTCACCAATTTCCCATTGCCCTCCACTGTGTGTGATTTGTAACGCTGTGATTATGTATGTGCATTTCAAAGCAACAAGCTGCTCAGAAAATCCCCAGGCCAAACAGGCTAGGGAAACATTAAATCATTTTGCTGCTGTTAATATACTATTCTATTGATTAGCTACAGCACTGCAGTGCTGAGTACAGCAAAACATTTACCCCACAGGCCTGTAGTTGTGCATAATTACCAAGCAAGGTTAATTTGCTCCATCTCTTTTTGTTGTGTTTATAGATTTGCATCAATTTTGTGAGCAACTCGAGACCTCGAGAAACAGCTTGCAGCAGGACAGTACTTACCCATCGGTTCGCACATGAACTTAGCATTACAAAACCTTGCTGAAATCTGAAAGTCATCATTCAGAGGTTTAAGAAAATTAGGAATGAGATTAAACATAAATTAAGGGTGGTAATGTAGTTTACCAGCACATTGGCTCGAATTTTGCGGTGGGTAATGATGGCAAATTGTTAGCGTTCGCCGTCATTACCCCCTCTGAAACTGACAGTTTCAAACAGTTGCGATTTCAAAATTCTCATATTTGTTTTCAAATCCCTCCATGGCCTCGCCCCTCCCTATCTCTGTAATCTCCTTCAGCCCCACAACCCCTCAAGATATCTGCGCTCCTCTAATTCTGCCCTCTTGAGCATCCCTGATTTTAATCGCTCAACCATTGGTGGCCGTGCTTTCTGTTGCCTAGGCCCTAAGCTCTGGAATTCCCTGTCTAAACCTCTCCGCCTCGCTAACTCTCTTTCCTCCGTTAAGATGCTCCTTAAAACCTACCTCTTTGACCAAGCTTTTGGTCGCCTGCCCTAATTTCTCCTTATGTGCCTCAGTGTCAAATTTTTTGTTTTTTAATACTTCTGTGAAGCGCCTTGGGACATTTTACTACGTTAAAGGTGCTATATAAATACAAGTTATTGTTGTTGTTGTAACTTCAGGATTTAGCGCATGCACATCTAAAAACGGAAATCCTGAAATTGCGGTCAGTCAGTCATTGCTCTGACATAGACTGTGTGGTGTATGTAACCTGTTCCACCTTAAGAGAACTTAAGCCTGTTCCACCTTAAGCGATGTACTACTTTCTCTGGCTGCTGTATACGTAATACCAGTGGTGACCACCGGTATATAAGTACCGTGTAGTGATATTGCTGTTAGTATAGCCCTGACCTCCAACTAGTAAAGACCTGTTGAAACGTTATTCTTGTAGTCTGTGTCAGTAATTAATCTTAAATACAACTAGAACACACAGACTTAACAGACTGCACTGTGGACTCCCCCTTCCTCCACCCTCCCCATAGCTGGAAATTGGTGAAATCAGTGAAACTGACCATCTTGTGCTTTTCTGCACTAATATCACTGTTAAATACCCCATTAAATGTTAAGCCTTCTTGGAATAGGTGTAACTGGGGTTTTAACAGCGTATTGACTGGTAAACAAACGTTCTGGCCCTAAAAAACTAATTTTTATATTTGTGGAGTGTCAAATTTCTCCATTAGGATAATTACAATTTTTTAAGAAAGTAATTTTTTTTTAAAGTTTGTTCATATCAGCTTCTACCTTAACCCCATGTGTATGTCCTGATCTTTATTTCGCTGTCTAACATTTTTAAAAAGTGCAGCTAATCGGTGCTTTTCATTTCCTGGTTTGCTGTCTGTGAGAATTCTTCAATGTGATTGGCTGCTTAGACAGCTTGGTGCTATCACTGCTGCACTTAGGCCAATTTGTTGAACAAAGGATCTACTTTTAACTCAGAACTGCAAAGTTGAGTTCAGCAATGTGAAATAAATATGCAAAATTTAATCCTGCACACCCCACAGTTAGAGAGGATTAAAATACAGTATCAATTTAGTGCACTGCTCAACTCCACTTGCACTGTAGATTGCAGCACTCGTGTTATTTACCGGAGGCACACTGGGAATAAAATATAACTGTGCAAATGACACTGTTATAAATAGGTATATTCCTGACCTTGCTTTCTTTACTTTAGCACAGTTTAGACATCTTGTGCTAGAATCTGAAATGCAGAGTTTATTTAGTACACATTTTTTTCGTGTTTGCACTGCAGATTTTAGTGCCAACTCTTAGCAACAGTGCTCTGGGAGTAACATTTACCCATTGAGTACTCTTTCCTTTAAGAGAAGGGTTAACTAATAAGACCAGTCCCTCCTTGTTGAAGAGCACCTCCTGTCTGCTTATCGAAGGAGCAGCATTGGCAACAGTGGGGGAAAAGACTGTCTTGCCTGCTAGGATGAATAAAGAAGTGTCGCGCCAGTAGTGTTGAATCTTCTGTTGAAATTAAATGGAGTCAAATGTAAGTATGTTTTTTTTTAAATGAAAAGAAAATAGCAAATTATTCCATAGATACTAACTATTGTCAGTACAGTTGACTTTGCCATGTTCCATTTTGACGCCCGTGTTTTTTTCCTGTTTTTTTGTAAATACTGTAGGAGGACTTGTTATACACTTGCTTAGAACAAGTGTTACAGGCAGTTATTTTCCCCGGTTCCCATCTTCTCTCCCTTCTTGCTGACCAGTTGCCAGGAGGCCATTAGAATAGTTGAAAGATGTTTCTGGAGTGATTCTCGATTCTTGTTCTTCAAAGTTGAACAACGTCTCTGAAAGTGGAAACTAAAGGTTTTCTGATACCCGAGGCATTTAGACTTATTAATTTATGTTTAAAAGTGAGCTAGAGATATTGGAGTGGGGCCAAGCAGATTATTACGGGTAACAACAATGGTGATCCTCTGTAAAAAGTGGTCTGATCCTTTACATTTAAAGGTAACCAGTCACAAACTAGCTACAGAAGTGCATTACAAAAGTCTGATTTTCACACATACAACTAAGCAAGATTTGATGTGAACAGTCATCATTTACACCACACTAACTGTTTCTATTGGTGGGAAAGCAAATGCCAAATCATGAGATGGCACCTCCAACTTTCAGAAATCCACAAAAAGGGTAAACTTTTAAAAAGTCAGAGTCTGTAAAATTACCATTTTTATTGGCAAAGAGATTATGTTGAATTTCTGTACATCTAGTAGTTTCACGAAAGTTACAGCTCTTACGTCTGCAGTATTTATAATACAATCCTGGACCTCAGAATTCATCCTTGCATCTGCCCAAAGGTGACATTACCCACCAAACTTGTGTTCTGCTGTTCCCCAGCAGCACAATTCTAAGATAGGATTCAGTGACAATTTGCTGATTTACTGCTATTATTACTGTTGCAGTTCAGTGCTAAATATGAGCAAACAATTGCGATTGGAATTACCACTTCAAGGAAAGTCCTTTCAAGGTGAATTCCTCATCTTGTTCGCCATCTCCACTAATGATTTCATCTAAAGTGAAAATCGTCTGGAGCTCTCAGATGCACACATATTCTTATTTTTAATCATAAAGTGTCTAAACTATTATGGGCAATGAATAGCAATTCCAGCGGGACGGCAGAAAGCATAGGAAATGTATTTCAAAGTGGCACAAGAAAAGCATGACTGTTTTGCTGAAAGCAGAGGCAGGATCTGGTAACCCTGAAGAGTTATTCTGGGTCCATGTTTGCAGTATGCTGATATCCAATCAGATGAAACCTATTTGAGGATTCTTGGAGAGGTTTGCACAACGAAGTTTGCTGCTGAGGTGAATGTACAATATTGCATACAGGATTTAGTCTTCAATGGACTTCTGTTTTGCAGGGACACGTAAACTGCATTAGAGCCACATTCTTTGTTTATTGAATGTTCTCCACATTCAGAGTCAATGTTTAGTTGATTTCATTTTACGTACTTGCAATGTTTTTCTCACTCTTTTCACTTTGGATGACTTGCCTTCTGATGAAATTAAAACTCAGTTGAAAATATCTTAAAGTTGTTTAATGTTCGTGAAGACAGCAAACAGATCAGAGATTCACCTTGAAAGGACTTTTCTCTTAAAGTGGCAGCTCAAATCTCAATTGTTTGCTTATCCTTAGTACTAGGGTAGAACAGTAATAATATCAGCAAGACAAAGAATTATGACCATGACAATAGCATGGCTATGTAAAATGAAAGATGCCAGTTAAAATCTGAATCTACCAGTTTTAAAATTACTCTTTTTTTTGGTGTCGCTTTCCAAACTTGATTTTGAAACAAGGGCCCCAATATTTATGGGGAGGCGTGGAGGGAGTGTGTCTGTGGCCGGGAAACCCGGAAATAAAGAAAATGCAGAGGTCCTGCAGAATTTAACGGCAGGAGATTATTGGAATTTTTTTGCCTTTATTTCCCACCCGGCAGCCGGCCAGATTGAAGGGTGGAGGGGGGTTGGGTATTGTTGGCCGATTGTGGGGAGGTAGAGATTGTGGCAGAAGGTTAGCTTGAGGGGCCAGGGAGAAGCAATGCTGCTCCTCCTGGCCCACATGCAGTGCTGGAAAAGCACTTAACTGCTGTATCTGGCACCTCCTGTCTCCCTTCAGCTGCCAGGTTTACCGCGCCCTGGGAAACCTGGCCCACAGCTGTTAAATTCAAATGGCTGCTAAAATCTGAGGAACAGAGCATCATTTAAATATTATAAGAACATAAGAAATAGGAGCAGAAGTAGGCCATTTGGCCCTTTGAGCCTGCTCCGCCATTCAATAATATCATGGCTGATCTTCTACCTCATCTCCACTTTCCTGAACTATCCCCATAACAGACACACCTATCCAAAGCATGTTATAGACACCCCCAAACCCGCCGCAGTTAAACTGGAAGCAGGCGGGTTCGTGGTGGTTTGGGGTCAGGTTTCACATTTTTCCTATTTAATGCCTCCCTCCCCCGCACTTGTCGTCATTTTTGAACTATTTCCTCCTCTCTCTTTAGTTCACCCAATGCCACATGCACCATTCCTGGACAGAAATGGTAGCCAGGTGACCGCTTCTTTGTGTTCTGCAAACATTTATGTTGAACCAACAGAAGCAGCTCAATAAGATTTGGACAGCAATATTTTTCTCCTACCCAATGGGGAAACAACTGGACTTTACATGTGCCCTGATAGTACAACCAAGATTGAAAACTGGCCGTGATCCCCCTATAAGATATTACACTGTGTGCCACACCATATTGGTGCACCGACTTGGCCATCATTATAATTTGAATTGTCATAAAAGATGCTTCTTCTGTCAGAAAATAAAGATACAGTAGTGGGTAAGAATATCAGTGAAATGACAAACTGAAATCATGCTGAATCCTGCATGTTTACTGATGCTTACTTAAGTCATGTGATAGGCTTTCCCAGTTGCTAAGTAAAATATGTTTTTGACATGTGTTCTGGGTTGCATGTTTCATTAGCTCTGCAATTTGTAGAATCAACATAATTGGGTTAAAACAGAAGCTCCGCAGAATGAGTTCAGCACTTGCTGTGCCTGTGTTACGAGGACATACTGGAAATTTTTTATCATTTAAAATTTGTTGTGTAATTTATTGATTTTTAATTGACTAAATTGAAGATTTGTTTGAATGTACTGATCAATGACTACATTATTTGCAAATTGTGCAATGTAGCCACTAAACTACGCACCACAAGGTGACATCATTCCTGGTTTATTTGATGAGCAGTTAGGCAGAAAAATCAATTTAAAGGTTTGTAGGTTTACCCAATATCACCTCGCATATTCCCACACCAAATATTTGCGTCCAAGGGTGAAGGATTTTCAGGATAATCTGATATTAAATTATAAAACAGAGGATAATAGATAGCTGGGAATGATTAGAGCAGCAATTAGATTGAGAGGTTTAGGTGACATGAACTGTGAAAACAAAAGTCTATTATATTTGGCTACAACTATCATTTGAACACTGAAAATTATTTAATTCAAACCATTCCATAATATGTTATTTTTTTGTATGTATGTGAACTTAAGGGCTGATTTTATGCAGGTTAGTTCCAACAGTGGGCATTACTTCAGATACCAAGGGGGGACAGTGGGCACATTTGGTGGTGGGTTGGGTGGGAATTCTTTATTTTGACAGCAGGTATGGAACCTGCTGTCAACCTGCCACCACGCTAGTTTCCCAGATGTCGGGTCGGTCATCGCTGAACAGATCCGACACCAAGCGGTGGGGGAGGCAATTTAGATGATTAAAAGCATGTTAACAGGCACTTAAAAACTATTTTAAGCTCACCTGTAAATTTTATGAGTTCGCCCACGGGTACCCCACTGTTCGGGGATCGTGCCGGGTAAGCAGGTCGGGAGTTGTGTCACCATGAGATAATTTCTTAACTTGACAGCGGCAAATGTTCTATAAAAGCTCCCATTTCATAGCTGTTCACTATCCAAGGTCAGAAGCTGTTGCTTACTGCATTTGGAAGACAAATTGAGCTTTCTGCAGTTTGCAATTGTTTGGAGCAAACTCTGTATCCAATGTCTCCTCATTGGAACAACCTCTCTTACCATTGACGGATCGCTTCTGTCATCTCAACTTCACCTGCCATCCATTCCATCAGCATCGGTGCCCTTGACACTTGTGTGGTACAAATGTTACTTGCCACTTATTAGCCCAAGCCTGAATGTCATACAGATCTTGCTGCATGTGGGCACGAACTGCTTCATTATCTGAGGAGTTGCGAATGGAACTGAACACTGTGCAATAATCAGCGAACATCCCAACTTCTGACCTTATGATGGAGGGAAGGTCATTGATGAAGCAGCTGAAGAACGATGGACTTAGGACACTGCCCTCAGGAACTCCTGCAGCGATATCCTGGGGCTGAGATGATTGGCCTCCAACAACCAAGCCCAATAGAAATATTTACTTGCTGTTATATAAATTTAAGAATAAGGAACAGGAAAAATCTTTTTGGTCCAGTTATAATCCAGATCACTGGCTAATGCGAATATCAACTTTCATTTCATCAGTCCCCATCAAACATTTCCAGTACTGCTCTTCAAATCCCTTTCAATCTTATATTTAACCCTTGCGTGTCTTACATCAAGTATACAGCACAGAAACAGGCAATTTGGCCGAACTGGTCTATATCGGCATCTATGCTCCACATGAGCCTCCTCCCACCCCTCTTCATCGAACCCTATTAGATATCCTTCTATTCTTTTCTCCCTCATGTGCTTAACTAGACTCCTCTTAAATAAATCTATGCTATCGCTTCAACTACTCCTTGTGCTAATGTGTTCCACATTCTTACCACTCTTTGGATAAAGATGTTTCTCCTGAATTCCCAATTGGAATTATTAGTGACTATCGTCTATTTATGACCTCTAGTTTTGGACTCACCCACAAGTGGAAACATTGGCCCAGAAATTCCGGTCGGAGGTGTAACGTCCGTGTGTAATTGAGACACGGACTGCAGGAGTTGGTTATAACAGGTGTTTACTGAATGGAGACAAAACTGGAACTACTATACAAAGTTACTGCACAGGCTTATATACCGGGGTGGTCACTACTGGTACTGCAGTATACAGGGGCTGCAGAATATAGTTCCTTCTTCAAAGTACATACACTACAGGAGGCTTCCCGCGACCCCAACCTGCACAACTGAACCACGCCGACCGTAATGCTCTGGGTCGGCATAGAATTCCATTGCTGTGCCTCCTTAAACTGCCGGTGTGCAGGGCTCGCATATCCCAGGGGCACAGCTCGTTCACAGCGTCCCTGGGCGCACGTGGGCCATGGGGAGCCAATCAGAGCAGGGAATCTCCATTCATAGATTTGACAGGAAGACCTGTCAAATCTATGAATAGAGATCACCCTCAAAACATAAGTAAAACTTCAAATAAATTTTAAAAACATCACATTTTTAAAATGACTATAAATTACATAAATTAACTTTTAAACAAAAATTTAAATTTTTGAAAAAAAATTAAAGTTTTTAACAGGGCTAAAAATAAACTTAGCTTTCTTTAAAGTATTTTAAAATGATAAATGTTAAAAAAAAAAAAAATTATTTTCCTGATATCACCTCTTAACTTGTTAAAAGCAGGCGCTGCGCCTACTTTTCCAGGCGCAGCTGCTACCGACTTACCCGGACTGCATCAACCTCGAAAAAAACGGAAGTTCCAGGCGTACGCGCTGCCTCTCCGGCGCAGGCGTTTGACCTGCGAACCTCTTTCTTCAGAGAACGGAAGTTCCAGTTTCCAGCGCATGCGCAGTGCATGCATGAAACCGGCACTTCCGTTGGCCCTACGGGTGAGTACACAGCGCGTACACACCCGTAGGGAACAGAATTTCGGGGCCATTGTCTCTACGTCTACCCTAGCAAACCCTTTCATAATCTTAAAGACCTCGATCAGGTCACCCCTCAGCCTTCTCTGTTCTAGAGTAAAGAGGCCCAGCCTGTTCAGCCTTTCCTGATCAGTATATCCTCTCAGTTCTGGTATCAATCTTGTGAATCTTTTTTGCACATTTTCCAGTGCCTCTAAATCCTTTTTATAATATGGAGAGCAGAACAGTTCACAATACTCCAAGTGTGGTCTAACCAAGGTTCGATATAAGTTTAACATAACTTCTATGCTTTTCAATTCTATCCCTCTAGAAATGAACCCTAGTGTTTGGTTTGCTTTTGTTTTTTATATGGCCTTATCAGCTACTTTTAGTGATTTTTGTATCTGTATTCCTAGATCACTTTGCTCCTCTACCCCATTTAGAATTTTATTATCCAAGCAATATGTGGCCTCCTTATTCTTCCTACCGAAATGCAACACCTCACACTCATCTAAATTGAAATAAATTTGCCAATTACATGCCCATTCTGCAAGTGTATTAATGTTTTCTTGTATTTTGTCACATTATTCCACATTTTTAACTATACCCCTCAATTTGGTGTCATTCACAAACTTTGAATTTGTACTTCCGATTCTCGAGTCCAAATCATTAATGTAAATTGTGAACAACAGTGGTCCCAGCACCCATCCCCGTGGAACAACACTACCCACCTTGTGCCAACCTGAGTAGCTACCCTTAACTCCTGCTCTCTGTTTTGTAGCCAGCTTGCTATCCATTCTGCTACTTGTCTCCTGACTCCACATGCTCTGGCCTTCATCATGAGTCTACTAGGCAGTACCTTATCAAAGGCCTTTTGAAAATCCAAATATATTACATCTACAGTACCCTTGTCTACTCTTTGTTACTTCTTGAAAAAATTAAATAAGGTTGGTCAAGCATGACCTTATGACCTTCCCTTTTGAAATCCATGCTGACTAATCTTATATTTTCAGTTTCAAGATGTTTTTCTATTACATCTTTGCGTAAAGGTTCCATTATCTTTCCTATGACAATTTACACACTTCTATATTGTTTAAGAAAGAATATATGTTTCCATTTTATTCATTCTGTTCAGTATCATAAATACTTATCACCTATTGTCCCAAGGGAGCAAAGTCTAGAATGCATCACGGAGAGTTGTTATTATTTCCCTCTGGATCCTTTTCCTGCTCTTAGGTTATCATTTTGGCATTTTTTTTCAATTTTCATATTTGATGGCACTAAATTTTGGTTATCCTAGAAGTCAAAATCGAATATAAAAAGTGCATACAAACTCTCCCCACCCCCAATTGGTTTTCCAGGAAATAGAAACACATCCAGCATATAATGACAGGTTATAAAAAATATGCTTTCGGCATGTACAACTTGATGTTTATTTTATTAAGGTAATAGCACCACCAAAGTAAACAAATTCAGCTTTATTCTCAAATAAGCCTGTCATAGTCCAACTGATTTAGAAATTTTAATCTTGTTGCTCATTGCTTAATGAGCTCGACTCTTTGCAAGACGTTGCCTTTAATATTTTACTTCTGATGTATATTACCTTATATTGATTACCAGTCAGAGCAATTTGCCAGTCAACTGTCAAAATGTTAAGGCCCTTGAATAATCAACAATGATGTGCAATTTCCTTTCCTGAACATCAACAGCATATTTTGACTTGCTTGCATGTAATCATCCTGGCAAGAAGCCCTATGGCAATAATGAAGACAACAAATATCACATGAAATTAACCACGGTAATTGCTGTGGGCACAGACTGATCTGGAAATGTTGGCCCAGAAATTCCGTTCGCAGCCCTTCCGTGGGCGGAGGGCTGCGACCCTGAAAAATCTGCGCCTGGACCGGAGGGCTTCCGGGAGGCGCAGAATTCCATTGATGTGCCTCCTCAAACTGCCGGTGTGCAGGGCACGCGTATCCCAGGGGTGCAGCTAGTTCGCAGCGTCCCTGGAATCACATGGGCCATGGGGAGCTGTCAAATCTATGAAGAGATCAGCCCCAAAACAGTAAAACTTCAAATACATTTTTTTTAAAATCACATTTTTAAAATGACTATAAATGACATAAATTAACTAGTTGAAACAAAAATTTAAATTTGAAGTTTTTAACAGGACTAAAAATAAACTTACCTTTCTTTAAAGTATTTTAAAATTATAAATCAGTGAAATTTTTTTTTTTTTTACTTTCTTTACCTCTTACCTTGTTAAAAGCAGGCCTTGCGCCTGCTTTTCCAGGCGCAGCTGTTCAGACTTACCTGGACTGCAGCATAGTATGAAAAAAACAGAAGCTCCAGCAGTACGCACTGCCTATTCAGCGCAGGCGTTTGACCTGCGAAGCCCTTTCTCTGAAGAACGCAAGTTCCAGTGCATGCGTAAAACCGGCACTTCCGTTGGCCCTACAGGTGAATACACAGCACATACACACCCGTAGGGAACGGAATTTATGAACCGTTGTACTGAGGTGCAAACGGACAAGTCTGAACATTCCCAGAACCTAGTGCATATGTAATCAGCCATGATTCAAAAAGTGATGCTTAATTTTGCATTTAAACTCTTGCACACCAGCGGTAAGGTATTAACTCGTACCAGTTGGGAGAGAGTGATCAGTTAGGACACCCAGTAAATCTTCATTGCTGGTGTTTTGCATGGACCTTTTTGGACTGATACAGAATGTGGCAATGCAGCTTTAGGAGTGCTTGTGCTCCTGATATAAACACAGAAACTGCTTAAGCATTAACAAATTCAATCACAGTGCCTATGTCATAGACAATAGAGATTTACAGCCCATCCTCACACAGCCCATTATTCTTAATGATTTTACACTGTAAAGAGCCCAGGAAAAAGAGATGGGCTGTTTCTGCGTTGCATCAATCCAAATAGCCTGATCAATAATAATATGCCATTAATATTCTGTGTGGATCTTCTTGGATTGATACAACAAAGACAACTTTTCTTCAGTATGAAAATAGTAAAAGAGGTGAGATAAATCAGAAAGGACTGATTACTTGGACTTTAAAAAAAATCAGAAAGAAGGAAAGTGTGAGTGATGACATCAACAGCTGAGTGCCAGTGAGGAGGTGGGAACAAATGCCCTAACTTCAAGGCAGAATTGACTGAATACTGCTATGTATGACTATTACTCTGTGGGGATTTTTTTTGCTAATCTTACATAGAAATCAGTCTTTTTTACTTCCTCCCACTCTCATTAAATTTTATTTATTGGAAATTTGAAACTTCCATTCAGTTTTTAATCTTGCCAAAATATTAACCTCATTCTCCCTAAACATTTCTCCATCTCCACACTTGGTGCTTAGCACCTCACATGGTATTGGCCTGGAATTTGTGGTTGTAATGATGGCGAAACTGTCAGCGTTCGCCGTGTAAAACTGGCAGCAGCTTCTGGTGTCCGCACATGTGCAGTTAAATGCAGATATCCAGAAATTGCGGTCAGTGATACCTTGTTCCTCCACAGGGTGCGCTGTTGCAGTCTTCACAGAGGCAATTATTAGAAGTCACTGATTTGACGCGAACTTCAACTCTGTACTCACTATTCTCGCTGTAAAAACCACTGAAAAAGTTAAGTCTTGTTGAATGAGGTGCAACTGAATTTTTTAATGGTGTACTCAGTCATAATTACTGCTGACTAACCTCTCTGGCCCTGAAAAGCTACTTTTATATTACTTAATTCCATGAAAAAATTCCAAAGAATTTTTAAATAATACATTTTTTTAAATTTTATTTTAAAGTTTATTATGTTTCAGCTTCTACCTTAATCCCATGTGTATATCTCAATCTTTATTTCACTCTCTGTAAAATGATTAAAATGTGAATGATAATCAGTGCCTTTTACTTCCTGGTTTGCTGTCTGTGGGAATTCTTCAATCTGTTTAGCTGCTCAGCCTGCTTGATGACTTCACTGTTCCTGGATGCCACAGATCCCCTATAGATGGTGCCAGAATGAAATTGACATTGTAATTGACGTCAAAATCGAGGCCAGAGTTTTATTACAGAATGCAATTTTCAATGTGCATTTTTTTCCTAGTGGCAATCAAGTATTTTTTCAGTCCTGTGAGAAATTAGGGAAGTTGTTTGTATCTGTGCCTGTGATCAAGTTATGGCAAACCTAGGTACTACTCTCACAATCAGTATAGATGAGCTTTTCTGGAATTTTTGATTGGCATTTATAAACCCAGCTACTGAAGAACAGCTCATCCAGATATCAGTATCTTATCAAAAATTCTAAAATACAGTAAACCGAGAAATAGATGGGCATGTTGAAGCATACATTCTCCAGGAGTTGCTGATAACATCACCACACCCTCTACCAAACAAGTAGCAATTGGATGAGGGTTAAATTGTTTCTTCACTTACACCAAAATGAACAGCAATGCACGACTGTGCACTGATGGGTTAGTTGGAAGTCCAGCATGCTTAGGCATTGGTAACTCTCATTGTGTTTTGGAACTCGGGAGGAATAGCTGTTTACTGTACTCTTGGATTAAATTGATCCCTAACTCCAAATGAAAAATGATGGCTCTTGCAACAAAACGTAAGCAAGTTCTATTCCAGTTACAATATCAATGAGGGCAATGGATTGTGGAGAGCAATCTCCATTCATTCAATCATTGGAGAGGAGTTTCAGGTCACTGCAGAGGGAATTGTGTGTCAAATGTTCGTTTCCAGGCTGCCTCTAGGAAGAAGCTTGAAAGTATAAATAGTGAGAGTAAAGGCCTCGAGACAGATCAGTATGTGTAAAGTTATCTTTGCTTATAAAATTTAGGACTATTGGATACTTCAGGTAAAAGTAATTCCCCTTTTGTAGCTTTTGGTCACCTGCCCTAATTTATCCTTATGTGGCTTGGTGTCAATTTTTTTGTCTTAAAATACTCCTGTGTAGCGCCGTGGGACGTTTTACAATGTTAAAGGCGCTATATTTGGAATCAGGCGAGTACAGAAGGAGTACAGAGGAAATAATAGCAGGACATTTAGAAAATCATAATACAATCAAGTTGTTGTTTTTAACAAAGTAGGGAACAAAAAAAGGATTTTTTTGACTGCTCACTTTTGGGACAGAACCTGTGAACTTTACTTTCTTGTGAACTCTACCAATTCAATCTCCAGAGATAAAGTTCAGCTTAAATACTCCCTGATCTTCAAAGCTTCAAACAAAATTACAAGAATTTTCAATTGTCTCTGCAAGTTATATCGTCCAGCCAACCAGGCCACGTCCGACTCCCACCCGAACCCAGCGTATATGATCGAAGGACTGCGGGCAGGAATCAGGCGAGTACAAAAGGAGTACAGAGGAAGTAATAGCAGGACATTTAGAAAATCATCAGAAAATCATGTTGAAAGGGAAATCGTGTTTGACAAACTTAGTTGAGTTCTTTGAGGATGTAATGAACAGGGTGGATTAGGGGAAACCAGCAGATGTAGTGTATTTGGATTTCCAGAAGGCATTCGATAAGGTGCCGCATAAAAGGTTACTGCACAAGATAAGAGCTCACGGGGTTGGGGGTAATATATTAGCATGGATAGAGGATTAGCTAACTAACAGAAAACAGAGAGTCGGGATAAATGGGTAATTTTCAGGTTGGCAAACTGTAACTAGTGGGGTGCCACAGGGATCAGTGCTGGGGCCGCAACTATTTACAATCTAAATTAATGACTTGGATGAAGGGGCCAAGTGTACTGTAGCCAAATTTGCTGATGATACAAAGATGGGTGGGAAAGCAAGCTGTGAGGAGGACACAGAGTCTGCAAAGGGATATAGAGAGGTTAAGTGAGTGGGCAAAAATTTGGCAGATGGAGTATAATGTGGGAAAATGTGAGGTTATCCACTTTGGTAGGAAGAATAAAAAAGCAAATTATTATTTAAATGGAGACTATAAAATGCTGTGGTACAGAGGGATCTGGGGATTCTTGTACATGAAACAAAAAAGTTAGCATGTAGGTACAGCAAGTAATTAGGAAGGCAAATGGAATGTTGGCCTTTATTGCAAGGGGGATGGAGTATAAAAGTAGGGAAGTCGTGCTAGAATTGTACAGGGCGCTGGTGAGACTACATACTGGAGTTTTGGTCTCCTTATTTAAGGATGGATGTATCTGCATTGGAGGCAGTTCAGAGAAGGTTCACTAGGTTAATTCCTGAGATGAAGGTGTTGTCTTATGAAGAAAGGTTGAGTAGGTTGGGCGTATACTCATTGGAGTTTAGAAGAATGAGAGGTGATCTTATTGAAACATATAAGATTCTGAGAGGGCTTGACAGGGTAGATGCAGGGAGGATGTTTCCCCTCGTGGGGGAATCTAGAACTCGGGGGCATAGTTTCAGAATAAAGGGTCGCCCATTTAAAACGGAGATGAGGAGCAATTTCTTCACTCAGAGGGTCATGAATCTTTGGAATTCTCTTCCCCAGAGAGCTGTGGAGGTGGAGTCATTGAATATATTCAAGGCAGAGATAGACAGATATTTGAGCTACAGGAGAGTCAAGGGTTATGGGGAGTGGGCGGGAAAGTGGAGTTGAGGCCAAGATCAGATCAGCCATGATCTTATTGAATGGCCTACTCTTGCTCCTATTTCTTATGTTCTTATGAGGCATGAGGGTTTCACCTTTCAGGCCTGGGGTTAAAATTGCAATTGGTTCCCTTTGACATGTCCATGGTGTCTGCGATTTACAACTGCAGTTGGCAGGATCGAGGCAGGTTAAAATCCCTCCATAGCATCGTATTGGATGACAGCGGTGGCGGACCTGGGTGAGCTGGCGGCAGCAGAGGAGCGAACTTAAAAGCGGCGGCGAGGCACAGGTAGGCCCCACAGCGGCGGCGGACCTGGGTGAGGCAGCGGCGGCAGAGGAGTGAACTTAAAAGCGGCAGCAAGGCGCAGGTAGGCCCCACAGCGGCGGCGGCCCTGGGTGAGGCGGCGGCGGCGGCAGAGGAGTGAACTTAAAAGCGGCAGTGACGCACAGGTAGGCCCCACAGCTTACCAATCTCCGAGCTCAGAGCGGGAGAGAGAGAAGTAAAAAGTAAGCGAAGTGTGACGTCACCAGAAAGCAGGTAAGTGATTGATTGGTGAGTATTTCTCTCTTTTTCCAAACTTAAACTCTGTGGTTTATAGTTGCTAAGGTCTCTGTGGTCTAGCGGGGACTGTTGGTAAACCAGGGACTTTAAGTATATCATTTAACTGTAGTGTAATTGGTGGGATTGATTTGATTTAATTTAATTTGAATTAATTAAAGGGTAAGTCATGGCAGGAGAGCTCGGCCCTGTGGTATGCTCCTCCTGTGCTATGTGGGAACTCAGGGACACTTCCTGTGTCCCTGACGACCATGTGTGCAGGAAGTGTACCCAGCTGCAGCTACTGGCAGACCGCATTGTGGCACTGGAGCTGCGACTGGATACATACTGGATCATTCGCGATGCTGAGGACGACGTGGATATCAAGTTTAATCAGTTGGTCACACCGCAGGTAAAGGTTGCACAGGCAGAAAGGGAATGGGTGACCACCAGGTAGAGTAGTATGCGCAGGCAGGTAGTGCAGGAGTCCCCTGTGGTCGTCCCCCTCTCAAACAGATATACCACTTTGGATACTGTTGGGGGGGATGGCTTATCAGGGGAAAGCAGCAGCAGCCAACTTCCTGGAACCAGGGGTGGTTCTGCTGCACAGGACGGGAGGAAAAAGAGCGGTAGAGCTATACTAATAGGGGATTCACAGAAATCACAGAAACCCCACAGTGCAGATAGAGGCCATTTCGGCCCATCGAGCCAGCACTGACACATATCCCACCCGATCCCCGTAACCCCTACACCAACACATATCCCACCCTATCCCAGTAACCCCACGTATTTAATTCCCCTAACACTAAGGGTCAATTTATCATAGCCAATCAACCTAACCCGCACATCTTTGGACTTCTATGGCAAGGGGAATAGATAGGCGTTTCTGCAGCCACAAACGAGACTCCAGGATGGTGTATGGCCTCCCTGGTGCAAGGGTCAAGGATGTCTCAGAGCGGCTGCAAAACATTTTTGAAGGGGAGGGTGAACACCCAGTTGTCGTGGTGCATATAGGTACCAACGATATAGGTAAAAAACGGGATGAGGTCCTAAAAGCTGAATATAGGGAGTTAGGAGGTAAATTAAAAAATAGGACCTCAAAGGTAGTAATCTCAGGATTGCTACCAGTGCCACGTGCTAGTCAGAGTAGAAATAGAAGGATACTTCAGATGAATACGTGGCTAGAGGAATGGTGCAAGGGGGAGGGATTCAAATTCCTGGGACATTGGAACCGGTTCTGGGGGAGGTGGGACCAGTACAAACTGGACGGTTTGCACCTGGGCAGGGCCGGGACCGATATCCTAGGGGGAGTGTTTGCTAGTGCTCTGGGGGAGGGTTTAAACTAAAATGGCAGGGAGTTGGGAACCTGGGCAGGGAGACAGAGGAAAGGGAAACAAGGATAAAAGCAAAAGACAGGAAGGAGAAAAACAAAAGTGGCAGTCAGAGAAATCAATGGTTTAAATCAAACATGGCCACAGTAAATAATAATTCTAAAAGTCTAAGAGCGTTAAAAAAACAAGCCTGAAGGCTTTGTGTCTTAATGTGAGGAGCATTCGTAATAAGGTGGATGAATTAGCTGCGCAAATAGAAGTAAATGAATATGATCTGATTGGGATTTCGGAAACATGGCTCCAGGGTGGCCAAGGCTGGGAACTCAACATCCAGGGGTATTCAATATTCAGGAAAGATAGGCAAAAAGGAAAAGGAGGTGGGGTAGCATTGCTGGTTAAAGAGGGGATTAACACAATTGTAAGGAAGGATATTAGCTCTGATGATGTGGAATCTGTATGGGTAGAACTGAGAAATACCAAGGAGATGAAAACGTTAGTGGGAATGGTATATAGACCTCCAAACAGTAATGCAGAGGTTGGGGATGGCATTAAAAGGGAAATTAGAGAAGCATGCAATAAGGGCACAGCAGTTATCATGGGTGACTTTAATCTACATATAGATTCAGCTAACCAAATTAGTAACAATACTGTGGAGGAGGAATTCCTGGAGTGTATACGGGATGGTTTCCTGGACCAATATGTCGAGGAACCAACTAGAGATCAGGCCATCTTAGACTGGGTACTATGAAATGAGAAAGGATTAATTAGCAATCTTGTTCTACGAGGCCCCTTGGGTCGGAGCGATCATAATATGATAGAATTCTTCATTAAGATGGAGAGTGAATTAGTGGACTCAGAGACTAGGGTCCTGAATTTAAATAAAGGAAACTACGATGGTATGAGGCGAGAGTTGGGTAGGATTGATTGGGGAATGTCACTCAAAGGGTTGACGGTGGATAGGCAATGGCAAACATTTAAAGATCGCATGGATGAACTATAGAATTTGTTCATCCCAATTTGGCATAAAAATAAAACAAAAAAGGTGACTCAACCGTGGCTAACAAGGGAAATTAGGGATAGCATAAGATCCAAGGAGAGGACATATAAATTGGCCAGAAAAAGCAGTAAACCTGAGGATTGGGAGCAGTTTAGGATTCAGCAAAGGAGGACAAAGGGATTAATTAAGAGGGGAAAATAGAGTATGAGAGTAAGCTTTCAGGGAACATAATAACTGACTGTAAAAGCTTTTATATAGATATATGTGAAGAGAAAAAGATTGGTGAAGTCAAGCTTAGGTTCCTTGCAGTCAGAATCAGGGGAATTCATAATGGGGTACAAAGAAATGGCAGACCAATTAAATACATATTTTGGTTCTGTCTTCACAAAGGAGGACACAAATAACCCCCAAGAGATGTCGGGGAACATAGGGTCTGATGAAAGGGAGGAACTGAAAGAAATCAGTATTTGTAGGGAAATGGTGTTGAGGAAATTGATGGGATTGAAGGCTGATAAATCCCCAGGGCCTGATAATCTACATCCTAGGGTACTTAATGAAGTGGCCCTAGAAATAGTAGATGCGTTGCTGGTCATCTTCCAACATTCGATAGACTCTGCACCAGTACCCATGGATTGGAGGGTAGCTAATGTTACCCCACTATTCAAAAAAGGTGGTTTAGAGAAAACGGGGAATTACAGACCGGTAAGCCTGACATCGATAGTGGGGAAAATGCTAGAGTCCATTATAAAAGGTGTAAGAGCAGAGCACTTGGAAAACAGTGACGGGATCGGACAAAGTCAACATGGATTTACAAAAGGTAAATCGTGCTTGACTAATCTACTGGAATTTTTTGAGGATGTAACTGGTAAGATAAGGGAGAACCAGTGGATGTGGTGTATTTGGACTTTCAAAAGGCTTTCGATAAGGTCCTGCATAAGAGATTAGCATGTAAAGTTAAGGCACATGGGATTGGGGCAAGGTATTGACTTGGATAGAGAACTGGTTGACAGACAGAAAGCAAAGAGTTGGAATAAACGGGTCTTTTTCCGAGTGGCAGGCAGTGACTAGTGGGTACCGCAGGGATCGGTCCTTGGACCCCAGCTATTCACAATATATATAAATGATCTAGACGAGGGAACTAGATGTAATATCTCCAAGTTTGCAGATGACACAAAGCTGGGTGGGCGTGTGTGCTGTGAGGAGGATGCCGAGAAACTCCAGTATGATTTGGACAGGTTGGGTGATTGGGCAGAAGCATGGCAGATGCAATATAACGTGGACAAATTTGAGGTTATCCACTTTGGTGTCAAAAACAGGAAGGCAGATTATTATCTGAATGGCAATAGATTGGGAGAAGGGGAAGTGCAACGAGACCTGGGTGTCCTTGTGCACCAGTCGCTGAAGGTAAGCATGCAGGTGCAGCAGGCGGTTAAGAAGGCAAATGGTATGTTGGCCTTCGTAGTGAGAGGGTTTGAGTACAGTAACAAGGATGTCTTGCTGTAGTTGTACAGGGCCTTGGTGAGACCACACCTTGAGTATTGTGTGCAGTTTTGGTCACCTTATCTGAGGAAGGATGTTCTTGCCAGGGAGTGCGACGAAGATTCACCAGGCTGATACCTGGGATGGCAGGAATGACGTAGAAGGAGAGATTGGGTCGATTGGGCTTATACTCGCTGGAGTTTAGAAGAATGAGAGGGGATCTCATTGAAACTTATAAAATTCTAACAGGACTAGACAGACTAGATGCAGGAAGGATGTTCCCGATGGTCGGGGAATCCAGAACCAGGGGTCACAGTCTAAGGATAAAGGGTAAGCCATTTAGGACAGAGATGAGGAGGAATTTCTTCACCCAGAGAGTGGTGAACTTGTGGAATTCCCTACCACAGAAGGCAGTCGAGGCCAATTCATTAAATATATTCAAGAAGGAGTTGGATATATTTCTTAAGGCTAAAGGGATCAAGGGATATGGGGAGAAGGCAGGGACAGGGTACTGAATTTGGATGATCAGCCATGATCTCATTGAATGGCGGAGCAGGCTTGAGGGGCCGAATGGCCTACTCCTGCTCCTATCTTCTATGTTTCTATGTTTCTATAAGCAGATGATACGTTTCAAGAACTGCAGCACTTGGTGATGGAAAATAGTGCTTAAGTACTGTGATGTGACCAAGACAATGAGGTTTAGTGTTCATATTTCCAGTTTAGAAATGGGTGCAGTGTTAATGCAGGAGGACCAACCAATAGTGTAAGCCTCATCAGCATTTACCCCGACACAATGCAGGTGTGCCAAAAGGGAGAAAGATCCTGCAATAATTGGAGGCAAAAAGTTCCACCAACATGTGCTCTTCAACCTTGCGAGATAAAGGTTCTTCGTGAAATCAGACCAAGATGACAGAGCACATTACTTAAGTTGGAAAAGTACAGTTTGAAAGTAAAATACAAGGTAAGAGGTGTATATAACTGATGAGATGAACCAAAACTACCTGCCTGAACCAACATCCACCTGAACTGGAGGCCTCGGTCTAATGTTGCATCAGAAAGAATGCATCTCTGAAGATGGTGCACTCCCTGAGAACTGTACTGAAATGTTGGCCTAGATTACTTGCTGAAAGCCTGAAGCAGAGCCAGAACCCAAAATCTTCCGACTCAGAGGAAAGATTGCTACCAATGAGCCAAGCTGACACTTTAATCCTTTAATCAACCAGAGCATATGATATTCTAAGCAAAATGTGGCAGTACTGATATATTTGATTTTCGATCAAATCAATATTTAATCATTATAGACTACATTTCAATGTTTTGGCCTCGGTAAGTTAACATCAGAATTTCAAATGTGATTTCACATCACATGCAGAAATTTGCTAGATACCAAAAATCAGACACAGCAGTTTTAGATAATGGGCTCCATTTTTCAAGTACAGAGTTGAGAAAATGCAGCAAAGCTTATGGATTCAAATATGCAAAATACCCACAATCAAATAAGAAAGCTGTTCAAATTGCAACCTGGAACTGGCACAGAATCACCAGCAGATTCACTGGAGTGCCATAGAACGGAAAGAACACTTTCCACTTCAGTGAGCACTCACAGCAAAAGTCATCAAAGGAGCTTCGCAACAACTCAACCACAACAAAGAGTACAAAATGTACTATAACCAAGGAGCGCATCCTCTAAAAAACACCGCTACCAAAAAAGTCAGAGTGCCTGGACTCGAGTAAAATGACTGGAACCCTGAAATTGCCTGTGTAACAGCGACAAGAAGGAACAGGGAGAGGCAATATACACTTAATGGCACAGTTTAAACGAGTGAGCAGGGACAGAGGGACCTGGAAGTTAATTTGCATAGGTCCCTGAAGGTGGCGGGACACATTGAGAGAGTGGTTAGCAAAACATATGGGATCTTGGGTTTAATAAATAGAGGTATTGAGCACAAAAGTAGAGAAGTTATGCTGAACCTTTATAAAGCGCTGGTTAGGCCACAACTGGAGTATTGCATCCAGTTCTGGTCACCACACTTTAGGAAGGATGTGAAGGGCCTTGAGCGGGTGCAGAGGAGATTTACCAGAATGGTTTCGGGGATGGGGAATCTTAGCTACAAGGACAGGTTGGAGAAGCTGGATTTGTTTTCAATTAGAGCAAAGGAGGTTGCGGGGTGATTTGATAGAGGTGTACAAAATTATGACGGGTTTGGATAGGTAGACGGGGAAAGGCTGTTCCCACGAGTTGATGGTACAAGGGCTAAGGAACACAAATTTAAGGTTTTGGGCAAGAGATACAGGGGGAATGTGAGGAGAACATTTTTCACATAGCGAGTGGTGAGGACCTGGAACTCGCTGCCAATGAAAGTGGTGGAAGTGGAGACACTCAATGTTTTGAAGGGGAGACTGGATAGGCACTTGAGGGAAATAAACTTGCAGGGCTACGGGGATAGAGTGGGGAAATGGGACTGACTGGATTGCTCTAGAGAGCCAGCATGGACTCGATGGGCCAAATGGCCTCTTTTTGTGCCGTTATGACTCTATAACTCAAGATCATATAGTCTAACAGTTCGTTTCTTGGTGTGGCGTGGCGTGAGTCGAATTGGCTGAACACTGCCTTCTGTGGTAGTGGGGACCTCGGAAGGAGGCCAAGATGAATCATCCACTTGGCATTTCTGGCTGAAGATGGTTACGAAGGCTTCAGCCTTGTCTTTTGCACTGATGTGCTGGTCTCTGCCATCATTGAGGATGGGGATATTCATGGAGCCACCTCCTCCCATTAATTGTTCAATTGTCAACCACCATTCATGACTGGATTGGCGGGATTGCAGAGCTTTGATCTGATCCGCTGGTTGTGGGATCACTTAGCTCTGTCTATAGCATGCTGCTTCTGCTGTTTAGCATTCATGTAGTCCTGTGTTGTAGCTTCACCAGGTTGGCACCTCATTTTTAGGTACACCTGATTCTCCCCCAGCATGCTTTTCTACACTCCTCATTGAAACATAGAAACATAGAAGATAGGAGCAGGAGTAGGCCATTTGGCCCTTCGAGCCTGCTCTGCCATTCCATGAGATCATGGCTGATCATCCAAATTCAGTACCCTGTCCCTGCCTTCTCCCCATATCCCTTGATCCCTTTAGCCTTAAGAAATATATCCAACTCTTTCTTGAATATATTTAATGAACTGGCCTCCACTGCCCTCTGTGGCAGAGAATTCCACAGGTTCACCACTCTCTGGGTGAAGAAATTCCTCCTCATTTCAGTCCTAAATGGCTTACCCCTTATCCTTAGACTATGACCCCTGGTTCTGGACTCCCCGGCCATCAAAAACATCCTTCCTGCAAATAGTCTGTCCAGGCCTGACAGAATTTTATAGGTTTCGATGAGATCCCCTCTCAATCTTCTAAACTCCAGTGAGTATAAGCCCAATCGACACAATCTCTCCTCATATGTCATTCCTGCCATCCCAGGTATCAGCCTGGTGAATCTTCGCTGCACTCCCTCCATGGCAAGAATGCCCTTCCTCAGGTAAGGTGACCAAAACTGCACACAATACTCAAGGTGCGGTCTCACCAAGGCCCTGTACAACTGTAGCAAGACATCCTTGTTCCTGTACTCGAACCCTCTTGCTACGAAGGCCAACGTACCATTTGCCTTCTTAACCGCCTGCTGCACCTGCATGCTTACCTTCAGCGACTGGTGCACAATAACACCCAGGTCTCTTTGCACTTCCCCTTCTCCCAATCTATTGCCATTCAAATAATAATCTGCCTTCCTGTTTTTGCCACCAAAGTGGATAACCTCACATTTATCCACATTATAGTGCATTTGCCATGTTTCTGCCCAATCACCCAACCTGCCCAAATCACACTGGAGTTTCACGACATCCTCCTCACAGCTTACCCTCCCACCCAACCTGGGGTTGGTCTCTGGTAATGGTAGAGTGAGGATAATGCTGGGCCATGAGGTTACAGATTGTGGTGGAATACAATTCTGCTGCTGCTGATGGCCTCATGGATGCCCAGTTTTGAGTTGCTAGATCTGTTCTGAATCTATTCCATTTAGCACAGTGGTAGTGCCACATAACACGACAGAGGGTGTCCTCGGTGTGAAGATGGGACTTTGTCTCCACAAGGACTGTGTGGTGGTCACTCCTACCAATACTGTCATGGACAGGTGCATCTGCGACAGGTAGATTGGTGAACACGAGGTCAAGTAGGCTTTTCCCTTGCGTTGGTTCTCTCACCAGCTGTCGCAAGCTCAGTCTGGCAGCTATGTCCTTTATGACTCGACCAGCTCGATCAGTAGTGGTGCTACCGAGCCACCCTTGGTGATGGACATTGAAGACCCCCACCCAGACTACATTCTGTGCCCTTGCTACCCTTGGTGCTTCTTCCAAGTGGTGTTCAACGTGGAGTACTGATTCATCAGCTGAGGGCGGGCGGTAGGTGGTTAATCAGCATGAGGTTTTCTTGCCTATGTTTGAGCTGATCCCATTAGACTTCATGGGGTGGGTCTGTCCTGCCGGTGGGACAGGACATACCCAGGGATGGTGATGGAGGAGTCTGGGACGTTGACTGAAAGGTATGTTTCTGTGAGTGTGACTTTGGCAGACTGTTGCTTGACTAATCTGCGGGACAGCTCTCCCAATTTTGGCACATGTCCCCAGATGTTAGTGAGGAGGTCTTTGTCGGGTCAACTGGGCAGGGTGGACCTTTGTCGTGTCTGGTGCCTTAGTCGATGTCGGCTGGTCTGTCCACTTTTATTCTTAGTATACTTCTTTGTAGCGGTTTGGTAGAACTGAGTGGTTTGTTAAGCCGCTGTAGCTGTAAGTGAATTGGGAGAGAATTTCTTCCAAGGGTGGACACAGAAGGAAGTAGGGTTGGGAGAGGGAAAGGGGCTGTGGGTGGAGGGCGATGCAAGGAAGTGATCAGAGATGGCCTTTTCTGTGATTGACACGATGGGAGTAGCGAGGCCACTTGAGATGGTAAGATCAAGGGGGTGGTCGTGAATATGGGGGAGAGATTAAGGGAGGATCAGAGGGCAGTGAACTCAGTAGAGAGAGAGCATGATGAATTGAGATGAGGTTGAAATCACCGATGATGAGAAGTCGCTCAGTGCAAAGGCTGAGTGAGGAAAACATTCGGTGAGAAAATATTGATGGTACTTGGCTGGGCAGTAGAGAACAAGGATTTTAAATGAGAGATGAAAGGGGTGGAACAAGGTGAGATGCTCAAAGGAGGAGAAAGCATCAGAGTAGTGGAGGGACAGACCTAGATGTGATTTGGTGATGAGAGCCGCACCGTCACCGCGATGGTCTGGGTGGGGCAAGTGGTGGAATATATAGCCAGGCGGGGAGGCTTCATTTAGGGGGAACGTGTCATCACCACTCAGCCAGGTTTCCGTCAAGGCCATGGTGTCGCTGCAATCATCCACAATAAGCTCATGGATGGCAAGGGTCTTGTTCACAGGTGAACGGACATTCTGGAAGGTGATGCGCAGAGGGGCAATGATAACTGATCAGCTGGCAGAGTCCACAGGGTCAGCACTGGGATGAGTGAGTTGGATGGGGAGGAGATTGGCACAATTAGCCCTCAGCAGGCACGCTGGGCAGGAACATTGGCAAGAGAGTAGGATGGGACAGGTGGGGTTGCTGCTCGTAAGGAGGCATCGACGAGTACCTTGATGGGTCCTTTGGAGGATGCCAAGAGTGGCATAGAGGGAAGCTGTAAGCTTATCTAATAGGGAGTCAAGCCTGGGAAAACGGCAGGAGAATAGGAAGGTTGAGGAGTACTGTAGGGTTTGGGTAGGGATTTGGGAGGGTTGAGTACAGGAGAGGGGAGAAATGAAAGAAGGGCATGACGACAGGAGAAGGGGGTCTAGGAGGAGTAAAGGGAAAAGAAGTAAAAATGAGGGAGGAGAAAAGTGGAAATAGAAGTGATAATTCGGGTCCAGAGTGGCAGCCAATATGCACAAGCGAATGGACACAGGGAAAATTCAATTACATAGACCTGGTTATGTATCAATTATTAGGATACATGTACCCTGGTAGCAACAGGGAATAGATAGGAAGGAGTCCAGAGTTTATGTCAGAGGTTCCATGCTGGAATAAAGTTAACGTAGTTAGGGTGGAGTTGGCATGGAGCATTGAAAAACTCTTGTCCAAGTTTGGAGACAGGTGGCAGGTGAGTGAAGTCCAGAAGCTATTTGAAGGGTAGAGTATTGGAGGATGCACTGATGAAGGTATTTCTGTGGGAAGGAAGATCCAGGAGATGTGCAGAATTGGTTGCAGGGCAGAAAGAGGACGGCAAAGTTGGAGGTCACCATAAGATCCAGAAGCAGCAGAAAAATGTACTTTGGCCCAGGAGAGTGAAATGCGAACCAGACTGTAGCTGAAGCTGGAAAACCAGTAGAACCAGCAGGCCAGTCAGAGGCTCAGAAGGGAACAGCAGCGGTGGGGGGAAAGGACTGTCAGCTGATCCAAGTTACGTTAAAATTTAAGCCACAGAGCAGCAGATCAGAGACACAGCAGATGAGTCTTACGGTGTAGTCCAGTGCAGAAGCATAGTCTTGATGTCCAGAGAAGCCCAGGAGTATGGAAACCAAATTTGAGAAAAGATCTAGGAGCTCAATGAGAAAAGCAGGAAGCGGGCATGGTTGGGGGATGGGCAGTGTATAATAATTGCAGAAGTAGAATAATCAGCATGGATTTCAAAAGGGAAAATCTTGCTTGACCAACCTTAATGAATTTTTTTGAAGAGGTAACATAGCGAATAGACAATACTGTAGTAATGCAGTAGATGTAATTTATCTAGATTTTCAAAAGGCCTTCGATAAGGTACCCCATAATAGACTAATGAATCAGGTCAGAGAATGCGGAGTCGGGGACAAGTAGCAGAATAGATTGCTAGCTGGCTTCAAGACAGAAAGCAGAGAGTAGGGGTAAAGGGTAGCTATTCACAGTGGCAGAGGGTGGTTAGTTGTGTTCCACAAGCATCAGTGATGGGACCATGCTGTTCACAATTTATATTAACGATTTAGACGTTGGAATCAAAAACAGAATTTCTAAATTTGCGGATGATACCAAATTGGTGGGGGGAGGGATAGTCAATACTGAGGAGGACTACAACAAATTACAGGAGGACATTAATAAACTTGCAGAATGGGCATATAATTGGCAAATTAAGTTCAGCACAGATAAATGTGAGGTATTACATTTTGGTAGAAAGAATAAGGAGGTCACTTATCACTTGGAGGGTGCGAGTCTAGGTGGGTAGAGGAAGAAAGGGATCTCGGAGTACAAATACACAAATCACAAAGTTGTGCCACAGGTTAGCAAGGCTATAAAAAAAAGCAAACCAAGCACTAGGGTTTATTTCTAGAGGTATAAAATTGAAAAGTAGTGAAGTTATGCTAAACCTGTACCGATCCTTGGTTAGACCACACTTAAAGAGTACTGCGTGCAATTCTGGTTGTCATATTATAAAAAGGATATAGAGGCACTAGAGAGGGTGCAGAGAAGATTTACAAAGATGATACCAGAAATGTGAGGGTATACACATCAGGAAAGGATGAACAGGCTGGGTCTCTTTTCTCTTGAAAAAAGGCTGAGGGGTGATCTAATAGAAGTCTTTAAAATTATGAAAGGTTTTGATAGAGTAGATAGAGAGAGAATGTTTCCACTTGTGGGGAAAAGCATAACTAGAGGCCATCAATATAAGATAGTCACCAAGAAATCCAATAGGGAATTCACGACAAACTTCATTACCTAAAGAGTGGTGGGAATGTGGAACGCGTTACATAAGAACATAAGAAATAGGAGCAGGAGTAGGCCAATCGGCCCCTCGAGCCTGCTCCGCCATTCAATAAGATCATGGCTGATCTGATCCTAACCGCCAATCTACTATCACAGAACCATCTCCTGAATCTAACAGAATTAGACACACGAAATAGGAGCAGGATCAGGCTACGTGGCCCCTGGGCCCGCTCCGCTACCCACAGGGTCATGACCGATCCGAACCTAGACTCATGTCCAAATTCCTGCCCGCTCCCCATAACCCTTTATTCCCTTTACTTCTAGGAAACTGTCTATTTCTGTTTTAAATTTATGTAATGATGTAGCTTCTACAGCTTTTTGGGGCAGCATATTCCATGGACCTACCACCCTCTGAGTGAAGTAGTTCCTCCTCATCTCAGTTTTGAAAGAGCAGCCCCTTATTCCAAGACTATGCCCCCTAGTTCTAGTTTCACCCATGATCGGGAACATCCTCCCCGCAGCCACCCGATCCAACCCCTTCACAATCTTATATGTTTCAATAAGATCGCCTCTCATTCTTCTGAACTCCAATGAGTAGAGTCCCAATCTACTCAACCTCTCCTCATATGTCCATCCCCTCATCCCCGGGATTAACCGAGTGAACCTTCTTTGTACTGACTCGAGAGCAAGTATGTCTTTTCTTAAGTATGGACACCAAAACTGTATGCAGTATTCCAGGTGCGGTCTCACCAATAGCTTGTACAACTGAAGCAATACCTCCCTATTTTTATATTCTATCCCCCTAGCAATGAAAGCCAACATTCCATTGGCCTTCTTAATCACTTGCTGCACCTGCATACTAACCTTTTGAGTTTCATGCACCAGGACCCCCAGATCCCTTTGTACTTCAGTACTTTCAAGTTTCTTGCCATTAAGATAATAACTTGCTCTACGATTTTTCCTGCCAAAGTGCATAACCTCACACTTTCCAGTATTGTGTTCCATCTGCCAAATCTCTGCCCACTTACTTAGCCTGTCTATGTCCCCTTGCAGGTTTTTTATGTCCTCCTCACTCACTACTTTCCCTCCCATCTTAGTATCATCTGCAAACTTTGATATGTTACACTCGGTCCCCTCCTCCAAATCGTTAATATAGATTGTAAAGAGTTGGGGACCCAGCACTGACCCCTGTGGAACACCACTAGTTACTGATTGCCAGTCCGAGAATGAACCATTTATCCCAACTCTCTCCCAACTCTGTTAGATAGCCAATCCTCTATCCATGCCAGAATATTACCCCCAATCCCGTGATTTTTTATCTTAAGCAATAATCTTGTGTGGCACCTTGTCAAATGCCTTTTGGAAGTCTAAATACACTACGTCCACTGGTTCCCCTTTATCCACCCTATATGTTACTTCCTCAAAGAACTCCAGCAAATTTGTCAAACATGACTTCCCCTTCATAAAACCATGCTGACTTTGTCCTATTAAATTATGATTATCCAAATGTCCTGTTACTGTCTCCTTAATAATGGACTCCAATATTTTACCTACCACAGATGTTAGGCTAACCGGTCTATAGTTTCCAGCCTTCTGTCTACTGCCCTTTTTAAATAAGGGCGTTACATTAGCAGTTTTCCAGTCTGCCGGGACCTTTGCTGAGTCCAGGGAGTTTTGGAAAATTATTACCAATGCATCCACAATCCCTACCGCCACTTCCCTCAAGACCCTAGGATGTAAGCCATCAGGTCCAGGTGATTTATCTGCCTTGAGTCCCATTATTTTACCGAGTACCACTTCCTTAGTGATTTTGATTGTGTTTAGCTCTTTCCCCCCTATAGCCCCCTGTTTGTCCAGTGTTGGGATATTCTTAGTGTCTTCTACTGTAAAGACTGATATAAAATATTCATTCAGTGTTTTTGCCATCTCCATATTTCCCACCATTAATTTCCTGGTCTCATCCTCTAAGGGACCAACATTTACTTTAGCCACCCTTTTTCTTTTTATATAACTATAAAAACTCTTACTATCTGTTTTTATATTTTTTGCTCATTTACTTTCATAATCTATCTTCCCTTTCTTAATCAATCTTTTTGTTATTTTTTGCTGTCTTTCAAAGTTTTCCCAATCCTCGATCCTCCCACTAGATTTGGCTACCTTATATGCCCTTGTTTTTAGTCGAATACTATCCTTAATTTCTTTACTTAGCCACGGATGGCTGTCTTTTCTTTTACACCCTTTTCTTCTCAGTGGAATATATTTTTTCTGGAAGTTGTAAAATAACTCCTTAAATGTACACCACTGATCATGTATCGTCTTACCCTTTAATCTATTTTCCCAATCCACTCTACTCAATTCCGCTCTCATACCTTCATAGTCTCCTTTATTCAAGCTTAGCATGCTTGTTTGAGATCCAACCTTCTCACCCTCTAATTGAAAATGGAATTCAACCATGTTATGGTCACTCATTCCAAGGGGATCCTTTACTAGGACATTTTTAATTAATCCTGTCTCGTTACACAGGACCAGATCTAAGGTTGCTTGCCCCCTGGTCGGTTCAGTTACATACTGCTCAAAAATCCCATCCCTAACACACTCAATGAACTCATCCTCAAGGCAGCCCTGCCCAATTTGATTTGTCCAATTAATATGATAGTTAAAATCCCCCATAATTATAGATGCTCCCTTATTACAAGCCTCAACTATTTCCTGATTGATACTCCGTCCAACAGAGTTGCCACTGTTCGGAGGCCTATAGGCTACGCCCACTAGTGTTTTTTTCCTCTTATTATTCCTTACCCCCACCCAAACTGTTTCATTATCCTGATCTTTTGACCCAATATCATTTCTCTGTATTACAGTGATTCCTTCCTTTATTAACATAGCCACCCCACCTCCCCTTCCTTCCTGCCTGTCCTTCCTAATCGTTAAATAACCTGGTATGTTTAATTCCCAGGCATGGGAATGGTCGAAGCAAATAGTATAGATGCATTTAAGGGGAGGCTGGACAAGCATATGAAGGAAAAGGGAATAGAGGGTTATGCTGATAGATTTAGATAAGAAAAAACGGGGAGGACCGGGACCGAAGTCCTAGGGGGAGTGTTTGCTAGTACTCTGGGGGAGGGTTTAAACTAAAATGGCAGGGGGTTGGGAACCTGAGCAGGGAGACAGAGGAAAGGGAAACAAGGATAGAAGCAAAAGACAGGAAGGAGAAAAACAAAGGTGGCAGTCAGAGAAATCAAGGGTTTAAATCAAACATGGCCACAGTAAATAATAATTCTAAAAGGTGTAAGAGTGTTAAAATAAACAAGCCTGAAGACCTTGTGTCTTAATGCGAGGAGCATTCGTAATAAGGTGAATGAATTAGCTGCGCAAATAGAGGTAAACGGATATGATATGATTGGGATTACGGAAACATGGCTCCAGGGTGGCCAAGGCTGGGAACTCAACATCCAGGGGTATTCAATATTCAGGAAAGATAGGCAAAAAGGAAAAGGAGGTGGGGTAGCATTGCTGGTTAAAGAGGGGATTAACACAATTGAAAGGAAGGATATTAGCTCTGATGATGTGGAATCTGTATTGGTAGAACTGAGAAATACCAAGGGGCAGAAAACGTTAGGTGGAGTGGTATACAGACCTCCAAATAGTAATGCAGAGGTTGGGGATGGCATTAAACGGGAAATTAGAAACGCGTGCAATAAGTGCACAGCAGTCATCATGGGTGACTTTAATCTACATATAGATTGGGCTAACCAAATTAGTAACAATACTGTGGAGGAGGAATTCCTGGAGGGATGGTTGCCTGGACCAATATGTCAAGGAACCAACTAGAGATCAGGCCATCTTAGACTAGATATTATGAGAAAGGATTAATTCGCAATCTTGTTGTGCGAGGCCCCTTGGGTCGGAGCGATCATAATATGATAGAATGGAATTCTTCATTAAGATGGAGAGTGAAGTAGTGGACTCGGAGACTAGGGTCCTGAATTTAAATAAAGGAAACTACGATGGTATGAGGCGCGAGTTGTGTAGGACTGATTGGGGAATGTTACTCAAAGGGTTGATGGTGGTTAGCCAATGGCAAACATTCAAAGATCGCATGGATGAACTACATAATTTGTTCATCCCTGTTTGGCATAAAAATAAAACAAAAAAGGTGACTCAACCGTGGCTAACAAGCGAAATTAGGGACAGCATAAGATCCAAGGAGAGGACATATAAATTGGCCAGAAAAAGCAGTAAACCTGAGGATTGGGAACAGTTTAGGATTCAGCAAAGGAGGACAAAGGGATTAATTAAGAAGGGGAAAATAGAATATGAGAGTAAGCTTGCAGGGAACATAAAAACAGATGGTAAAAGCTTTTGTAGATATGTGAAGAGAAAAGGATTGGTGAAGTCAAGCTTAGGTCCCTTGCTGTCAGAATCAGGGGAACTTATAATGGGGAACAAAGAAATGGGTGACCAATTAAATACATACTTTGGTTCTGTCTTCACAAAGGAGGGCACAAATAACCCCCCAGAGATGTCGCGGAACATAGGGTCTAATGAGAGGGAAAGAAATCAGTATTTGTAGGAAATGGTGTTAGAGAAATTGATGGGATTGAAGGCCGATAAATCCCCAGGGCCTGATAATCTACATCCTAGAGTACTTAAGGAAGTAGCCCTAGAAATAGTAGATGCATTGCTGGTCATCTTCCAAAATTCGATAGACTCTGGAACAGTTCCCATGGATTGGAGGGTAGCTAATGTTACCCCACTATTCAAAAAAGGTGGTAGAGAGAAAACGGGGAATTATAGACCAGTGAGCCTGACATCGGTAGTCGGGAAAATGCGAGAATCCATTATAAAAGATGTAATTGCAGAGCACTTGGAAAACAGTGACAGGATCGAACAAAGTCAACATGGATTTACAAAAGGCAAATCGTGCTTGACTAATCTACTGGAATTTTTTGAGACTGCAACTGGTAGAATAGATAAGGGAGAACCAGTGGATGTGGTGTATTTGGACTTTCAGAAGGCTTTCGATAAGGTCCCGCATAAGAGATTAGCATATAAAGTTAAGGCACATGGGATTGGGGGCAAGGTACTGACTTGGATAGAGAACTGGTTGGCAGACAGGAAGCAAAGAGTTGGAATAAACAGCTCTTTTTCCGAGTGGCAGGCAGTGACTAGTCGGGTACCGCAGGGATCGGTCCTTGGACCCCAGCTATTCACAATATATATATAAATGATCTAGATGAGGGAACTAGATGTAATATCTCCAAGTTTGCAGACGACAGAAAGCTGGGTGGGCGTGTGTGCTGTGAGGAGGATGCCGAGAAACACCCCTATGATTTGGACAGGTTGGGTGATTAGACAGAAGCATGGCAGGTGCAGTATAATGTGGATAAATGCGAAGAGAGAGAAGTAGGCCCCGGGCCGTGGAGCGTGGAGCCAGCGACGGTGAAGAGGAGGCTGAATTGGAGTATTCACATCCCGACAATGTGTTCGGCGAGTCGGGCGGAGGAGCGCAGCGCAACGAGCAGCAGCAGCAGACTCACGACACGCTGCAGCACGTCGGCCGGCAGCTCCATTTCGGGTAACTCGCAGTCCGGATGGGAGGAGGGGAGCCAGGCATGGTGACCAGCGCGGGAGAAGCAGGCCAACACACGTGGAGCTGGCAACAGTGAGGTGGAGCTGGCAACAGTGAGGAGGAGGCCACAGTGAAGAGGAGGACTGAGGGACATCGTGCTCCCACTGCCACGGGAAGCCATTGTATTGACTCTGAAAGCGGCGCTGTATGTATAACTGACGCGTCCCTACGGGGAACAAGCTTTCCATTGTACTTGTTACATATGGCAAATAAATCTAATCTGAATCTGATTGGTTCGATTGGGCTTATACTCGGAGTTTAGAAGAATGAGAGGGGATCTCATTGAAACTTACAAAATTCTAACAGGACCAGACAGACTAGATGCAGGAAGGATGTTCCCGATGGCTGGGGAGTTCAGAACCGGGGGTCACAGTCTAAGGATAAGGGGTAAGCCATTTAGGACAGAGATGAGGAGGAATTTCTTCACCCAGAGAGTGGTGAACCTGTGGAATTCTCTACCACAGAAGGCAGTGGAGGCCAATTCAATAAATATATTCAAGAAGGAGTTAGATATATTTCTTAAGGCTAAAGGGATCAAGGGATATGGGGAGAAGGCAGGGACAGGGTACTGAATTTGGATGATCAGCCATGATCTCATTGAATGGCGGAGCAGGCTCGAGGGGCCAAATGGCCTACTCCTGCTCCTATCTTCTATGTTTCTATGTTTCTATCTGAGTCACAAACAGTATAAATACAGGGGCCTGTGAATGCAGCCAGCACAGAGTGAACAACTGCGAGTTTGGTAAGTGAGAGAGTTCGGTGAAGTGGGGGAAGGAGGTGCTTGCTTTTCTTAACTTCTCCCGCAGAGCGGCAGTGGACCTGAGTGGGAGCAGACCGAGGCCCAAGAGCAGGGATAAAAGCAGCAACAAGAGAAAACGGCAGTGTGACGTTACAGGTAAGGCAGGTAAGTGATTGGTAGTGACTGTGGGCTAAGTGTTAACTTAAAACTTAGCCCCCAGACACTATCTTAACATATAACATATAACTAAATTTTAAAAACTAAACTTAATTTAATTAATTTAATATAATTTAAACTAAATGAGGTAAATAATTTGATTAATACTAAACTAATTCATTAAACAAATAAAATAATGGGAGAACAGGAGCTGTGTTGCTGCTGCAATATGTGGAAGCTTGTGGACATTTTTGTCCAGGGCAACTACATCTGCGGTAAGTGTCTGCTGCTCGAGGAACTTCGGGAAGGTACAGAAGAGATTTACGAGAATATTTCCAGGGATGAGGGATTACAGTTACGTGGATAGACTGGAGAAGCTGGGGTTGTTCTGCTTGGAGCAGAGAATGCTGAGCAGATTTGATAGAGGTGTTCAAAATCACAAATGGCTTAGTTAGAGCAGATAAAGAGAAACTGTTTCCAATGGCTGATAACCAGAGGGCACAAATTTAGGGTGATTATCACAAGAACCTGAGACATGAGGAAAATCTTTTTTACACAAGTGGTTAGGATTTGAAATGCACTGCCTGATAGGGTGGTGGATACAATTTAATAGTAGCTTTCAAAAGGGAATTGGATAAATACTTGAAGGAGAAACAATTGCAGGGATATGGGGAAAGTGCGGAGGAGTGGGACTAACTGGATTGCTCTTTGGAAGAGCCGGCGCAGGCTCAATGGGCCAAATGGCCTCCTTCTGTGCTGTACTGTGCTATGATTCTAAGTTGAGAAGGAACATATGGGATCTCATCAAAGCAATTGTGAGGAGCAATGCAAGGAGAGCTGATTGAAGAAACTTAAACGCCAGAGAAACAAGTTAAACGTGAGATTAGCAAGAGTGAATTGGAACAGAGAAAAAAAGACTTGCATTCATATAGCACCTTTCACGACTTCAGGATGCCCGAAAGCACCTTACAGCCAATGAAGTACTTCAGAAGTGCAGTCAGTGTTGTAAAGTAGGAAACACGGCAGCCTATTTGTACACAGCAAGCTTCCACAAACAGCAATGTGATAATGACCAGATATTCTGTTTTAGTGATGTTAATTAAGGAAGAAATAGTGGCCAGGACACCGGGGATAACTCCCCTGCTCATCTTCAAAATAGTGCCATGGGATCTTTTACGTCCACTTGAGAAAGCAGACGGGGCCTCGATTTAACGTCTCATCCGAAAGACGGTACCTCCAACAATGCAGCACTCCCTCAGTACCACACTAGAGAGTCAGCCGAGATTTTTGTGATCAAGTCTCTGAAGTGGGATTTGAACCCACAGCCTTCTGGCTGAGGTGAGAATGCTACCAGCTGAGCCATGGCTGACATGGAGCACCTGAATCAAAAAGCCAATGGCAGATTAAATTCAGTGTCTATTGTGTACAAAATACAATAAGCCTCATGTACAGCTGTGCTTATTTGAAGTTTGAGTTGAAAAATGTACAGTTCAATGGAAAAAAAAAATCTAATATGCTGTCTCAAGTTTAAAAAGCCACCGAGTGATCAGAGATGGGATTGATATTTTTAAAAATACCAAGTGCTCCCAGATGGGAACTGACATTTTGAATTAAAGTTCTAGACAAGTTGCAGACCGTCTCCTGAGTGTACCTGTTAAAACATTACAGTTAATATACCTGGATGGATTCAAAGCTAAAGGTAACCATTTTTCAGTGGTTCATTATCCAGGAAACTCTTTTTTTATCCAGCACCTACGGGACCGGCGTGGTGCCGGTTGATCAAAAAGTCCGGATTACAGAGCGGTATACTTACTAAGGTACGAGAGCCCCATACACAGCCACAGATCCAGGCATCCCTGTTGCATGGCAACAGGTGCAGGAACCCCGGTTACACGGCCACAGATCCAGGAACCCCGGTTACACGGCCACTAATATGAAGTAAAACTTACCTGAACCTACTCCTAAATTTTGTCGGTTAAGAGAGATTTCCGGTTATTTAGGTGCCGGTAAAAAGAGAGTTTCCTTTTGTACTTGGAGTTCTCACACTGGTGGTGCTGTGCAGTCTGAGATATTGCTCCTTGTGCTAAACTATCCCTGCCAGAGCCTTCAGCTATCACAGACCCACTCTCTAGAATTCCCTTCCAAAACATCACCTCTTTGCTTTCTCTCTCATCATCTTCAAAGATCGCCTCAAAACTCATCTCTTCGACCACCCCCTTTAAACCGCTGCCCAACTCCTACTTGGTATCTGAATTTCCCACTTCTTGTAACACATCATGGGGGAAAAATTCGGTTGATTTGCATCTCCCGTTAGCTAAAAGTAGCGCCCCGGCGAAGTTAGCGCCCTAAAGGGGGCACAACTCAATTTTGCCCCCCATGTTTTTCAATGTTTAAGGTCTATAAACATGTAAGCTGTTATGTACATTGCTCACTTGCATTTTAGGAAAGAAAGGTTTGGCCTAACCTGAACATGATGTAAAACCGGTCTCCAATTATTGCAGGAATATAAACTTACTGGTATATCTATGTTATAGTTAAGTTCTGCCCTGCCAACTAAAAAACTAAGGGGGAGAAATTCAGTTGGCTGCGCCACCCGTTAGCGCCTTAAGAGGGCGCTAAGTGGGTCGCAAGCCAACTGGCGCCCGGGCGCGGCACTGTCCACGCCTCCTGCTAAATTCTGCGGGACGCTAGTGGTGGCGCGAGCCGTTAGCGCTGCGCCGCTACCGATGACATCATCGGTGTGCGCAGCGCCCCACTGACGCCCCAGCCGTGATATTTGGAAGCGCCCCCTGAATTACCGCTGGACGCTATGTCCGACCGGTTCAGGGGGCCTACCTGCGGCCGGGGAGGCGCAAATTAAAGGAGGTGCAGGGCGGCCATTTTTGTTGTTGGCCGCCTGCCAGCACCTGCCTGCGCTCCCGTCCCCGGCCTCCTGAATCCCCCCCGCGGGGTGCCGGCTGCGTTCCAAGAGCCCGGCACTTCTTCTCGGTGCCGGGCTCTTTTGCCGGCACTCGCAATCCTCGGGGGCCCATCGCGCTGCACAAGGCTCCTCCCCTTTAAGAAGGGGAGGAAGGCCTGCAATACCGCAGCGTGACGTGCTGTAGCGTGTGGCGCTGCGGCACGTTGCGCCACGATATTCAGTCGCAGCACCCCAAGAGGGATGCGGGGCGCCTCCAGTAGCGCCACGCTTCCCTTTGGGGCGCTACCACTCAATTTCCGGCGGGCGGCCGCGAATGTTTCTGGGGCGCTACTTTTAGCACCCTGGCGAGGCTGGCACCCCAAACGGGGCTATACTCAATTTCTACCCCTAAGAGTACGACAAAGGTGAATAACAGTTTTACAAAATAATCAAAATGTAAATTGTAAAGTTCAAGCATTGAACTTCTCGTCTCTAAGTTTAGGTATGAAGGGTATTTAAAGAAGTCAAAAATTGCTGGCTTTCTTTCAGCTGAACAGTAATAGGAATACAAAACTTTTATTCATTTGGTTTCCCACCAAATAAAAATAGCACACTTCCCTCAACTCTTGTGATGCTGCCAGCAAATAAACTTGCAAAAAAGTCATATCGGAGTTACTGATAGCTTATCGCAGCTTGAGAGTCCTTAGTTCACGTTAACTGTAAAGAACACTACAACTTGCACTGTCAACTTGCTATTTCATTGCTACGAGGTCAAAATTTAACAAACTTGATTGCATGTGGCTAAAACACACAGTAGAAATTATTCAGTCCCAGGAGCTCCATTTCTAGGTGACAGTACATTGGAAAATACTAAATTCCAGGCTATAAATAATCTTTTAAAAATCAGCACCAGATTACTGATTGGAACAGCAAAATGATATAAAACATGCTAAGCTCAGAAAATCCTAAGGAAGTGATTTACCTTGAAGTTCCAGCCACCTTGAATTAGTGTGTTAAAGTGGAATTACAGCCAAGATAAATAGGCTGGTTTGGTGAGGTGCATTACATATTGGAGATACTGTGCAGTCCATTGAGTATCCATTTTTTTAAATTGAAAAAATATGGCAAATTTGTGGCTTATATTGCTTCACCTAAAAATTAAGGGAAACAGACATTCAGAGCAATTCTGAAAAGATCTCTGAAACTATAAGGATAGCAAGATGTTATTTTTCCACAAGTACTTTTTGCAAAGCAGTCATGACCACAATTTATTTTCCTGAAGGGAGTTGAGAAAATCCTCAGAATATCTGTTGGGGGCAGGAGAAAGGGATTGTAACTTTTCACCCTCAAGCCTGGTGACATTTCCTCACAAATCAGTTGCATAACTTCCTCACGCGCTATTTTCAGAAGGTGGTTCCCCACAGATCACAACCTTGAATAAAAGTGGCTAATAGCCATTTGAGATTCTATTCACAGAGGCTTTATTATGTTGAGGTTGTACTGAGAGAGCAAAGGGGCTCCCCTGCTCTTCTTCGAAATAGTGCCATGGGATCTTTTACGTCCACCGGAGAGAACAGATGGGGCCTCGGTTTAACGTCTCATCCAAAAGACAGCACCTCCATCCAGTGCAGTGCTGAGGGAGTGCTGCACTGAGTGTCAACCTAGCTTTATGTGCTCAAGTCCCTGGAGTGGGACTTGAACCCACAACCTTCTGACTCAGAGGTGAGTGTGCTACCCACTGAGCCACAGCTGAAACTGTAAGGTTGTATGAAGACCAGAGTTCAAAGTTTGACAAAACATATTGGCCCAGATTTTGCAGTGGGAACAAGAGTGAGGCTATCAGCGCTCACCATTATTAAGGAGTAAATTGGACAACAACTTACGGCATCCGCACATGCGCAGTTAAACGTGGAAATCAGGAAGTTGCTTTTCGATTTGCCCTGCTCCTCCAAAAGCTTCGCTAGACTGGTACCTCATCGAGAAAATAAGCATTCAAACACATGAACAGCATGAAGTTACGGTCGTACCCACTAAACACGCCAGGAAAAATTAGGGCTTGTCCATTGAAGTGCAATTGAATTCTTAATGGCGTGATAAGTCTTAATTAACGACCAAATAACCTCTCATGGCACCGAATTAACTTTTACAAGTGTGGAGTCTCACTGCTTCAGATTTTAATTATTGTTGGAGATTTTTTTTTAATTAATTTTTAAAAACTTTTTCTTTATCTCTCTTCCCTCCCTTTATTTCACTTTCTGTACATAATTTTTACATTGAATTAAATATTCTAACTTACATTTCCTGGTTTAGACTCTGCGTGCCTCAGTAAGCATTCTTCAATCTGATTGGTTGAGGACACACACCATTGCTTGCCCTGTTCACACAGGTCCCAGATCCCCTGTAGAGGGTGCTGCGCAGAAATGGATCTCTAATTATCGTAAATTGCCACGCAAATGCCCACGGAACGTTTGTGGGCAGTGCCAAGTGTAATGAATGGAGTGCCGTTCGTTCGTCGCAGACCGCAAATTCTGGGCCATCATGTAGTAAAACCACTGGGGCTGATTTTTATTTGAGCCAAACACCCCTGGATGTTTTATGCACGCGCCACTAGATCTGCACCGTATTTCCACATTTAGCTCATTTGCATTCTGCTCACCCCAAAACTTGAGCTGCTGCCGACAGCAACACTGACTCGTCACTTATGCGTGCACACATTCCAGGTTTGACCAGCTCCTTCTGCTTTTAAAAGGGATATAGGTAGTTGCTTGGACAAGAAGAAACTGAAAGGTTATTAGAAGCGAGCAGGAAAGTAGGTGAAGTGAAACAAAAGACTAGAGCGGACGTGATGGGCCAAATGACCTTCTTGTTGTGGCAGTTTATGATTCTATGAAATACAATTTCCTGAAAGCTATGTCTCTTTAAAATGAAGGTTAGGAAATAAAATAAGAGCAATAAACATAAATGGATACAAGAAAGTTAACAGTGTGTTACATTGCATTAGTGTCGATAGCCAGCACTGCATTTATTCAGAAAAAATATTTACCAATACCAGCTTGAAGGACAAATTAAGGTTCAATTTGGAACTTCTTAGTCAGTACAGCAGAATTATGGTAATTATTTAAATTTACATTAACTGTAATTTTCATTGCATAAGACTGTATATTACTATACTCCTTCTACCCTTCAATAGACACACCACCAATGAAATACCCGAGTCACATCTTCATGAATAATTCACATTCCTTTGAGATTTTTGACCTATGGACCAGCACTAAGAACTGATCAAAATCACTAAATGTGTGTCAAGCTAGTTGGACAGTTGACTTTAAAAGTCACTCAAAACTGTGACTGCTGAAGTGCGAAACATGAGCCCTATCCCTTTGCTATTCTGCTGCTTTTGCAATTCCTGCCACAAGATTAGTGAAATCTTGATACCAAGGCCCTTGGAAAGTATTGAAAAGATCACGCTACCAGCACTGTTGAAGATATTAAAATATTACTGCAGTTTACGTTACATATAATCTATCCATAAAATTATTATATTTTTGGAGTCAAGGGTCTTTTTAAAACTTCTTACCCAAAGTTACTTTGGCTTCCATGTCTTGGTTGGCTCTCATGGATGAGTATCAACTATCCATCCTTCCAAGAGTGTCCAATCCTTGCTGCGAGATCTAATTAAGTTTTCAGTAATACACCAGGAGAATGGACAGCAAGCCCTGGCCTAGAAATCTGATCGTCCTGGAAACGGGGCGCAGGGGATGGGGCGCGCACTACATGTTGTTATGTTCATAAATAAATAGACATTCTTATTATGAACAGCTAGCTTGAGCTAGTCACTTTATTCATGCCATGTGGACTTCTGTACAGCATCCATCTTGACTACTGCCTTCTGGGTAGCCTAGTGCATCGTGGGTAGCCCACTCATATACATACAGCTCCACCTAGTGTACCATTCTAGGATGACAGGTTACTGATCATTACACGTGTCTGTTAATATTGACTCAAGCAGCATGCACTTGAGCTGTCTGATCATTTTAATCAGGCAGGCATGCAGCTAGCATTAATCATTGGCTGCACACCTGTCAGGTGGGCTGGATTTCGGGCGTCTCTGACGCCACTTATTGCAACAAGCTCCTCTTAAAGGGGAGGTGCATTCTGTCTGCAGACAACAGGGAAGGACTTGTAAGGAGAGAAATGGTTGAAACAAGTGTTGAGAGAGCACCAAGGTTCTCTGATGCTACTGTGGAGGCCACGGTACAGACAGTGGTTAAAATATTCGCAGCGTGGCACTCACTGGAGCCATGCTGCACACGTGCCCTGCGCCATTCGGGCAGTGTGTGAGGTCTCTGGCCAGGCAGGTTCTATTTACTTGACAACTATTGGATGCGGTGGCTTTAAAGGACACAGCTTCACTTTAGCAGCAGATACTACATGGTGTTTTACTTGGTACGGCACTCTTGTCCTTGAAAAACAGCACGTGCTCCGACTTACCATGAGCAATACCATGGGAGAGTCACTAAAATACTTCATATCATACTTTGTTCCTTTTATACTTGAGATATCACAAACTGTTTAAATGGAAATTTCTGGGTCATTCTAGTATGAAGAAACAAGGACAGGATCATTAAGTTTAATCTCAAATTATGGATTCAAGAGCTTTCCCACAACTTCAGATAATTGTGAGGAATACCACGAGAGATTTGTTCATCTTTATGTCTTGCATTTGGCAGACATCTGTCATACTCCAGACGTTATACTTTGTTAAAAATGGAAAACAATCTTAAGAAAAAGAAATGAGTGACATTTACGCACAGTTGCATCTGTCTTCTGATTGTCCTGTGCAGTTTAGAATTAGCTATAATTATGTAGATTTTTCAATTTAGAACAACTGTCTTAAAAGGCACATGGAAAGATTAGCAGCTCAAAATCACAACCATGCTTAATACTAGATCCACTCGATGTGCAAGGGATATTTTCCTGTGTGAGGTTTGGAGAATCGCCTTTGTAACAATTTTACAAATTTAAGTCAACATAATTTGGAGTTGAGATCATATGCCATGGGCCTCTATTTCAGTCTCTGCATATCCTGCAGGATACTCGTGATTTTTAAAGTAATGTGATAGAAACATAGAAGATAGGAGCAGGAGTAGGCCATTCGGCCCTTTGAGCCTGCTCCGCCATTCAATGAGATCATGGCTGATCATCCAATTTCAGTACCCTGTCCCTGCCTTCTCCCCATATCCCTTGATCCCTTTAGCCTTAAGAAATATATCCAACTCTTTCTTGAATATATTTAATGAACTGGCCTCCACCGCCCTCTGTGGCAGAGAATTCCACAGGTTCACCACTCTCTGGGTGAAGAAATTCCTCCTCATTTCAGTCCTAAATGGCTTACCCCTTATCCTTAGACTATGACCCCTGGTTCTGGACTCCCCGGCCATCAGAAACATCCTTCCTGCATCTAGTCTGTCCAGACCTGACAGAATTTTATAGGTTTCGATGAGATCCCCTCTCAATCTTCTAAACTCCAGTGAGTATAAGCCCAATCGACACAATCTCTCCTCATACATCATTCCTGCCATCCCAGGTATCAGCCTGGTGAATCTTCGCTGCACTCCCTCCATGGCAAGAACGTCCTTCCTCAGGTAAGGTGACCAAAACTGCACACAATACTCAAGGTGCGGTCTCACCAAGGCCCTGTACAACTGTAGCAAGACATCCTTGTTCCTGTACTCGAACCCTCTTGCTACGAAGGCCAACATACCATTTGCCTTCTTAACCGCCTGCTGCACCTGCATGCTTACCTTCAGCGACTGGTGCACAATAACACCCAGGTCTCTTTGCACTTCCCCTTCCCTCAATCTATTGCCATTCAAATAATAATCTGCCTTCCTGTTTTTGCCACCAAAGTGGATAACCTCACATTTATCCACATTATAGTACATTTACCATGTTTCTGCCCAATCACCCAACCTGTCCAAATCGTACTGGAGTTTCACGACATCCTCCTCACAGCTTACCCTCCCACCCAGCTTTGTGTCGTCTGCAAATTTGGAGATATTACATCCAATTCCCTCGTCCAGATCATTAATATATATTGTGAACAGCTGGGGTCCTAGGACCGATCCTTGCGGTACCCCACTAGTCACTGCCTGCCACTCGGAAAATGACCCGTTTATTCCAACTCTTTGCTTTCTGTCCGCCAACCAGTTCTCTATACAAGTCAATACCTTGCCCCCAATCCCATGTGCCTTAATTTTGCACGCTAATCTCTTATACGGGACCTTATCGAAAGCCTCCTGAAAGTCCAAATACACCACATCCACTGGTTCTCCCTTATCTATTTTACCAGTTACATCCTCAAAAAATTCCAGTAGATTAGTCAAGCATGATTTACCTTTTGTAAATCCATGTTGACTTCGTCCGATCCTGTCACTGCTTTCCAAGTGCTCTGCTATTACATCTTTTATAATAGACTCTAGCATTTTCCCCACTACCGATGTCAGGCTTACCGGTCTATAATTCCCCGCTTTTTCTCTACCACCTTTTTTGAATAGTGGGGTAACATTAGCTACCCTCCAATCCATGGGTACCGTTCCAGAGTCTATCGAGTTCTGGAAGATGACCAGCAATGCATCTACTATCTCTAGGGCCACTTCCTTAAGTACCCTGGGATGTAGACCATCAGGCCCTGGGGATTTATCGGCCTTCAGTCCCATCAATTTTCCTAACACCATTTCCCTACAAATACTGATTTCTTTCAGTTCCTCCCTTTCATCAGACCCTATGTTCCCTGGCATCTCTGGGAGGTTATTTGTGTCCTCCTTTGTGAAGACAGAACCAAAGTATGTATTTAGTTGGTCTGCCATTTCCTTGTTTCCCATTATAAATTCCCCTGATTCTGACTGTAAGGGACCTACGCTTGACTTCACCAATGGCCATTGAGAGCAAATGACTCCATTTTTAATAATTTAATTTTAAAAACTTTTATACGAAGAAAATCTTTCTGAAACTTGCTTATAATTCTTCGAGATCTTTTATAGATCCAAACATCCTGAAAGATTATGTTGACAGAATTGCTTCTCTTCCCCCACCAAAAAATACCATTCTTATAGCCAAGACAGGGTTTCATCTTTTTAATCCTAATTTGCTGTGTTTTTTCATATCCCTTACTTCCCACTATCAATATCCCTTTTAAGCACCACTTGATTCTGCAGATTGGCACAGACTGAAGTATGATATACTTTGCAAAATTATTGGTTTGCTTCCATTTTGTTTAATACTTCAATATGTTTCTCAACCCTTTTTGCATCATCCTTCACTGAATCTATTTTTTTTAATCAAAGTATTAACACTCGGTCACAGCTGTTACAAAGGAATGCTATTGTTTGATACTCTACTCCCTTCCAAGAAACATCACTGTTTAAAGGCAAATGCTGTTTTATCTGCTAATCCAGGTACTACAATCTGCTCCCTTCTGTGATCTTTTGTGCACCACGGGACTACCATTGAATGTTACTTCCCTTTTGTCTGTTATCATAAAGGGTTTGTAACCCTAAAATGGCCTGCCACACACAGGATTCTGATAAATGTGGTTGTAAATTGGTCCTGCAGTTTATTTTTTACAAGATAACAAAGCTGCATCTTAATGTTTCAAAGCATTTTATTATTAAGGTTAAAAAATTACCATGGCAACTGTGATGTGATTGGGTATTTAAGCAGGCTGGTTGATGTATGATAGCATTTGTATTTGAACTTTGTATTGTCCTGCATTTCCAAAACTCGGCATTGCAGGGAATGCAGAAAGAGAATAGCCAGCACTGTTAAAAACAATTCTGAAATATGCAAGAAACATTTGGGAAACTGGACTTACAGCAATTTTGGGGATTTTGTACTCCTGTCTTACTACAAATGCCTGTGAAATACAAGGAGTTTTTTTTTTAAAACCCAGCGCCATTGGTAAACAACACAGCATATTCTCACTTGCTTGAAGACACTCTGCCAAATTCTACTGCTTGTGCTGCAGTGCTGATTGAATGTGAAGACCAACATTGTCTTACAGCAAGACAGGCTATGCATTGAGCTCAACAAACTAGCCTTTAAAATAATAGTGGCATTTTTACAATGTCTAACCAGTACAAATTTAAACAAAAACAAAGAACAAAATAAAAACGGAAAATGCTGAAAATCTAAGGCAGGTCAGTGAGCATTACAGAGAAAAAAAGGCAAGCTATGATGTCAGTTGGAACTCTTCCTGAGCTACAATTAACGACAATTAATGATGGCTAAGTTAAATATCCCTTTGTTTTTTCTTTCTTTTAGGATCTATATTATATTTAAACCCCAAATTCTGAGAAATCCATGATAGAGAACTAGCTCATGGGATTACGGAGCAGTAGCAGAGCCACAGTCAATTAAGTAGCTTGGGATATTTCATCAGTTCCTGCATACTTTGAGCTCCTTGACTCATCCAAGACAGTTCCCTCCAAAATTGCTGCACATCCACTTGAATGTGGTGGGGTGGTGAATAAAATATAATGTGTGGCTTCGACATTAGCATTCCATAATGCAATATAATTCACGGCTAGTAGCGTATTTTATAATAATAGATACTGTTCACAAATATTCTGCTTTGTTTAGGTTGGATTGCTAAATAAATGATTAAAGAAAAAAGACTTGCATTTATATAGTGCCTTTCACGACGTCAGGACGTCCCAAAATGCTTTACAGCAAATTAAGTACCTTTGAAGTGTTGTAATGTAGGAAACGTGGCAGTTAATTTGTGTACAGCAAGGTCCCACAAACAGCAATGTGATAATGAGCAGATAGTCTCTATTTTTAGTTTACTGTGGTACAGAAAATTCCAGATAAGCTTGTTCCAGATTTCATTTATGAAGGCACTATTACACATATTTAATGATTCGTTAGAAAATGGTGTAGTGCCGTGAATTATATTGCATTATGGAATGCTAATGTCGAAGCCACACATTATATTTTATTCACCACCCCACCACATTCAAGTGGCTGTGCAGCAATTTTGGAGGGAACTGTCTTGGATGAGTCAAGGAGCTCAAAGTATGCAGGAACTGATGAAATATCCCAAGCTACTTAATTGACTGTGGCTCTGCTACTGCTCCGTAATCCCATGAGTTAGTTCTCTATCATGGATTTCTCAGAATTTGGGGTTTAAATATAATATAGATCCTAAAAGAAAGAAAAAACAAAGATAGCTAACTTTATTATACCTATATTTAAGAATGCAGATAGAACATATCCAGGGAACTATAGACCAGTCCGCTTAACATCGGTGGTCAGAAAAATAATGAAATTCCTACCAAAGGAAAAAATAGAAAAACATCTACAAACAAAAAAATGAGTAGTCAGCATGGATTTCAAAAGGGAAACTTTGCTTGACCAACCTCATTCAATTCTTTGAAAAGGTAACAGAGAGTAGACAAGGGTAACCTAGTATAGGTAATTTATCTAGATTTCCAGAAAGCCTTCAATAAATGGCCACCTAATAGACTAATGAATGTCAGAGCGTGCGGAGTTGGGACAATAGCAGAATGGATAGCTATCTGGCTGAAAGACAGAAAGCAGAGAGATGGGGTAAAGGGTAGTTATTAGAGTGTCAGAAGGTGGAAAGTGGGTGCCCACAAGTGCTGGGACTACTGTTGTTTATAATTTATATCAACGATTTAGGCTTTGGAATCAAAAACACAATTTCTAAATTTTCAGATGACGCCAAATACAGGGGGATAGTCAATACTGAGGAGGGCTGCTACAAATTACAAGACAGCATTAATAAACTTGCAGAATGGACATATAACTGGCGAATTAATTTCAACACAGATAAGTGTGAGATATTATATTTGGTAAGAAAATTAAGGAGGTCACATACTACTTCAAAAATAAGAATCTAAATGGGGTAGAGGAGCAAAGGGATCTGGTAGTACAAAAACACAAAATCACTAAAAGTAATGAAGCAGGTCAACATAGAAACATAGAAGATAGGAACAGGAGTAGGCCATTCGGCCCCTCGAGCCTGTTCCGCCATTTAATGAGATCATGGCTGATCATCCAAATTCAGTACCCTGTCCCTGCTTTCTCCCCATATCCCTTGATCCCTTTAGCCTTAAGAAATATATCCATCTCCTTCTTGAATATATTTAATAAATTGGCCTCAACTGCCTTCTGTGGTAGAGAATTCCACAGGTTCACCACTCTCTTGGTGAAGAAATTCCTCCTCACCTCAGTCCTAAATGGCTTACCCCTTATCCTTAGCCTGTGACCCCTGGTTCTGGACTCCCCTGCCATCGGGAACATCCTTCCTGCATCTAGTCTGTCTAGTCCTGTTAGAAATGTATAAGTTTCAATGAGATCCCCTCATTCTTCTAAACTCGAGCGAATATAAGCCTAATCGATCCAATCTCTCTTCATACGTCATTCCTGCCATCCCAGGTATCAGTTTGGTGAATCTTCGCTGCACTCTCTCCATGGCAAGAACATCCTTCCTCAGATAAGGTGAACAAAACTGCACACAATACTCAAGGTGTGGTCTCACCAAGGCCCTGTACAACTGCAGCAAGACATCCTTGCTCCTGTACTCGAATCCTCTCGCTATGAAGGCCAACATACCATTTAATAAGGCCATTAAAAAAATCAAACCAAGCCCTAGGGTTTATTTCTAGAGGGATAGAATTAAAAAGTAGAGAAGTTATGTTAAACTAGTATCAAACCTTGGTTAGACCACCACTGTGTACAGTTTTGGTCGCCATATTATAAAAAGGATATAGAGGCACTGAAGGGGGTGTAAAAAAGATTTACAAAGATGATACCAGAACTAAGGAAAGGATGAACAGCCTGGATCTCACTGCTCTTTAAAATAGAAGGCTGGTGGGTGACCTAATAGGGGTCTTTAAAATTCTGAAAGGTTTTTGTTAAGTATGTGTATTGTATTGAACAATTAACACAAAGACTTAAACGTATAACTCAAACAGGTCTTTACTGGTTGGAGGTAGGGACTATACATAGGTCTTTACTTCATGCCCACAGGCGGGAACTGAGGGGGATCAGTACCCACAGTACTATTTATACCCCTATGGCCAGGAGTGGTACTGCGTATCACTACGCCCAACAAGTAGTGCAGTCCTGTCCATAGGTTCAAAGTAGCACACATATTACATACACAACATTCCTCCCTTCCTAGCTTTACAGTCATCTCCCCATTTAACATAACGTAATAACATATATACATATATAACTTCAGGTTTACATAACAGAACATAGATACATAGATAACTTCATGTCAAAACAGATCACAGATTCAGTCTCTGCGGAAAACAGTTCACAGATTCAATCTCTGTGGTGTAGTCGGTTCACGTTGCTGGAATGACTCATTCAATAGTCCTTCCATGGATTTAACAGTTTGAACTTCCGAACTGAATTGGCTCCGTTCGGAGGGACCACGTGTGTGATCTGGTAGAGGTGATAATGGTTCAGATGGGTCATCTTCTGTTTTTACTTTTCCTTTTCTGCTTCTTGGAGACTCTCTGGGCTCCATTGTCAGCTGCCACAGCTGCCAGCTGCATGCGCAGTTCCTCCTTCTCTTCCTCCTGTTTCCGTCGTAGAGCCAGCTTCTCCCGATGTTCCGTAGACTTTTGGTGCTCCTCCATGATTTCTGCACTTTGGGAGTCGAAGTTACAAGCTGGGCAGGACAGGACATCGTAATATTCGGTGTCGTCCTGAGCTAGACCAGTGAGAGGGTCGTCTATTTCCTCCATACCCAGCTGGACGTTAGCCAGCTCTTGTTCCAAATCCAGACATCTTTCCTGAAGAGACTTCTTCATGTGTACCTCTGCATCCAGCTTTTTCTGGGCTTTCAGCAAGTCGTTTACTAGTGACCTCATTTGTGATTTTAATACTTCAACTTCCTTTGGAGATTGATTGATCGGACTATGCAATCCCTCTACCGGAGCAGCTGTTTCAGCGGTCTGTTGTTCTACGTTGACGTGAGTCAGCGTACTTTTGGCATCCAAGGGCTGCTCTGTTGCAGTCATCTCAGTCTGTGTTGCCACCTCAGCTCTTCCAATAACCTTTGAGAGCTCCGAACCCCTTTCGTTTGAATATTGAAGTTCGTGTTCAAGTTTTTCCCATTTCAGAGTCCTGTCCTTCAGCATATGCAGGAGTTGGCTGACCGTTAACTCCTCTGACATCAGACGTTTTGTGTGCTCCTGCTCCATTTTCTCCATCAGCTGCTTCTGTTGTCTTTCCAGATTCTCCAACTCTATATCAAAGAACTCTTTCGTTGCATTCAACTCTTGCTCAAAACGGCGAAGCATTTGTTCTAATTGCTGTTGTAGTTTGAAATGGAGTTGAGTTCGAGCCCGGTGTCCCTCAGAAATGGGCACATCAGTAGACTTGCCAGACTCAGAATCCACAGTTAAACTATGTTGTTGTTGCTCAGTGGAATTCTGTGCTGAAACTTTGTCTTTTGCACCTGAGTTGGGCTTACCATCATCCGTTCCAGAGTCTGGGCCGACTATCTTCACCGAGTTCTCACTCGTTATTGTTTGTAGGAAATGCCAGTCCATATTCATTTTCCTAATCCACTCCCGTCCTAGTAGTGGAGGACCTCCTTCAGATATCACATATAAGTCCATTATTTGACTGTCTTCGCCCTTGTGGACCACTGCAACCTCTATTTTCCCGATGGGGTACACTCTTTGCCCCGTGTATGTTTTCAATATAATCCCCGTATCCTGTAGGGGAATATGTTGGAATAACTTTCCGTAATCTTTCTTATTTATGACCGTCAATGCCGATCCAGTGTCCAATTCCAGTTTTACTTGGACTCCTTCTATCTGAAGAGTGACCCAAATTGTCTGGAGGTCTGCACCCTTACCAGCGTTGAGTACTCTTAAGCTAGCCAGTTCATTACAGCTTAAGCTAGCCAGTTCATTACTGCTAGCGTCTGAATCGGACTCCTGTTCGGTCACCTTGTGTACCTTTGCGTATTTTCCTTGCGGTGACTTCTTGTTGCTGGTCTTCTTCCCTGACCTGCATACTCTAGCTATATGTCCAAGCCTACCACAAGTTCTACATTCTTGGTTTTTAAACCAACACTGGTTCTGATCATGCGTTGTCTTTCCACAACGATAACATTTGCCAGAACTCACACCCAATTTGTGTGCACTGAGCTCCGGTGACCGTAGCTGCATTACTGCCGTGCCTCTCGCTGCGGCTTCGTGTGCTGCTGCCATAGTGACCGCCTTCTCAAGCGTCAGCTCATTCTCCTCGAGCAGTCGCTTTTGTGTATCCTGTTTAAATAAACCACACACAAATTTGTCTCGAAGTGCCTCTGTCAGTCCCGTTCCAAACTGGCAATATTTCGCTAATTTACGCAATTCCAGCAAATAATCAGCATTGCTTTCATGCTGTAGCTGCCTTCTGTCGTAAAATTTAAATCGTTCCGCTAGCATCAGCGGCATGGGGTTTAGATGATCTTTCAGGACAGTAACAATCTCATCGAACGTCTTATCCGCCGGTTCATCTGGTGATAACAGGTGTTTCAATTGCCCGTATGTCTTCGCACCCATTAAATTTAATAATGTTAGTGCTTTATCAGCCTCACGAATTTTATTGGCCTTACAATAATTTTTAACTCGTTCAACATATATGGCCCAATCTTCGATGTCACTATCAAAGTTGCTAATATTCCCGTGTTTAGGCATTGTAGTACTTTATCAGATTTGCAATTTCTCAGATTTTCTTTTTTACTGTTATCCAAGATGGCGGCTTCCCGCTCTTGCCGTCGTCCTCCGCCCACAAAATGGCGGTTTTCCCGCTTCTGCCTTCTTCCCCAGCGGTTTTCCCGCGAAAAATGGCGGCTTTCCCACGCTTCTCGCCCACTTCAATGGCGGTTTTCCCGCGCTTCTCGTCGCTGACTTTTAGCCCGACTGCGGCTCTTCTCTCCTGTGCGATCGCTGGTGCGCCGCCCGCCCGAAACGGTTCTCAGCCCTTATCACCGGTGCGATCGCTGGCCCGCTAAGCGCCTCCCGCTTGAAGCGGCTCCCGGCCTCTGGCTCACCCGCTCGGTGGCTCTTGCTCGCTCCCTCCCGGGCTCTGGCTTACCCGCTCGGCGGCTCTTGCTCGCTCCCTCCCGGGCTCTGGCTTACCCGCTCGCGCCCTCCCGGGCTCTGGCTTACCCACGAGGTGATGGAGGCTTCAGGGTCCTAATGCCTGTCGCTTCCAGTCGCTGGAAGCTGTCAGGATTTCTGCTGCCCTTCAGTTTTCAGTGGGGTGTTGAGGATTGGAACCTCTCTTCAACGTCCTGTCTTTGGACGAAGCCGCTGTGGAATAACTGCCGCAGGGTTCGAACCGACTCGTCGCCAGTGTTAAGTATGTGTATTGTATTGAACAATTAACACAAAGACTTAAACGTATAACTCAAACAGGTCTTTACTGGTTGGAGGTAGGGACTATACATAGGTCTTTACTTCATGAGGGGGATCAGTACCCACAGTACTATTTATACCCCTATGGCCAGGAGTGGTACTGCGTATCACTACGCCCAACAAGTAGTGCAGTCCTGTCCATAGGTTCAAAGTAGCACACATATTACATACACAACAGTTTTGATAGAGTAGATACAGAGAAAGTGTTTCCACTAGTGGGGAAGAGCAAAACCAGAGGCCATCAATATATGATAGTCACCAAGAAATTAAATAGGGAATTCAGAAATCTTCTTTACCCAGAGAATGGCGAGAATGTGGAACTCGCTACCACAGGGAGTTGAGGTGAATATTATAGATGCATGTCATAGAGTCATAGAGTTATACAGCACGGATAGAGGGCCCTTCGGCCCATCGTGTCCGTGCCGGCCATCAAGCCCTGTCTAATCTAATCCCATATTCCAGCATTTGTAAGGAGAGGCGAGATAAGACATAAGAAATAGAAGAGATAGGCCATTCGGCCCTTCAAGCCTGCTCTGCCATTCAATAAGATCATGGTTGATCTTCTACCTCAATGCCACTTTCCTGCATTATCCCCATATCCCCTTAATATCCAAAAATCTATCATAAACATATGAGGGAGAAGGGAATAGAAAGTTATGCTGATAGAGTTAGATGAGGAAGGTTGTGAGGAGGCTCGAGTGGAGCATAAACGCCGGCATGGACATGTTCGGCCGAATGCCCTGTTTCGTTGCTGTACATTCTACGTAATTCTATGTGATTGGTGGGCACTGGGACTACCAGTTTTGGGAACCCCATGCCAGCATTATGCACTTTTGGTCGGTATGTCAGAAGCACAGTATAACTCCTTTTGTTCTGTCTCAACAATGTGCCTTAAATTGTACTGTGTTACAATCTGATTTCCAACAATTCATCCTTATGTCCCCTGAGTGAGATGGACAATTTAGTATTAATCTCTGCCCTTGCTTCAAAAATGTATGCAATTTTACTTCAAAGATGCAATGGTCTCTGTCTCAACAACTCCCTGTAGCAATGCATTCCATACTCCAACAAACCTCTGCATAAAGACATTTCTCCGAGCCTTCTCCTCACTCACCTTAGTGACAATTTTGAATTGATGTCGCCTTGACACCGCCTCCCCAACCAAAGGAAACTGTCTTACCCTATTCACTCTATCAAACCCCTTTTTAATTTTAAAAGTCTCTATTAAATCTTGCATTCGCTCTCTCTGCTTCAACAACACAACAACAGCAACTTGTATTTATACAGCGCCTTTAACGTATTTTTTGTCTTTTAATACTCCGGTGAAGCACCTTGGGATGTACTAAAATGTCCCAAGGCACTTCACAGGAATATTAAAAGATAAGAAATTTGACACCGAACCACATAAGGAGAAATTAGGGCAGGTGACCAAAAGCTTGGTCAAAGAGGTAGGTTTTAAGGAGCATCTTAAAGGAGGAAAGAGAGGTAGAGAGGCGGCGATGTTTAGGCAGGGAATCCTCGAGCTTAGGGCCTAGGCAACAGAAAGCATGGCCACCAAAGGTTGAGCAATTATAATCAGGAATGCTCAAGAGGGCAGAATTAGAGGAGTGCAGATATCTCAGGGGTCGTGTGGCTGAAGGAGATTACAGCCCAAATAGCCTGGTATCTCACGTTTCTCCTGAGAACTATATTGTCCCAACCTAGCCTCATACTCTTGAAGGTTATAATATCCTTTCTATAATGAATAGACCAAATATACACAGACAGACAGACACCACGATCCTTTTATTATATATATATATATATAGAAGATAGATATCAAAAGAAAGCTTATGATTAGGGGAGTGTTATAGGCGTATTTACTTTTTGGTCAGACAAAAATTGTTCGGACACTACACAAAAAACGTTAAAAAAACGGACAAAATCCGCTCATTAGCGGTTGACCAATCCTATGGGGGGAGCGCGCTGCGTCACGGGGGGGCATTTCATGGCGTGTGTGGGCGGGGCCTAATCCTTCAAACTGCTGTTAGTGCCGGAGCGCAGGGGTCCATCGGGCCGGGCCTGAGGCGCTCTTTCCCCTCCTCTCTCTCCAGGCTAATCCCAAAATAAATCCAGCAGCGGAGCGGCGTCGGAGGCCCGCAGCCGGAGCTCATCAGGGCTCACTCGGGCCGGGCCTGAGGCGCTAGGCCGCGCACGGGGGCTCGGGCCGGAGTGGGAGCTCAGCTGAGGTCAGTCGGGCCGGGCC